>NC_088887.1:3065578-3372135 GCF_037157495.1 Lathamus discolor | reverse complement strand
ATTATGCAACACCTTATCCTGGCCAAAGTCAGAAACCAGTTCACCTACTACACGCACTTTGCTGAACACTGAACATCAGACCCCATCTTGCCCAAAGTGATGGGACCACACAGCATAGAAACACCTGTGTGTTTCTGGATGCAGAGCAGGAAGGAGCAGAAAGCTGCCCTTCTAAACTAGTTCTATGCCAGCAGGACATTCTCTACAGACAAGACATCCCCCCTCCTCTGCCTTCAGCCTCATCTTTCATAATCTCCATGCACACAGATCCTATTTAGTTACTTCTCCCTGCATCCTTAAGTCTGCTTAAAGTACGAAATATTGGAAGAACAATTCATATGACAATGCAGTTTTTACAAAGCAACTTGATGAAGGCCACTGTGTAAAACCACAGCTTGACATTAGTAACCATGAAAGGCTGTCAGTGATCCATCTGAAATGTCAACACATTTCAAACGTCCTTACTCAGAGCCGCTTGAAGCATCCAAAGGCAGCAAAATCAAAAGGATAGCTATCCCTTTTCAAAAAAAGGAGCAGAAATAGAAAGGCAATTAAGTCTTCCCCTAGAAGCAGTCCATTCACATTAAAAGGGTATACTTCAAAGGATGTCCAAGAGGGAGACTGTGTTTCAGTCTAGTTGAGTGAGGAACCTAGGGCAGAGCAATACTTCTGCATTTGAAATAAGTAGACTTCAAAACTGGAAAAGAGCTAGAAGCCAAAATAGTTCCCTAAACCTAGCACCCATCTGAAAGAAGAGCACCCAAAAAGTGCAGTACTGGCAAAGGCACTCTCATCCTCCTCTTCTGCACGGTTATTCTGCAAAAACAGAGTATTTGCTTGGGTCTCATCAAAACAAACTGTGGAAAGAAAGCACAGCCCAGGCAGGAGGTGCAACTGATGCCAGTCTGATAGCCAGGAAACAGGTTAAAAGTAAACAAAATTCAGCAGTTCTTGTGGAGAGATATTTCTTCAGGCATCTCTCATGGCCCCAGGCAGAGAGCAAAGATCTCACGTTGCGTTTCCACCTGACTGTGATGGCATCATCGTTACTGATAGCATCCATGGGCTAGCATGGGAGGAGCTCCATATTTCTGAAGATATTGCCCTAATGATGTGTTTCATTCCCCTCTTCTAGTTCTTTTTATGTCTTATTTTCCCTGACAAGCCAGTCAGCATAGTGGTGATGTATGTGCCAGACCTTCTTCTGGCAATACCCCTTCCCCTCTCTTTGAAAGGACTCAGGGCTGTCATGACGTCAACTCTACACAGACAAGAAAACCTGGGCCCTTCAACCAGACTGACCAGTTTAATGTCAAAGGGAAAGCCCCTAGGAAAACTAAAAATTGTACTCCATAGATACTCCAGAACATAAACCAAAACTGTCCCTTTGGCTTATTTCCCACTGATTTCTTTGTCCTTCCCCAAGATCTGATTCTGCTGAAATTCAAGGGTCCAGGGGCTACCTGCTGTTTGAATCTCCTGTGGATATTTGGAAAAGGGTGAGAAAGGGGACATAAAGGAACCAAATACCATGCAAAACTCTAGTTTATATTGCCTGTGATTTGTATCTGTGCATGACATGATCGCTGGCTTTTGTGTGAGACGAGCTTGAGTAATTCTGAATCATATGGCACTGTCTACCATGCCACATAGGTATTTTTAGATCAAAATGATATTGAATCAGCAAGAAAACCTCCGTTTAAGCTCAATTTCAGAGCACTTCTGGAAATGAAAAAAAAAGTAAACAATAAATACTATGAATATATATGCAATATACAGTAAATATAAATGTCAATAAAAGTCAATATATAGAGAATATACAATAAATATAAATGTCAATATATACACAATATACAATAAATATAAACATCAATAAACACCTATATATACACAATATGCAATAAATATAAACATCAATATATATGCAATATACAATAAATACTGTCAGATGCTTCAGAGAAATGAAGGTTGCACAATTTTTTAAGAATAATATTTGAGAAGGAGTAATAAATTATTTATATTCAATGTATGTATCCGTATGCAGAAAATGTATCCTTTGCTGTTATTGAATGCTTGTAATCCAGCAATAATATCACTTCTTTTGAACTTTATCCAGCAGTTGTAAGCACAATAGTACTTTTGTTCCTGCTTTTGTTCTGTTTGCCATACAAAATTCTTTTCCTCTCATTAGAATATCTATCATCCCACGCTATGATAATAATCATAATAATTTTTTTTTTTGCTTTTGAGTAGGGAGACTACTGGAAAACATAATAAAGTTTGAAAAGGTGAACTTTTCACTTATTATTGACCAATTACTTGAAATTTCATCACATTTCCATTGCTCACTCAAAAAGCCTCTTTCCATGAAGTTCAACACTTTCTTAAAACAACACATCAAAACACTACTTAAAACCTTCAACCTTGTGTTACGCTTTCGTAAAGGTTGAAATAAAAATTCACACAGATGAAAGGCATCTTTAGGCAAGAAGACAATGACCACAGAGCATGTACTGACTGAAAGGCAGATTAATATCTAAAGGCATTTGTCACAGTCTTTAACCCTTGGGATTCTGTTCCAGAGTTCTCCACTTGCAAAAAGTGATGATATTAAAAGGGTAGTTCCTACTCAGTGGTTTTCCTCTGAAGTTCTTTACATAGGCTAAAAACCCAATCAGTTCTGATCCTGAAACTGTACCTACTCTTGCAAGCGCAGGAATAAATGAAAAACGCTGGAATGGAATATTGCAAGTATTTCAATACAACACAAGATAATCACTATACCACACCAGTAAGAAATCTAATGAATTATTAGCTGAGTTCAGAATGGACAGGCTTATTAAAACTACTGATGCTAGTAGAATCAGACAATGTGTTTTAATTAAAAGGATATTCTAAAGATTTTCTTTTTAAGATAAAAATTCAGAGAGGTTTCTTTTTTTTCCAAAGACTTATTGATGCCTTTTTTCTACATTTCACATCTGGCTTTCTCTATCCTTTTTCATTCTGTCACCAAATTCAATGAAAATAAATTATATCTAGATACATTTTGATTTTCTTCTTTCTGAATTTTGTCTGCTTTTCCGGATAGTGTTTTCTAGGATAAAGAAAACCAATAAACCCCACTTGTCTTGTGTTTTGTAAAAAGGAACCAATGTAACCCATCCTTTCTTACACTAATGTATTGATACTCTAGATTCACAAAAGTGTGATTTAAAACATTGTTCCTTTCCTAAAAATTCAGCAGTTGCTGTGTACTACACCAGTTCCTTAGGCCCCAGTTAGACTGGAGCTAAGATCTATGCAAACACACAAATGCAGGGGTTTCATCTTTGAAGTGGTCACTCAATATCACCCAATAAAAGACTATCAGAAAGGAAAAGTGCTTTTGAATATTTCTTCATTTCCATGTGGTGCAGAAACACACCAGCTTTTGCTTAATGTTAAGACACCCTTCAAAGCTACAAAAGTTAAAACATTTCTTAACGCAGTATATACTGAAACAATTGGACAATACTTCAAAGCCTTTGGTCTTAAGTCTTTTGGTATCACCACCATTCAAGAAAAAAGTATTTATACAACATTGTCAAACAAAAGTTATTTTGCAGCTAATCTGACAGAGTTTTGGAACAGAAGATAATAAAAACCTATTGCATCCTGTTTATTTTCTGAAAAAGTGAAATAAGATCAGATCAGGCACATTTTAGTTTTGAAAAGCATTAAACCATTGACACTGTTTATATAATTTCAATATTAAGTATTTATCAGCTCTAAGCTAGGAAAGGTGTAGGATAAAACTAAACAAGCTTTCCAAGAGAGCGTAAGAAAGGAGCAGATAAGTCCAGATGACTATTTATCAAGCTCCAATACTCATAATCTACTAGTGGCAGGGCATGTGAACCAGACACAGTAAGGCATACTCATCTATAAATCTATATGATTGAGAAACACTCCAAGAAATTAAAATGATGTTCTACCTACAAGCCTCTTACTAATAGGAAAGAAACTTATTACAGCCTATTGCTTGGCTGGTGACTGGAAATCCTTTCATTAATTTGTTCGATTACTACAGACAAGTTTATGTGTTTTCCACTAGTTTGGGAGGTATTTAATCATCAAGTCTTTCACATTCCTTTTCTCCTAACATAGTTGATTTGGAGAGATAAGCACATCCATGAACATAAATGTCTAGTCTCTCCTTTCCTACATCACCTCCCATTCTTGTAGTAGCCAAAGACTGCAGAAATAGTTCATGCAACAGGTTGGAAACAACACAGCCCTAGCCAACCTACCCCTGCTGACCATGACCCTTGCAAATATCATTCCTGTTTTAACTTTTTTTTACCCATAGGTGTTTTGAAAACATAATAGTGCATCTTTTCAGGACATACCATTTTCTTTACAAAGTAGAATAATTCTTTCCTGAATATATAATGGACTAGATATTCAAATAAGCCACTAACTAGATGAACAAGAGAAATGGACAGGATATTGTGTGAATATATATGAAGCTCAGACCCAAGTTTTGAGTTCCATGCCACAAAAAGCACTGCCACCCATAACAGCAAAACAAACTTTCCTTGGGCAACCCTTTCTCATAATGAAGAGCCAGATCTACATTGAATCTGATGTGTTTACTAAAGACGTTGATTGTTTCGCATTTTAAGAGAACCTAGAAAAACAAGATATGAACCCTGCTTTTTAGAGCTGAACATTTTTCTTGAACATTAATACACAGAAGCTGAAGGGTTTGGCAGTTTAATAACCAATTGACCGTCTCCAGTTGAGGAGACCTGACGAGAAGCTGTCAGGGCTGAGACTGAGCCCTTGGATTGGATATTAGGTCATGCAGCCCACAAGATTGCTGAACTGCCCTTTTCAGCATCTAGCATTAGTTTAGTCCTCAGCAAAATAATCAATATAGTCTCAGGCTTTATTTAGCATCTGGGAACAGTATGTAATCCAAAGAGCACCACGGAGTCAGGCATTACGGAGTACCAGGCTTGGACAATACCTAGTGTTGTTCATGTTAGGTGAAATGACAAGTCAAAGACTTAAAGCACACTTGAAAGATGCACATAAAGGCTTTATGTTACTTTGAATAACCAATGGCACTTCAAAAGTAATATCCTTGGTCTCATCCTCTGCATGATTTTTCCTAAGTTTACATTTCATAGTTATGCCACTACAGAGAGAGTTTTAATTCACGTTCTTGAAATTAAAAAAACAAACCGAAAAACAAACTAAAACCATGCAACTTTATTACATAAATTTTATCTTTACCTAATTTTCTAGATATTGCAAAGAAGTATAATGACAAACACGAAAAATATTAGCATGCCAGTTAAGCACACTCTGGTTCAACCCACATCCGAACATGCTTAATGTAATTTTATATGGGTACTTGGAAAATATGACTTTCTTCACAGCCATGCAGCTTCCACTGCACTGCAATATATACTTTTCACAGCTCTTTAAACACTAATTCCTATTGAAAACAGTAATTTACTATTACACATTGAGATTTCATAAATCAAATTCAGTATTAGTAAAAGAAGATACAATTTCTGTGTAGACACTCCAGAAGCACCAAAGTAGCCTTTATTTTTTCAGTTCCATTTTGTGATTTCCATGTGAGTTAAGCCAATCCTAAACATCACTGCAAGTGACTTCTAAAACATACGCAAGAATGTCAGCAACTGTACCACTTGTATATAATTATCTACATCCTGAAAACAATAATTTACATGGAAGTAGGACTGAAAAGTCGTGACACAGCAGTATTACAACTGCTTGGATGTTTAAACTGTGCCTTTCCTGTTTTTGAAAACACCAGTTCTTTTAAAGATGAGATTATATTCTAAATTCCTGAGGTTTATGAAGATAACTTATAGCAGATTTGACCAAATTGTTGCAATTTTTAGCAACAAGAGTTTAACTATTACAAGGGGAAAAATAAAACAACAAAACAAAATAAGCTTAATTCCACCCTCACTTCATTTCTTGGACAAATGCAAACAGGTTTGAATCTCCTTTCATTTAATATTGCGCTTTGCACTCAGTAGTGACACCAGTGTGCAAAAAGGGGTATCCTGTGGGGTGAGAAGCCTTGCATATACTGTGTATTTCTTGAGTAAATACGTAAAAACATTATAAGTGGTCAGAAGCCCCTGTATAAGCTACCTTATAATAATATATGTAGCAAATAATTAAAACCACAACCCAGCACAACTACATGATGTTTTTAAGCACAATTCTGCATTTTAAAAGTGCAGAAATGGTTAATCCAAGTAGCGAGAAGAGTTGCAAACTTATCTAGATATTACTTGAGCTAATAAAGTGAGAGGTTAAAGTAAAACAGCTAAACTCTATTTTGCTATAAAATTGTGTCCCAGAACAATCTGCTGCAAATGACAAGATAACAACAGAGGTCCTGAAGGATTTGTTACTGTGACCGATTCTGTGTAATGGGTTCATACAAATTGTTTGTAAAAATGAAAGCGGCTGTGTGTTGTCCAAATTCACAGATGTATTAAAAAAGTTGGATAACAGTTGGAACTGTGTCAGGGGTAGGAAATAAACACAAGGAATCTGAATATGGTAGGACAATAGGGACTGAAAGATCATGTGCAGTGTCAAGAGATATGATATAATGCCTTTAGGGAGGCCCAGCAAAGGATTAAAAATAACTCAAGTTTGACAAGATACAGGGAAGATGAATCATGGATAATGACAAAAAGAAACAGCATGAAGACAGGATCACAGAATTTGTGTTCCCCCAGCAGTAAGAAAGTCGAAAGGTCAGTGAAGAATCGGTAGGTGAATCAGGTACTTATGCTGTGCATCGCCATCAAATAATCAGCCTTCAAGTTTTAGAAGAGCAGTAAATTTACAGACTTCATACACTTTTAGAAATGAGTGGTGATTTGTTTCAGACAATTCATCTTCAGCCTAACCAGGATTTTCCTCCTTTTAGCTGCTAAGACTGCATAAAACAGTGGGAGAAAACAACCTCTAAGAATGATAACCAAGAAACTAGTCATTGACTACCATTCTGCATGTACCTGTGGTAAGGGAATTGTAGTGCAGTTTCTCCTCTCTCTTTGGCAGATTATCTAAGAGGCTGTTTTACAGAATGTCAACCGTGTTGCGTATTATGAGTTGGTTTAGTTTGGGTTCTTTTGTGGTAATGGAAAGGGGAGAAAGAAAAAATGGATGAAAGGGGGGAAAGAGAGAAAGAGGAGAACAAAGACCTAAAGGGGGAAAGGAGGAAGCAGTGCTTATGAAAAAGCAGTGTTCACAAACTCAAATATCAGAAAACGGTTATGTATCACTGTTATAAAGGACAGAACATGTAAAGCAACAAACAAGCTCTCAGAATTTCATAATTGGGAGATACAAGCTTCATCAAGTAAGATGCCAGGATTCTCATGCTTTCAAAAAGATATTAACGGGCTCAGAAACACACACATGCATCCCCTTGCACTTCAAAATGTTTCAGACATTCTTTAACCAGGCTGGAAAACGGCTATCTAAATTACAGAGTGACTAAAAAGCATTGCACCTTGAAGAAGAGGGAAGGAGAGAGAAGAAGAAGAAGAAAGTAGAACGATCTGTTCTTTGTTTTTGTAAGTAGTGCTTTGAAATGTGGGAAAAGAGGCAGGAAAAAAGGATCCCAAACTGTGCCCAAGAGCAGAAAACTGAAGTACATTGTTGCCATTGCTTTTCATGGTTGAGATTGTGTTAAGTACTCTATCTTCAGGAATTAATTATTTTCAGACACTCGTTGGCAATGGTTCCGTAAATATTACAGACCTTGCGACACAAACAACATGCATAATTCTTCATCAGTAAATCTTGCCGTGTCCAGCAGAGCAAGGTAGAGCTCTGCTCCTTTTCTCTGTAGCATTCAAGGTGCAGCAAAAGCACCATGTCTTTGGTATCTAAATGCCAAATGAAAAATTAAAGACTTCCTGATTTTTACCAGTTTTTATAGTGCTTACCCTCAAGGCTTAGTATTGCGTTTCACTATAATGATTCTCAATAACTATACGTGCATAAGCCGTTATATAGTTATATAGATATAACATAAGCCGTGCTTATGCCATAGACTGAGCTACCCATACTTACTATATGAGTTGGAAACATTCCTGCTTATAAAACAATATATATAAAAAATAGAACAGATTTTTCAACTGTTAAATAACGCTTCAAAGTAAGTATAAGTCTGCCTTCTTCTAAACAGATTTTCTTTCCTTAAAAAGATAGATGCTGGCTAAGTGAATCACGTAGCTTTTAAGTAAAACAAGTTCTCTGTCTGAAGCTCGTTTGCAGTCACAACCATAAGATTCCATCGAAAGAGTGATAAATTGTATGTAGGTCACTTAATCATTCAAATACATAAATTTTTTACTTTGCTTTAGACTGTTGAGATTTATTGACGTTTTGAGTACTTCAAGAAAGGGAAAGAACAGTTCCAGGCTCAGTTTCGGACTAGTTCAGAACAACAAAATTGACCTATTAGTGTTGGAAAGGGAGATTTTGTTTTGATGCATATGTAAACTCAGTTCAGGCATGTTACACTTGAACCTGTGTGTCAAAGAGACTGGTCAGGAACAGCAGATTTGCCAAGAAAAACAAGTTATAGAAAAACCTCTAAAACTGAGTTTTTTTCCTTGTTTCTCAAATCTAAAGGTGTTGATTGTGTAAATATGTAGTAGGAAGCCTCCATCTGAGTATCCTGCATCATAACAATGAAGAATGTATAATCTTCATAAGTGAAGCACTTTGTTAAACAGCTTTTATCTGTGTTTTGGTTGGGTTTTTTTTTTTCTCTCCATTAAATTACCTTCATTCTGTACTTTGAAGGCATCTGCAGCTCCTTTCACAGCCAACTTCAGAGGAAACTTCCTGAGCTCTTCCGTACCTTGCATGGTACATCACAATAATTCAGGGAAATTTTCGTATCACAAAACACCAGAATTATCTCTTCTTGTACAAAAAAGATATTCTCATATCAGTGCTAACTTCTGCATCTCTCCGTCACACCACAGTGCTGTGTGATGGTAGTAGCTGAGAAAGTGATTCTGATTCATGTTCTTCTGACTACAAACAGACAGATGCTTTCTGCATGTAAGTGAATAGCTGATATTACATTACCAGATTTTATCTGGGCAAAATTGAGATAAATAATAGTTTCAATTATGAAAACAGCTCTTCAACACTCCATCCTTACAGGTAATGTGATCGCCACACAAGCACATGTACGTAATAAGCTCATCTGCCGTCTTTCCCATCACTTCCAAGGAAAATTCCATGGCAAAGAAAAGTTTCTTACTTTAATGACGAGCTATCATTTAAGTCTCTTTCAGTGCTATAAAACCTGTTACAGTACTGCTAAGTACTGCAGTATTGTTGAATCTGCTAAGTAAAAATGTCACTGCTTTGAAAAATAAGGCACTACAGAATGAAAGAAGAGGTCTTTCTCTGAATTACTGCTTTATGGGTCTACACCCTGTTCCTGTGGCATTTCACATTATCATAACAGTTATGAGACAATCTGGCTCCATAATCCCTTGCCCTTTCCCACTGCCTGGGGATACTATTTCTGATATTCCTCCTAAAATATCCATGAAAATTTACTTTTAGGTTCCCTCCTCCAGTCAGATATTAGCATGTATCCACAGGACCTCCACATCCCAATAGATCACCTTGATTCATTGACAAAGCCTTTTTTCAACAGAAACAACTGGAAAATACACAAGCGCAAAGAATTAATTGCAATTTTGGTTACTATTTATAGAGACCTATAACTACAAACATCCAAACTAGGAGTGACAATTCAACTGCATGTAAGGAAAAGCAGCCAGACAGATGGCATGCCAGACCTTTCTTTGCAGGGTCCTTGCAAAGGTCCAACCAGAGCTCCAAGTTCTTCCGTGATGCAAAAATTATCAATAACACACTTATGTCTATGGCTTTTGTCTTGAACAGGGCTAAGGTGGATATTACTTTTGAAGATTCATCATCATCTTTACTTCCTCTGATTTTAAATTAAAACTTGGATCCTGACCCAGAAGAAATAGGCTTATAAAATAGCTGAAAGCTAATGTAATATTTCTTTAATGAATAGAACTCCTATCGATTGGGGGAAAGTAAAACACAATATGAATCAATTTGTGCCTGTTCTGACTGTGCATTTCAGTGCTAATGCTGAACAAGATAAGCCTGAATGGTACTTGGGGATAAATTATGCTTTTAATTTGTGCTATTTTTTTGGCATAATCCAGGGGTCAAGTTGTATTTTAGTTTAAATTCACCACACAGCAAGCCTGAGTAGCTTGATCGTTTTTTATGTTTACCCATCCGGTTTCTCCTACTCATACAACACGACAGTTAGGCAATACTGAAGGACAAGGAACAAACCAGAACCAGCCTGTCTTTTCCAGTTGAGATGGGCTGACCATGGTTGGCTGCCAGCCTCCCATCCAGTTGCTCTCTCACTCCTCCTCCTCAACAGGGCAGCCTGGTTCCTCTCCACTGGCTCCAGTCCTTCAGGAATAACGTTTCCTCTGGTTTGGTTTCCTCAGGGCATGTCGATCTGCTCCCGTGTAGAGTTCCTCAGAGGCTGCAGCCTCCTACTCCAGTGTGGACTCTCTATGCGCTACACAGGGATCTGGAGCAAATCCTCATCTCCTTCTCCAAAGGGTGCTTTCAGGACTGTTTCTTACACTCCCCCCAGGCCTTGACAGTGTTTTTACTTTCCAACATACATTTTTTACAGAGGTGTTGCACAATGGCTGATGGGCTCAGCCATGTCCTGTAGTCTGGACACCAAAGCTGGCTATCTCTGGCACAAAGGTTCTCTTCACAGAGGCCATCCCTGCAGCCCCTCCAGCTGCCAGCACCTTGACACCTATGCCCTATGTACAAACCTAAATGTATCTTTATTTCTATAACTGTGTGATTCAAAATGAATAAAACCAGGACGGAAAGAGTGAGAAGAAGTTGGTCTTTCAGCTTATCCTGCAGCTGTACCTCAACCTTAACCCTAAATGCAGAGCTGTCTCTGGTCTTGAGCCCTTACTAACACTTGACAACTTGAAGAACTGAAGTTGTAACTTCATGAGATTTGGCATTAACACATGACCAAGGAATAAATAAAGGCTTTTTCATCCCTGCTTCTTTCGGGAGTTTCAGCAATATTTAATGCCATCTTCTACTCTACGCATTAAATTGTCCCATAGCCTTGCCCAGCATGGCTACAATTATCAGTGTCTGAAGCTGAATACATACATCTGCAAGTAAATGGCAGAAGCAACCACTCTGCCAACAGAAGTTTCTGCATTGATGCAGAGCCATTTATTGTCCTGAAAAGCAGAATTAAGATTTTGGGGGTGTTTAATTCCGGATCAGATTGAGGCACTATATTTAATTAATTTGGCCCATCTATCTAGAAGTTGAAGTACTGGGAAGGCAGGAAAGTCAACAGCTCTGATTATGGAATTCTACCTCATACCATGAAGCTCAGACTGTACAATCCTGCCACTTATATAAACATAAAAGGGGATGCAACATGTGAACTTAAAGACTAGACCCAGGAGAGCTGCTGGAATGACTTTGAAGTTAACTGAATTGACACCAGATGAAAAATGAGCCTATACTTTAAAACTGCATGTAAAGTATGCTAAACAGTGCTTCCATTTCATTGTCCGCATATAAGTTGTTAAAAAGAATTACCACTTATATTGCAAGGAATCATGTGCTTATTCGTCCTATGGGATGCAAAGGAGATATCTTTGCAGAATTATTGAAATCTGATGACAACAAGCAGATGAAGTAAGATGCTCTCAGTATAATAATGGCTGTGACATGCATCTGTACAAGTAATAGAAGATGGGTGAAATCAGCCTTACATGCTGACAGATGAGCCTCAGCCCATTCCAATACCAAATTCACTTTTTGCCTCTTTTTTCATTGCTCTATGGAAAAATAGAGGCTCAGGCTGAGATGTCTTGTTATTTTCTGTTCTAACTCTTTCAAAGTGTTGCTTTCTTCAGCTGTTGAATGAACAACAGCATTGATCATGAAAAAACTGATCAAAAACTGATACATACTTTTTTAAAGCTTCTTTTAAAAAATTCTGCTGAATAGTTATTTTAAATAGCTGCTGTCTTCCCTTGCCATTAGAGCAGGCCAAATTCTATGCAACTGATTGCTTTATTGTGGAGTCTAACTTTTGACTCCCTGGTGACAAAAGGCATAATAGATAAACAGCTGGGGTATTCTCTTCACTCAGAAATTACCTTTGCCAAGAATGCTTTTGACTGTGAAAGCAAACACACAGACACAGACACACACACACACACACACCAGGGAAAGACTGTGAAAATCATCTATGAAAAGCTGCAAACATTGCTCATTCCTTCTTTTTAGGATTTTCTGTCATGCTTATGACTGTACTGTGGAAGCAACTCATAGCGCACAATTGAGCTTAGCTCCGCAGCATTGCCAATTACAATTCTCTCAGTTATGCAGGGGAGCAAACAAGCACAGAAATGTAAAATGAATTCCCTAAGATCATAAAGAACAGCTACAACATAGACAGGAATAGAAGGTAGCAACATCCATACGCTGATTGCCACAGCACAACTCATTCATTCTCTCCTTATTCCTGGGAAAACTGGACTGTACATTTAGGTACTCATGGATGTAGCCTCTGATCCAGTGCACATTTACTATTGGGTATGTCACAACACACATAAGCAATGAAGAAGGACTTGTTTTAGAAAACATGCACATGCCAGAGGCTGAAATCATCTAAGGAGATGAAAGGAGAATCACTGATATGAAGAAGAAAGGGAGTTAATGTAACCAGTGTGATGCACTAGAAGGATTATTTTAGCAACAGCATTTCAAATGAGCCAAATACAGTGACAGCCATCAAGACCAAAGAAAAGATGAGAAGATATGACTAGTTGGATGTGGGTTCCTAAGAGAAAGATTTAGCCTGAAAACGTGCAGGGGTGGCAAGAAGGGTGAAATGCTGTTTCAGGGCAGTATGTAGAGAAAGGATTCAATTTGGAGAGAATACGCAATGAACCTAAAGAGCAAAAGCTGCAGATAGCAGTGGCAGGGAGGTCAACTGGAGAATTCAGAGGTAAGGGAGAAAGTGGATAGTGTTAAAGTATGAAGAGCTGAAGATCAAGTTTAGAATGCTTGTGGTTGGATGGGGCTCTGAGCAATCTGATCTAGCTGATCATGTCCCTGTTATTGTAGAGGGGGTCGGACTAGATGATCTTTAAAGGTCTTTCCAGCTCAAAGTATTCTGATTCTATGATCACAGTGTATTTTTGTTGTGAAAAGAAGAAACTTGAAGAGAAGGTGAGGATGAGAAAGGTAGGCACTGGGCCAAGGTTATTAGGAGTTGTACAGACAGGCATTAAGACCATTGAGAACCTACACTTTTCATAAACAAAATTCTTGGAGAGCCTGGGACTTTGCAAAAATTCAGTCTTTGTTAATATATGGATCAAACTCACAGACGAGCTTCAAGTGTGAAATATCCCATCCGGCTTGTAGCACTCACCAACCTTTAGACAGAAATAATAATAATGCGGTGAAATGGGATATGGCATACACCATCTGGCAGCTGTGCAAACAAGAAGAAGAACCCTATGAAGAACATTATTACACGTTTGGGGACCTGCTGATTACTTTGCGTGTCTACGGTTAGCCATGTTGGTGTGTAAAACTTGAGAACACAATTTAATAGGTTGCACATGGACTTTACCTCTAGTTTATTAATTCTTTTTTACTCAACAATATATCCCTTTTTAAAAGACTGTCATGCTTTTATGGTGAACTGCTTAAAGTTCTGCTCCAAACACACAAAGCTGAAAGGAAGAACTCTCATTTTTCTGTAGCAGTAGGAGCATGCATAGTGGTCTGGTCCTACCAAGGTGTTCAGCACGACCACATAGCTAAGAGGTCGCTTTTCATATTAACATATCACCTGTGCAGATGGCAAAACCTCTTCCCCTTAGAAAGACCAAAAGAGTCTGTTATTCGTGCCTTTTTTTTTTCCTTTATGAAGTAGAACAAAAGAAAGTGATTAAGGAGAGTGTGTTAAAAAAAAAAACAAACCTCTTTAAACCAACAAGCTTATGGATTTTGAAGGACTGCCAGGAGAGTCATTAACAGAAAAATATTCAAAAGGCACTTAAACACATTCTGTGACTTCAATAGATTTGTTTCTGTCACCCCAGAGGAAAACAGAGCAACGAAAATCTCAGGCTTGCTCCCTGGCTGGTTCTCTGTGCTTGGCAGGCTATTTCAACTACCAGTTCAGGCTTTTCTTTGCTGCCAGTATTCTCTCCTGCTTCCCCTCCATCCAATAAACATTCACCTTTCCTTCACCTATCTCACATCGACTTTTTCTGCTACTTGAACCCCTGAATTTTCACTTCTTCTTTAAACCATCTCTATTATCAAAGCAGCATATTTCATTGCACTTGACTCGCACATGGTCCCCTATGCATTCTTGCATTCTTTTCCAATCTCCTCTCACTGCCTCATGCCAAATCCTCTTCTTTCTGAAATGCTGTGATGTGCACATCATGATGGTACACTGTAGCAGATGGTGCTTTGGAAAAAAGGGACCAAGTCCACAATTCAGATGGACAGATCTGAAACTGCAGATTGCTATTAAGATTTCCAGGTATAGAGAGGATGTTTGCATCATATGTCACACTTATTTAGAGACTGACCTCAAGCACCTTGAACCCAGGCTGCTACTAGTAACTAGGCCTTAGCATCACTGAAAAGGAATTCTTCCTCTCAGTTCCCCTACAAATGCAGGAACACAACCTAATATTGATTCACCTGTTCTTTCATGCTGCCTCAGGACAGAAAAGCACATTGTTTCAGAATTATGGAACTGTGGAAGATATCTTTTCTATTCCTGTCTCAAGTCTTCTATGTCATCCCTACCACAATACCATTAGACCTTTTCTATGCCTCCTAACCTAACATTGTGGTTCTTTGCCTTATCCCATCCTTTCTGTGTTTGTCATAATCAGAGCTCAATCTCTCCTGTTTTTCCTTTCAATACTCTTAGCTTTCCTTCCATTACTTCTGCATAAAATCTGGGGCTTGTCAACTAGCTTGGCAAGGAACAGTACATGTTTTGACCAGTCCAGCCCTCTGCATCCTGATGACTGTTGCCTTGCTTTTTCCTAATGTCGACATTAATTTAGTCTCTCTTCGGATCCCAGATGCTGACTTCCACAAAATTCTGTCAGATTTGGCATGTGGAATGACTGCTTAAGCCCCATTTCCTTAGGAAACCAGCTAAAACATTTCACTTCCTTTTTCTAAACCGGATTAAATAACTGCAAGATGGATGGAGTAGCAGCCGGACAAACATGACCTGGTCAGGAATGGCGCCAGGGCTCACAGGTGCTCCTTTCAAAGGCTGGGGGAAACAGTGCCCAGTGTTGACTCATCTTTCAGCCCTCACGGATTCTCCTAATTGCTCAGTGAATTATTCACCTCAGCTTGCTTTTCCTTCATTTATTCCTCTAACACCTACTTTGCTAACTCTTTTGCATGCAACACCTATTTGTCACCATTCCCCTAAAGTACCCACAATAACAAATTCAAGAAGATAGCTCCCGCTTCCACAGCGCCAAGGACTGGCCCTTCTAGAGGTGAGCTATGGCACATCCATGGCAGAACAGAGGAACTTTTTGAAGTCCCGAATGACGAAAGAACACCCTGTAACAACCAGGGTACAATTGCAAGTAATGAAATATGCTCCAGTGGAAGAATGGACCTGTTTTAAAGCTGGAGGAGAGCTGAAATTGTTCAAATATAGAAGTATATGTAATAAAAATACAAGAGGATTTAGCGTAGTAAACTGCAAGCTGACTGACACAGCACTGTTTAATTAGGCTTTAATTTAACTTAATTGGGAAAATACTCCTTTTTTTCTGCTGTGCAATATGTTCTTTTAAAATACACAGAGAACATAGTACCATAGCTTTTCTCCCATTGTGTTCAGAAAAATGAATTACATTTGAAGTTACCTTCTTAGTCACTGACCTCAAAGCCCAACATAATATCCGGTTAGAACATTGAAACTAAAAATCCGAGCTATTAGAATCAGTGTAAAAGATGACAAATACTCAGTGAAATGATGACTATAACATACTGGTTTTCAAACAGGAGAAACACAGACTTTTTACATGAACGGCTGAAAAAAAAACAGCAGTTTTGATTCCCCAAATCTTTTCAGCAAAGATTTCAGAGAGGTTACAAATCTTAATTGACCATAGCACCACGTGTCAGGAAAGGTGAGTAGTGTCATTCCTATGCTAAGGAGGAGAAAAGGAATACAACAGGAAGGAGCAATAGGTCAAGCCTGGACAGCATGACAGCCTGGATTAGAAACCAGGCATTGCTGGCTCTCAATCCACGCTTAAAAATCACTGCTTCAACAACAAATACAAAAATTGTCGGTCAAATTTGATTGAATTTGAGAGACCGCTCTATAATCAACCATGACAGGTTTAATTCTCCTAAACTCTCACTAGCAGATGCTAATCTGCCCTGGAGTACATCCATGTTTCCAGGATAATTATGAATGCACATCTCAAAAAGCAGTTTTTAAGTGAAGAATTGTGCTCAGCTTTATTGTTTTATTCCTGCTCTCTGCCTCTCAATAAACTGGGACGTACACACCCAAAACCTTCAGCAAACACTAGCACCAAAACTAAATATTAATCACATCCCATCAACGAGATGCGATGAATACACAGATGCATTGAAATAACCCAGCAAAACTGTAATAATTTAATAAAACTGATTAAGTGGGTCCATTGTGAGGAAGCAGAGGGCTCCAGCTCCACAGCTCCAGGAGCACTCCACTCTTCACAAGCTCACTTACCTACAGAAACCTGATTATACTAGCTCCTTTCATCCTACTGCTCAGTAGGAAATACCTGAAGGGGAATCAGAACCCCACCAGCTGAATTCTAGACGTCTGTTTATCTTTGGTCCTATCTGCCCTTCAATTCTATTAAGTGCCTATTGCAAGTTGCTCTCTTAAAAAATTCCACTGAACTTCCCAGTATCCAGATACTCTAAAGCTACTTTGAGTTCAACCCATTTTGAACTCTCTTTTCTTCCTGCAGAAGGAAACAAAACAAAACAAACCCCCCATAACACAAACCCAACCAACACACAAGTACATTCCCTACCAGGCTTCTACCTATTTCTGGAGAAAGGATTCTTTACTTCAAAGTGAACAAACTCTTAAAACCCTAATGCCATAAACACATAGCTCCTATATAAAAGATATATGAAAGAATAAATGGATAGAGAACTCAGGAAAAATGAGAAGTTCTGGAAGAGAAAAGCAGAACTTAAATTATGGAATTAAAAGAGAAGGAGGGGGGAGCATCAGGTCATCAGCTCTTATCTCCTGCTGATGGACTAATGGGAGTGAAACACCTTTCTAATAGGAAAGGCCCATCCTTTTTTTTCCTCTTAAAATGCAAATGCTTTATTGCCTGTTCTGGAAGGATAATCCTCACACTGTGTTCAAGTTGCTTTTCCCCACCCACCAGTAGACAGTAGGGGTTTCACATAAAGCATAACACATGAAAGTAAATGAACAAACGTCAAAAACCTGAAATCTCCTGGAGCGAGCACATCACAGCATGCTAAGCTTTTCCACACTGATTGCAGTGGTTCTGAGAACAAAATGGTTGGGGCTATAGCATAGCTGTTTAATTCCCTGAACGGAAGTCACAACGCTGCTTTCTGGGTTCTTTTTAGCTTTCTTGACAGCTACCTTCCCTCACTGGCCATAACAAATAAAAACCCTCCCTAAGATACAACAATAGCGAGCACCTACGCACATGCTAAGCAGCTGGCCAGCAGCTGTTAGGTGGGATTGCTGAGTTTAGTCCATCCTCCTTCAGCTGAAACATTATTTGGGGTATTTTGTCCTATCCCTGGATATCTGTTGGGAAAGTTACTGTACTTTTTATGATCTTTGAGGCTTCAGCTTCATTTTCAGATTCAGCTAAGCAGGCGAATTAATTTCAAAATACTTTGGAAGGGGAGAAGAGACAGGACGGGATTGAGAAAGCAACGAAACAAACTTCATTTCCTTGGGACACAAGCCTAAAAAAGCACTGCCTGTGAAGCTGGCTCCAGAACTCAAGGTTAGAGTTTGGGCTCTGTAGCGGTCAGCATTAGCTTAAGAAAAAAACCTGGAGCAGTAACAATCCCTTCCAAACCTCACATCTACAAAGCCGGTTGTTCTTAACACAAATGTTTAAATAAAAATAAATTAATAGAAAGGAAAGCAAAAGTAAAACCAAAACCTAAACCAAAACACAATAGCACAGTTATTCTGTCTCTCTAAATAGAGGCAAGACTCTCCCAAGGTCCTCATGGTTTCTTCCGCTTTCTCCAAGTAGCCTCTTTCTATCATTCCATCTGAGTGGGTTTTATTCTTTCAAAAGGTAGCAGGGGGGTGGGAGGGAAGGAGGAAGGAAAAACGTCTGTGTGGATGTGCTTGAGAGACAGAAAGGCAGAGAATGAATGAACGAATCCCTAGAGCCGAGTAGAGTAGCATCTACCCAAACATGTTTATCATGTTATTATTTCTGCAGTCAAATGAACAACTGTTTGACTGTCATTAAAGAGCACAGTTAAATGAATGGGGAAGTGTGAACTTGCAGAGGCTTTTTTCAGAAGTTAAATAATTTAATTTCAATAGCAGTGAGGTCAGTAAAGCATAAATCCAAGAATATGTCTTTAATTAAGTGATAAAGCTAATTGGATCTGGGTTTATTTCCTGATAATAGCCTGCACTGCTGAGATAAATGGCTAGGAAAAGCCAAGGGAAGGATTGCTCTTCTTTAAGCTCCTGTTGAGGGACAAGCTACAATTCGACTTGATCACAACACTATTTTTAATGTTTGAGATGCATCTGAAACAATAGAGACTACATTGCTTTCATCAGTTAAGATGTA
The DNA here is from genome assembly GCF_037157495.1 of Lathamus discolor. Lineage (NCBI taxonomy): Eukaryota > Metazoa > Chordata > Aves > Psittaciformes > Psittacidae > Lathamus > Lathamus discolor. The sequence goes on along the minus strand of NC_088887.1, from coordinate 3,353,086 downwards.
AAAAAAATGAGAGAGATGATACATGACCATCATTTGATTCCCAAACTCTAAGGCTTCTGTAATCCAAGGGCTGAATGAGAGAAGACCCAATGAAATACATACAAAGAGATGCTGTCTGCACAGTAGCTTAAGAAAATGCACTTCAATTTTTATGATGGGGAAAAAAAACCTCATCAAAACAAAAATATGCCTAAACTTTCTGGTATAAACTACAGCCAAAAAAAAAGATAGCTTAAGTAACTTTCTTTAATAGGCACCGATTCCAGGAAAAATCTAACTTGATTTCACTTAGGAACAAACAAAAAGCCGGTAAGAAAGCTGATCCAATTAGTATTTTGCTTAAGGACATGTTTCCCTTCAAGTGCACAAATGGTCTCATTGACTCCGATATTAGAGTATCTCACTGCATTGCATCAAAGTGCTAAACGTGTTGCAGAATCAACTCCTAAATCTCCAGGTGTCACAGCAGGAAGGAAAACATGAATGTGAAACCACAGAACTGCGGCAGAAATGTCTGCCCAAGCATTGGCTTCGAGACGTGTAATTTTCCCAGAGGTCTCAGCAAGGGGTTAACTCGGATGCCAAGCAAATATAATTTAGATGTCAACATTGTTAATTATTTAATTGCTCATAAAAGCACAATGGGTGCAGACTCAGCTATGAATGACAGCTCATTCCCGAAACAAAGCTGGGGGGAGGGAGGTTTGCTTTGGGAAACATTGCAGTTTGTATTGCCTCTGTATCCCCCCCACCAGCCTGCTGCAGCCGGCTGTCCCACCCTCCCAGCGGGGAGACCTCTGTCACAAAACACCTTGGAGAGCCCATCGATTCGCCCGCTCCTCCAGGAGAAGGGCCCAAGAGCACAGCAAGCCCAACCATCCACCTGCATCCAAGCACAACACCTGCACCGCTGGCTACGTGCCGTGTCCCACGCCAACAGCACAGCTCACTAAAGCGTTCCTTGGGGGAAAAGCTCAAAGGAGAAGCACCAAATTTTACTTCCTTTGCTATTATATTTTTCGCTTTGTCGTAGAAGAAAACAAAGGCATCAACAACTTGCTTTCATATTATGTGTGATATAATATATTACACATCGGCAGCAATTATACATTTCCTGGAGTAATTACTTTTCCCCACAGATTTACCATTCTAGATGTGTTTATTCAGAATGCAATATACTGCTCTGTCAGATCTTTTCTTTTTTGGTCCAATTTTTAACCCACAGTACGTCTAACCTGATTAAGAAAAATATTCCACACTGGTGGAAACTATTTTGCACAAGTATTTTTGTCCTGAAGTGAAACAGAAATTTTCACAGAACAATTTACTGAAAAAAGAATTTTTTTTTTTTTTTTTTTTTAACAAAACGGTGTCTGGCAACGCATACATGAAATAAGCATTTTGACTTCAGAAAAAGTGACAAAGGAAGGTATAAAGTGTAAAAACTGACATTTTTCTCTTTATGATATCCATGACAGGAACAACTCCCTCGCTCTTGAACAAGCCTGGCTGAAAGAAAGTGCCTAGCTACCTGTGTTACAGTTACTGCCACACATTTGCAGCACTAGAATTTGTTTTAGTATGGCTAACAGTCTGCTTTTGTGCCACTTTGTAGGACATCTTATTGAAGCATTCCACAATTAATGGCTTTTTGTTCTCACAGACTTGTCAAAACAACCCAAACTAAACCAACCAAAAAACCCCACAGTTTTTAATCTCGTTTAATATGCCAGTATGAGTTCTTTCAAAATGCTAAATGAAACTTTTTAGTTGCCACTTCAAAATAAGCCAATTTTTGATTAAAAACCATTATTTCAAAATTTCAAATTAAAAGCATAAAGTTGAAATAGAAAAATATTGTACAATTATGTTTGGTACGTTGAGTATGCCGAAAACATTCCCATTTGTCTACAAAATATTCATGCTTCCCTGAAGCAACATTTTTCATCTAAATTTTCATCAGACAAGTTAAAAAAGTTCAATGTCTAAAAATGGTAAAGTTAAACCTAGCTTTAGGTTTGACACAATGAGAAATCAGGTTCTCCCCTTCGGAATAGCTATGCATCGCTCAGTGTCCGCAGAGCTGCCTACAATAATCGACTTTATAGATCAGTTTGGCAATTTTGCCTGAGAAGAGAAACACCCAAAACAACTATAAGTAAATATCACAAGATAACCCTCAAATCACCTTTACAGTATAGACAATATTGATAATCTGGTTAATGTGATATGATTTTTTTATTCCTGCAGATGAACCAACCAAGCAAGCTGAGAATAAGGCTGCCTCTCTTTGCAGTTATGTATCACTAAGACCCTATGGGAATTAGAATTTTTCTGCTTTATATAGCCCTCCACAGAAAAGATTTATAATTTATTCAGATTTTTCCCTCAAAAAACTTAGATTATTTCAAAATTAGCAGGTAGTCCAAGAGAATTTAGGCATTAAAAGTACTTTGGTGGAAGGATTTCTTTAAGGAGAAGTGAATTTCTAATGCAGATAAGCTTTTCTGAATACTTCCTATTACCCCATTAGCATGTTTTCTGACCTGTGGACTTGAAAATCTCTTGCACAGTCTGGATTTCTAATCTTGTTTAAACCCATATTTAAATGCAGAATAACTGATTAGCCAACATCCTTTGTGCTACACAACCACACAAGTTTCATGCTTTTATACTGAAAAGTGTCATCCGTTGTTTTTCATTTCTCTGACCTTGCACTCTAAAAAAAAACCAAGAAAAAAGCACTGTGTGATAACGCTGTGCCTTTTTACTGCAAATTCAAGGACTTGTTTTTTTCCAAAGGAGCATAAAATAAAATAAAAAGGTCACTTTCCTGCAAAGGTGTTTGCTGGACTACATAGTAAAACATATTTCTTACATATGCAAACTGACATGATGCCAAAGAGTGCAAGAGTAACCGTTAAAGTTCCTGTGTGTATTGTGATTAAATCTGTTGTCTATAAATCTCATTTCTTTAAATTATGATGCTTGTTAACGTACACTGCATGCATAGATTGCATAGCCCTTGAAAAAGGTTTTGAATTAATACAGATATTACAAGACCACCACCTCACAAGACCCTGCATTGAGTCCTCTCAGTGTCCAAGTGAAATGAGGTTCAACCTCTACTTTATTTATCTCATGCAATATAAATGCAGTCGTTAGAGTTAGGCACTATATTCCCCCCTCCCCTCAAATCTCAGGAATTCTAAATATGTTATAGGGCAAATTCTATCTTGCCATATAGCTTGAATACTGTGAACACTTCCAAAGTATTTCTAAATTGAAACATATTTACAAAGAGGAATGTATTGCTTCCATTACTCTTTACTTGTTTTGTTTCCTATTTTGAATTGTAAGACATACATTTCTCATGCTTTCAAAGCCACAAGTATATCCATGCAAGTCTTCACGGTGGGTACAATGCTGGGAGAGCTACGTTAAAACTAGTTTCATATGGGAAACTGTCAAAATTGTCTTCACTTACACTGTTCTCCATTGAGTTAGAGACTACTTGCTGCAACTACTATGACTTTTGGATGCACACTTTCTTTTAGAGAACCAAGAGAAATTAGTTATGTGGCACTGCAAAGCATAAGATTCTTTTTTAAGTCCCTACACAGTTTCCATGTGGTTCTGAAATTAATGATTATATCTTAAAAAAATCGATAATAAACAAGGAATTTTCTAAAACAAAACACTGAATAAAAATAGTTAACCGTCTTTGTACAATTAGTACATATATCCATCAATATGTAACTATGAACGTATTTATACTAAACCAATAGATTTTAACACTAGAAACAATAGTGTGCTGTAGATGCTAACCCAGAGTAAGCCTTGAGAAATGTAGCTGTTTATCTCATACTGAGTTTCAGCAGGGATAGTCTTAAAAGGGTATGTGCTGATTATTACTGTACGGGTTTATGATTTAATTTGTGACCTACATGTCAGAATAAAAGCCACAGAGTGAGATGGCCCAATTAACCTCATCTACAAATAATTTGTAACACAGTACACTAGTAGCGCCATACCAATCCCTAACCCTCCACTATTTTCTGAATCAAAGAACACATGCAGTAATTACTATCAACTGCCATTAATGCTGCTGGTACTTGAAATGGGATTAAGGATTTAACACTGGGGAGAAAAAAAAGACCCAAGATATCTTTTTAAATTCAGTTACATTCATTTGAGAAAGAAATTTAACGTTATCCAGATTGAAAACAAGGGTGAGAGAGTCATTAGAACATGGAACCTCTTTTTATCTAACCTGGGGCTTAATTAAGCTGTGCAGCAAAATACTCCTGTTGTGTGATACATCAGGCTGATCTCTTATTTGCTTATTCTACCAGGATACCTGCTACTACTCTTCAAGGGGGAGGAGAGGAGCTACCATGATTATGAAACAAAATATGTACAGTACTTATTAACTAACTATATAACAGTGTGAATCTCATTTGAAATAGAGCTTACAGAGGAGAACAGTGAATGTAAAATTAAGAGCTAACTGAGTGATGCTATATAACCGCGCTGGGTTACCGTCATTTCTTCTAACTTTCCTGGAAAAATAAATGTCATTTTTCAGTTTTGTCACATATAAACATGAAATTTCAATCACCGGATCCCTCATAAGGCTCTTTGCAATTGTGTTTCTCCTTGAACGTTAATTATAGCTTTAATTCTTTCTTTCCCTGCTACTGGCGGTTGTTCATAGCACTGTTCTGACTTTTATATGCCTGCCTTCAAGATTTCCCGCTTCACTGCTAAGGACTGATTGAAAAAGAATATTGTGCCTTTAAGCGAAATGCCTTGTGCGTGTTAACAAGCAAGTATTCTACAGACACATGATTTATAAAATTGCACACTCACACCGGTAACTTTCCCTCCCCACAAAAGCAATATCTGGAAGAAGACGTGGCAATAGTAAAGCTTTCGGGAAGGATAAAATAATACAACAGGAAAAAACCCCCACCCTTCTGCTCCAGCTACGTGGGCTAGTATCCTCTCCTTGCGTGATCAAAACAAAAGGAATAAGCACGACAGATAATCCCTGAATACCCAGCCTTTAAATATGCAGGAGCCTTATGCACGCAGAAGCAAGTTAGGTAAATGCATGCATTATCCAAATTGGAGGTGTGGAAGCAACAGACAGCAAACCCCCAACCTTAAACAGCTTCAAGCTCTTTATCTATAAGAGAAATTCAACAGTATAAAGGAAGACTTTTAGCTTTTGAATGGAAAATAACTAAGCAAACTTGAGGTATAATTTGTGGTCATACTGAAGTGGTGATGTAAGGAAGCTGTCACTTTTCATATTTGTCTAATGAGCAGTTGACTTACAAAGGCCATAAGGTGCATGCACATCTCATCTATTTGCACCTACGATCTTTATGACAGCTTTCTAGAGACAGAAAACAGAAAATAATTGGTATTTAGCTCTTTTGTGTTACACCAATGCCTTTCAAACTGTCAGGCAAAACTCATTTAATGCATATATTGTACCTGCTAAATTATGGTTATGTCCAGGTAAAGAAACTTTTAAAGAAATAAATTCTACACTTAAATGTAAGACTCATCACTGCCCCAAGCATATTTTTAGAAGGCGATGTATCATGCAAAAAGCATGGGATGGAAAACAGTACTACCAGACTCATGTGATCATTCAGTTCAGTGCGCTGGTCTAAAAATCAGTGTTTTAAGTCTACAGAAACCAGCACTTTTCTGCACAATTTCAGTAGCAATCTCACAGCATATCTTCTAATAAATACAACGTATTCTGCCTGACCTCTGCCAGCAGAAGCAGAAATATACTTGTGTGTGCAGGTAATGTGATAAGCAATGATTATTTTAAGTCATCTGTCTTCCTTCTTATGGATTCCTCAAGGAACCAAGTCAAAAACATGATGACGTGCTTGCTGACCTCTAAAACACAGTGCCCCCATTGACCTTGCTGACCATGCTCTCCATCCCCTGCCAGCCCCCACCTTCACCCCGTCAAATTCACCTCCCACATCCCTATCTAATGTTTGCTGGTTTTAGTCCTCGAACCAGGGTATTATGTCAGATATTTTTGAGAAAGGGAGGTTTTAAACATTATATTGTGCGAGAGAAAACAAAGTGCAAATACAAGAGGCTGAACATCTATTAGACAACAGGGGGGAAGTGAATAATTAGAGACCAGCATCAAGAGTGTACAGGAAGAGTACAAGAGTAAAAAAGGAATCACAGTATAAAATATACAAAAATTATGGTTAATCACATTGACAGTGAAATTCCATTCAAGATTATCACTGTTGTTTGATTACCATTAACTAAAGAAAATAGTCTTGTATAAGTAAAGAGACTTCCCATCATATAAGGAAAATATCCAAGCCATACTTCGTAGATGCTACAAACTAAATTCCTTTCTATTCCTTAGCTAGCAGTAGAACTACTACTGTTGGGGAAGAACCTAACTTTAAATTTTTAGTGAAGTGAATTAAGCAGAGATAAGAACACAGTCTCAGTCACAATATTTCATTTTACTTCAGGGATTAGATGAAATCACACTTAAATAAATAGATATAACAAAATTCATGCCTCCTCTACCTGTCTGTCCCCCCCCACACCCCAAAAAACCCGACCTACTTCAGTGTGATAACTCCAGAAACAGATATATCTATTTAAACATCTATTAACAAACAAACAACAAAGAAGAAAATAAACCAACAAACCCACCCAAACCACTAATGGGAATTACAAAGAGTCTGTGAGTTATGAACAACTAAAGCAGTGTCACACTAAGTAACGCCATACAAGACAGTTAACTCTACTGCCACAGAATGAGTATGTTCTCCTTACGCATCTGCACACAAAGCTACAGACGAAACACACAGGAGGATCAACTCCAACCTGTACCAAGACAGTATACTTGCTTACGAAAGTAAGCAAATGATCAGGAAAAACACATCAAGACAACACACAGACTAGTGCTTAAAGTACCTTTGACTACTGTAACCTTTCTTAGAGGGAAGCAAACTAAGGTTTAGAGCAGGAAGTATACACGGAAAATTGCTACTTCATTCATATTCCTTTAAACACGGCTACATCTTGCATCACAGATTGGCTTTGCTATGCATCATTTCCATGAGATTGCTAGGTGCTTGGGGTTTTTATATACAAGACTTAGTTTAGTATTAATCATCTCTCAATTTGCATACAAAAGCCTCAAAAATAGGTTGCAACATCTCAACTTTGACAACACCAGGAGAAAACCAAAGGATGCATCGCTGTATCCAGCAGCAGAAGATAAAGCAGCATGCAGGGCTGACCAATAATAGTTTATGGCAGAGACAGCACTGAAATCCATTTTTCTATTTCTTTTAAACCCAAGCAAACAAAAAATTCACAAGCCTTGCCTTAATATATATACACGACAAAAAAGATACTATTGGAAACTTAAGGAGCGTTTTACAGAGGGGGGTGATAGATAAGTTCTGCTATAAAGTGGAGTAAATTTTGCTTCACTTCAGTTAACATGAACTAGTAAAAACAGAGAAGAAAATGTGCTTTATAATTCTCCGCAAGTTTATTCCACTTGTCAACTTTCACCGACAGCAGAACCTAAATCAGAGTTGTCGGTATTTACTATTAAGCTTTTCGTTGTGCAACTGCCTAAGAACTTAAAACAACTTCCATTTTCTCAACGATAAGGGAAAAAAGATAAAAACAAACCTAGTTTCATCTCGTTCAAGTACTTAATTCTCTTTAGAGCAGGAGCAAACTATTGTTCCTGACCCTCATATGCTTTATAATAGCATTAATCATGCTAAATTCTTTTGGTGCTCATGTGGATATAATGTAATTAGAACAAATTCTTGAAGATAATTTCTTATTCCCATTGGTCTGTGAGGCAAATTTAAAACGTACTTAATTTCTATAAATCAAAACATGCTGCTAAAGTTCTCTTGGTAAAATAGGGGTTATAAAGGAAATAATAAATATCAACAAGGTAGACTAAAAGTTATTAAACTAAAACTGATATGAACTCAAAACCAGTTTGTTTCTAATGTATTTTTCCATCCCATTCCCCAAAGCAATAAAAGCCTTCAAACTACTGTCTCAAACTACAAACGCAGATTATCGCCCTATTAAAACGTATTTCTTTTTAAAACACTTTAATCTGGAAAACATTCTGTAGGTGTACATGACGCTAATCCCAAAACACAACTTTAAACCTGGAATCAAGCAATATTTGCAGCCTAATAAAATGCTGGCAGATAGAGGATATTTTGAATTCACAACATGTGCTCTTAAAAAGGCTGTTCGGAGGGTTTATTATTCTGTTTTGTTTTGGTTTTTAAGCTGAATATCAATTGAACTTGTTTGCCAGGAGTGTAATTACTGGCCTTCATATACTAAAGTGCTGAAACAAGCCACAAAACATCCATTAGGTCAAAGCATAGCATATTTGGAGGGCAAGATTCTTTATCAATAGATAATAATTTTAAGAGTCCTCCTTTTTTTCTAGTGTAACACATAAACCCACAGATTTAGTATACAATCTCATTTAGAATGCATCCCTTTTAAAACATAGGCAAAACAAACACAGAACTTGCACATTCTCAAATAAGCTTAACAAACTATCAAATTTTTCAAATCTATCAAATCTATGCACAAAGTTATCAAATCTATCAAATCTATGCACAAATTTATCAGATCTATCAAATCTATGCACAAATTTAAGATACAAATTAAGGAAAAAATACGTTAAAAAAGATTTTGATGTGTTAGTTGTTTCTATGGAAGTTTAATATAGTGCATGTAAAAAGGAAACCTGTAAGTAGGACTTTCCATATGAAAAGTGTATCCAGTGACATTTGAGACAAAAAAAGCCACTTTTTGAAGCATTTCTCAATAATGATAAATACTAGACACCAGGATGTTTATAATATGTCTCACTAAAATGTTTTTTCCTAAACCAGCCTATTCTTTGGAGTAAGGTTCATCTGTGAGAAAATGATTAAGTAATTCTGGCAGTTAATCTGCAAAGGAAAGAACTCATTTCTCCCAAGTTTCTCACAATGACCTGCAATATTAACTGTCCATAAAAATTAAATATCTGAATTACAATTAAAAAATTTAAAAAAATAAAATAATAATAATAATTAATAATAATAAAGACAACAACAAAAAGCTGCTCCTTTTTGTAGTGTTTAATATGATTCTCTTCCTCTTATAAATCAAATAAGGTCTACTGGCAATCAATAGGAAGAGATGGAAGTTTAGGACCAGACCAAAAGTGATTTCAGAAACATACAAAGAAGTTTGATGAGTGCATTTCACACAGTGAAGGTCCACCATTGTCTAGGTTTGCAGCCTAATACAAATGATTTCATTTTCCTGTGTTGAATAATGTCCATGGAAAATAAACTTCATTAAGTTCCTAAGTAGCAGCATTTCATTATCCAGTTTAAAATCATGCCCCTGATCCCTCCATTATGCGCCCTTTCAGATTGTCCCATATTACATCTCATATCACACAACAGATAAATTCAATAAGTAATTTTAAACTTAACAGGCTGATGTAGTAAAAGTATTAAAGTTTTCATGAAAATAAATGTTCTCTTCCTGATAAATGCCTGATCATCGCTTGTGATTTAGGATTAAAGAGAAAGGATGAAATGAGAGCAAAACCAAGCTTAAAAGCTATAAACTTTCCAGGAGCCAAGACTATGATTTCCTCTGTTTACATGACACAAACCAGAGAGGGTGCCCCTTCCTGCTCACACCCTGTGGATGCTGCTGCAGCACAGTAAATAATTACAAACACTTCCCTTTGTACAGTACGGCTTTGTTGATAACAGCGAGTAGAGCAAGCCTCTTGCTCAGAAATCAAACAGTATGTGGCAATTGAGTATTTGTTTTAATAAGATGCAACTGGAAAAACTGTGGATGCCAGCGCAGCCTGTAATGTGTCAATACCACTTCATTTTCACCTCTGAGCACAACTAATAGAGATGCTGCTATAAAAGGTTTTCTTAACGTCGCGTGCAGCGTAGGGCAGGGCTGAGGCCAAGTGACATATCCCACGTGTTTTCAGAGACTAAAAACAAACTGAAGACAGTCATCATCTTCGGGGAAAACCATAGCAAAATAAATACATGCACAGAGAAACACGGATGCGCTTAAGCCATTACACGCACAGATTACGGATGTGCTTAAACCATTACACGCACATACACACACCACTCTCCTTCACCCCCCCCCCCCCAATAAAACATAACAAAATAGAAATCATCTTGTCTCTGTACTAAGTGGTGTATCTATAAACTACTTTCCACAGAAGTCATAGGTATGCCCTTTGTAAAACCAACATCTTTGTACAGAAAATATAAGTGACAGTAAGAGCAGCTTAATAAACCTTTGCTTCCTTTCTCGTTCTCCACAGATCAGGCATGGGAATTCCCTCTACCGAGTCCTTCATTTGTGAAAGGCTGAAGAACAAAATCCCGTAATGAAGCCTGGAGTCTCCCTACTCCCTGACCTCTCGCTCCCCAACCCGGTTCCCCCTACACGTTTCCAGTTATTTGAAACGGAAAGATGCACAAACCTCAGTAATGCATTCACAAATCCTCATTCTAGAATTAGGGGCTATTATTCACCCCTGGGTCCTTATTTCTCTGCTATTTAGTTCATCGCCTTGCTGTTGCTATGGGTGGGGAGGGCGGTGTGAGAGGCAGAGGAAGGTATTACTAAGTTCCCAGACCTCCTTAAACTGCTCAGAGCAGCATGGCTAATCTGACCACGCAATATTCAGAACAAGTGCTCAGGCAAGGAACCTTCCCCTTTGTTTGAAAAAAGCAAAACAAAACAAAAACCCCTTCCCCCAACCTCCTTCCGTGCACATTAAAACCATTTTTATTCCATACCATGCCTTCCCCCCACCACCTCCATTTCAAGACCCTCTCCAGCAGTAACAGTCTCTTTTGGGTGTCCTGAAGCAGCTGGTGGTTTTGCACATACAAATAACCACTCAGGAGTGTCATCTTCATGGGACTGCTCCCATGAGCAAAGATCCTGAGATGGCTAAGGATGACAGAGCCCTACCGAAAAAGGTAAAAAAGGAAAGTAAGAATATGTAATCTCTGGCCTTTAGACACTTTGGGTTGAATAAACAGCTACAGCTGTGCTTTGTGTGGCATTGCCTCCTCCTCGCAGCAAGCCTTCTCTCCTCTGCAGTAGATTTTGTGGCCATGCTTTGACCAGCTAATCAGACTACACTCATCTAAAGTGGGCTGCTGCTGCCAAAACACCAAAAACTACAGCATCTTGCCTGTGTGAGAGCAGCTCACCTGCCACAGCAATGACTGAGGACAGCCTAGACCTACTGTGCTGCATTTGCCTTTCCCCTGAATGCAGTGTACTGTACCAGTTGCTGGCTGCCTTGGAAAGGGGGTATTTTAATATCACACAAAAAGCGAGTAGTTCATGTAACTGCCACTATTTTTAACTTCCACTGTTTAATATTAGAAGATTAAATACATTAAGAAAAGGGAAGAAAAAAGAGCAGCTGTTCTTTACAAGGAACAAAAAAGAAACCTCATTTCATTTCTGTCTGGGGGTTTTACTTAATACCCATTTGTTCACACAGTACTGCTCGCAAAAAAATATTTGTTTGATATAAAGGACATTGAATAATTTATGTAATATTTAATAATGCAGTAAACCAGGGAGAGTTCAGCAAGACAGGCATGGCACTCTATTTGCCTTACCCGCCTCGCTTATCCAAATAAACCCCCACACTTAAGGGCCATTAGCACATGCAATATAACAAAAATATACTGTCTGATTTGGAAATGATAAAAAAAATCTGCTTCTAATTCATAGGAAAAAACATCAACTTTCCTAGTCCTGTATTCTCAGTAAAAAATAAGGGCTTCAAGACCAAAACCAAAATTAATGAAACAGGATTTATATCGGCATCCAGTCCGTTCCAATCGAGTCCAGAAGCTGTATGAACTAAGTCACAGTAGAGTATTAGTGTGATAAATGACTAATGGTTCCTCAGCATGCTGCACAGGGTATCCTGAAAGCAAATACATTTTAGAATACCAATAATTGCATCAAGCCAAGTACAAAGCTTTCACAACATATTATGCGTCTCCTGACTTTTCATTCTTTAAACAGCCGCAATATACATAAGCAATATATCAACTTCCAGAGCATTTTGCTGTTTTCTGGCTTTTCTAAAGCACGTAATATACCTTTGACTCATTCCTTAACTCCAAGGTTTTTCTCCCTCCTTTGGCATCTCCAAAGCAAAACAGACATGACCCCAGCTTTCAAGAGAAGCTATTAGAAAAAGAGTGAGTGAGAAAAGCAGGAAGAACCTGTATTTATAGATAAATGTACAGAACACTATGGAACTTTTTAAAGATCTGTTTCTTTCTCCTATTTTCATATTCACTAAATATTTTTCGTGAGCTATACATCAAGGACTGACTTTTAAACAGTAAACAGGTAAGTAGGGTTTAAGACCTCTGGATAAGAAAAGCCAAAACATGCAAGCCTAGGATTTAAGCATTTTTGTCTCCTCTGAATTATAACTCAATGTTTAGTCTGTTGAATCGACTCTACATACTTCATAGATTATAGGTTTGCTTTTGGGACCGTGCACTGTATCGTTAGAGAACAAAATGTGATTTACAGAAAGCAGTGTGATGTTGCACGTTTCCTAAACTCATTATAAACAGTTTGTTTGGGATTCTTTTCCCTTGTATAAACTTGTTTAGTACAAATAAATTATTCATATGAAAATGGACTACAGAACCTTTAAACTGTATTACTTTGTACTGGATAAAAGACATACCTGTTTCTTACAGAAAATCATGTAACCAACGAATATACATGTCTATACTCCATCCTTTTTATCAATGCTGACTTCAGAGCTACTAAAAAAGTTGAAAGTTTACAACTTGGCTTTCACCGTCAGCATCAGGACCCGAAGGAGACAATTTTCACTTGTACTGCACCCGTGTAAAAAAAGCCAAAACAAAACAAAACCAACAAAAAACCCTTCCAATCTTTGTGACCCCTCACCTGAGCTAAAATACGCTCTTCTATTTGGCAACACTCTTGTTTTCCATGAGAATTCCTAATGCAAGTTACATTTAATTGCAAACAATAACAAGCATTGTACGCCTAGGTATCACTTCAAACCAGATTTTCCTATTTGCTATGTAATGGATTAAGTTGTTTCTCAACTTAATTTTCCTTGTCAGGTTATTGTTTTAATCCATTTGGAAGAAGTTCATTGCTTCGGGAACTTAAGTGTCCTCTTACGCAGCACAATGACTCAGGGATGTTTACTTCAGGGAACTTCAAACTCTCACTTCTGCTAGAAGCAGGCTATTGTTGGTGCTTTTGTCAGTCTCCACTCAAGCTCTTTTTGCACACTCACTGAGCAGTATAGCAAGTTTATAACGCCCAATACAAGAAGCCATTAATAATGAGCTCCACACTTTACCAAAGGAAGATCACCAGAGATTAATAATTGTGGTCATTATTAAAGAAAAGAAATGCTTTTTCAGTTATTGCGCTTAGAAATTATATATGGTTTGTGTTCAAAGTAGGTACAAGCTTCTAAATTGTAAGGCAGATGAAATAGCATACACCAAGTTCAATTTCTGCAAAATAAACAAGTACGTGCAGCTGCTGAAGGATTTTGTTTGTATCTAAACCAGCATCATCATTACAATTCACTCTGCTATTTACAGAGGAGATAAATCCCACTGGTTTTCAACTGAAAAGCCCAATCATTAGGCTAAATTTCATGTTTGTCTACCCAGTGACACATTTGCCATTCTGCAATCTGTATGTTTAGAAGAGCATAGAGGGCATGCAAAGGAGAAAGCGAAGGGCAGGAGGGCAGGGAAAGATTTTTTCAGGCCTGAAAGAAAGATCATTTTGTGGGAAGACAAGCACATATATTGCCTTGTTTCATCCAGAATCCTAGCAGCCAGCTTGAATAGCAAGTCAAAGCCTGCAGATGGCCTCTTCCATTTTCAGCGAAAGGCAGGGGAGGAGGGAGACACAGAGCGGGCAGTTGCTGAAGCGTAGCTAATCCAAGAGGACAGTTCATGCTTATTATAGACCCATTGCTGATAATAAAATCTGAATCAAACTGCCGACTGGAATCCAATTGAGACTCTCCGCTTCTTTAATTTTTAACGTTATGGAAGCACTTGACACTGAGGTGGATCAAATATCACTAGTTAGCGTGCAAATACTTACTTAAGCAATCCAGCATGGCCCAATCTGTGCAAAAATTTCAGGTGAGCACCGTGAAACAACAACTAATTATGATGTTCCATTACCCCTTTTCTAACCGTCACAATTGGCCCTAAGTGGTCACGGCTGATTTATTTCAATTAGTTTTCACAGGCTTAGAGTTATGACAAATTCATGTTTTGGCTGCAGGAAATTGGTAGCAATCACGAAACCACCAAAACATCAAAACAGAAGGGAGAGCCCCTGCTCACAAGGAGGTGGCTCAAATCCCTGGGCTGGGAGCAGGGCGGCGAGGCGGACAGAGGTTTGGGAGGAAACTACTCCATCTTCTCCTGGGTGTTTCCTGCTCTTCTAAGAGGCTGGGAAAAAAAAGTGCCTCCTCTAGATGGCACTAGGAAAAGAAGGTCGTGCTCGAGTGCTCTAGCAAAGAACAGTTCTTTGAATGCAGAAGGTTTATCTGTTCTGTCGCCTTTAGTCTCTGTCCGTACAGTAATTGCACATAAAAAGGTGGGTGTCCACAATGTAGTTTATAAGGTCTGTATCTAAAAAGCTTACACTAAGAAGTGCACCCGAAAGGCATGACTTGGCAAAGTAGCGAACTGTTCTCATTTATGCCAGTAAAAGAAGAAAAATCGAATTTCAGTCTCCCCACAGATTCAAATGCAAGTTCAAATTCAGATGTAAGCGCATTACATACTGAAATCAGAGACTGAACCTGACTTGTCTTTTTAAGTAATACCTTTGCTATTGAAAAAGAGCAGCACATTCACACTTCTTGATATAAGCATTAATTCCAACAGCCTGAAATGTTTTATACAAGCATTAATTTCAACAGCCTGTCAGCTAAACTCAAATGAGTGAAATTCACCTATCTTTTACGAATCAAAATGCATTGCTTCCTTCCCACAATTGACATAAATTTGTAACTCTTCTGGTTAGTAACTCTTTCCTTCCTTAGCTCTACCTTCCTATAGCATGGAGTGGTGGGGGAATCCTACAGTACTTAAAAGAAATACTGTAATATTAAACACTAGTAAGCCAGAAAATCTATTATGATACAGTATCATAACATGATTGTATTGATTTTCTGCAGGATATGCAAGTGCATGCGCTATAAACATTGTCATAAATTAAACTGCTGTATGATAAATTTCATAGTAATACAACGAAATTACAGCTATGTAGGATCTTTGTTATATATAGAAGCAGTGCAGATAAAAGCATGGTTTGCTTTTTACATAGTGGATGCCTATTTTGAGAATATGTACATGTCTCAAACCACTTTAACAGGTTGCTTACAATACATCCTCAAGAAGAATACCCATTTTCTCAAAACACTAACTTTCTGTTTAGTAGTAGAGCTGGCTGATATCTTCTGAGAAAACAATTGTCCATCTTAAAAACATGAGTTCTTCATACAGTCAAAACAGTTTTCAGGAATGCAACTGTTCAAAAGAGATTTTTCCCCAAAGGAATAATACACCTCTATTTCTTTCTCTTTTTTTAAGACTAATACTTTGTTAAGCTATATATGTACATATAGGAGCAGTATGAAAAATGAGGGTTTATTTCTAAACCAGAAAAAAATTAAAATCAATATTGCGCTGCAAAAAACACATTTCAGCAATCGGTCATTTTGTTCTTACGGAAAAGAAATTCTTATCCCTTTCTACATCTGGTTTTTGTGACATTGACATTAAAAGACTGAAATTGTGGAGAAAAAAAAATTATACCCGTAATGACAAAATATTTTAACAAGTAAAAAAAAAAAATTCCCTAACCAAATATCCTGCATGTCTTTGATTTTCAATAAACAAATCCTTTATTCATTACCTTTTTAATCGCTCTTCAACTCAAATATATTAGTAAGAAGCCTGACCTAAAACTTCCAGCACTCCATGACTGGGATAGAAGAGAAAATGATAACTGTAAAACAGTTGGAAGAGACGTATGGGTAAAACTTGGTAAAACCGTATAATTCCTTGTCACAGCCAAGTAATGTTTTTGAATGGCTCTGAATATGGTAGACACTTATTTCTACTGTAGCCCTTTTGTAAGTCTTCATATTTTGATGTAAGGCTACCATTACAGTCACTGTTATGCTAATGATAGGATACAGTTCAACCAACTTAAAATTCATCAGCAGTAACTAGAAAAACCTTAGAGCACATGTAGCCTGCATGTCCCCTGCATGGAACCATCAGAACTTAAACACATGGAACCAGTGTTTAACCCATAAGTATATGCAGAATATATCACTTTAAACGCCAAAACTTGAGGGCAGAGGGCAATTCGGTTGTGGGGTTTTTTGCAAGCAATTGTATTACGTACACTGAACTATTGCGTGCATACACCTTCATGTTATGTTGTGAGTCACTGACTGTGGAAATTGTTTATAGAGAAATTGAAGACATTTTGGGGTTTTTATAAGGACTGCATGTATGAAAACTGCTGTTACTGCTCAAGGAAACAAAACAGCCTTCAGCAAAGAAAGATCCAGCCCTGTCACTCAGAAATCCCCTGAGAAAATGAGTACTCAATATTTTTCCAATTTCTCCTGGCATTTTGCTTTATTATCACCTGCCCCTTCAAACTTCAAGTAGTTTTAGTATAGTATCTAAGAGAATATCCATCTCGGACAGGTTTTCATTTGCTTTCTGTTGTTGCATCTTCATTGTGAACTTCATAAATCCAAGGCAATCCTCTTAAATTTGTTTCTCCACTTTTAACGTTCTTTTATAGTCTCTTCCCCGGTTCAGGACTTACCAACAACAGGGAACAGCATAAGCCCCCAGCAGCTGGAATTTTCTGCGTTTATGGGCTGTTGGTTTGGGGTGAAAATTTCTAGTATGATCCGGTAACGTTTCTGCTGAAGAACTTCTGCCAGAAACTGACTTAAGTCCACGTTTGACAAATTTTTGCTGCACACATTCCTTACTTTGTCTTTGTAATAAAATATTCTACTCCCTTTATGGTCTTTTTTTTTTTTCCTGTTTACATAGTCATTAATGAACCTTACCAGACACTTGATCCATTTTCCATATGAACCATTTGCTCATCTGTTTCTACAACTGCAGAAGCAGGGGTCAGGGACATAATACGCTTCGACAGGAAGTCTCAAACTTCTCAGTCCCAAACATTCACAAAGTTACACCCAAGATTTTTAATTCAATGCAGTCTTAGGAAAACACAAAAATGGAATAATTCAATACAGTCTTAGGAAAATACAAAAGTGGAAACAAATAGAGCAACACAATGAGTTTTATTAGAAGACTAGGTTTCTTCAGGCCAAGCTCTAAACTGAAACCAAAGCTTTAATCAACCCTTAATTACATAACTTAATGCACCACAGAAGTTAAATTCAGCAATCCAATTAAGAGAAACTATAACTAAATGTGGATTCCTTCCTTTAGAAGAAAAATATCACAGGGAGGCCATCACTCAATTTAATATCCTTCCAGACCCCGTAGAAATGACAATATTTTGCCAGGATTGTTTTGCTTTCTGGTAACATAACTAAGCTTTGAGTTTCAACACCCTTACCTGTGACTATCATGCTAAGTCTTCTGAAGGCATAACCTTTGGAAGGTAGATAATTCATAAAAGGACAGATTACCAACCCAAGAAGATAGACTCAATCTAAATGGAGCAGATATGACCGCAGGATATCATCTCAGCATGAAATGCTGAAGTATTCTTGTAGAAAAGGTTTTGAGCTACAGGATTTGTGAAGCCCAAAGAACACACCTGAAAATGCATTTTCTGTCACTGAGCAGATTAATGGTAGATTTTATACATTGATTTCAAGATAACAGGAAGTATAAGGTCCAGAACTAGCTTAATCTATGTTTCGCTTTATGAAATGCTTTTTAGCCTCAAGATATGTCAGGGGAAGTTTTGATTGAATATTAGGAAAAACACCTTCACTGAAAGAGTTACCAAGCACTGGAGCAGGCTGCCCAGGGAATTGAGTTACTATTCCTGGAGGTATTTAAAAGACGTGGATGTGGTGCTTAAAGGCATGGTTTAGTGGTGGACTTGGCAGTGATAGATTAACAATTGGACTTGATTTTAAACATCTTTTCAAACCTTAACAATTCCATGATCCTATGATTCTAAGTGTTACAATAAAGCTGAAGGAAACAAAACTGTGCTTGGCTGTGTCATGCCTTTTGACACATATTAGGGGATGTGACCATTATCCTGAGAAACTTGCTGCAGTCATATTTATGAACAGGACAACTCCTTTCCCTTTTGTGGATCTCTGTAAAGACAGTATGCAAAAGAGAGAGAAAGGATGGACTTCTGGAGAGGGCATCTTTTCGATCCCAAATATTTTTGGGAAAGGCATAGTGTACTATTTCATCTCACTTGCTTTAAGTTTATTAGAATAAGAGAAAAATCAGTGTTATCATGCTCTACCCAACTCAGAAACACCAGAGAAACTCAGAGAAACCTCTGGGGATTGACACATTTTTACTTCTTCCTCATCCCCATTCTAAGGAAATCACTTGGATTTTTCTTCTATGCGATATAGCATCAGAAGTTGCAAGTCAATTAACAGCGTATCTTATAGTAATTCATCCATTGCAGACTCCTGCTTAATTACCATAGGAAAAGCAATACAACAGTATATTTGAGGTAGGAAACCACTTTACTGTAGAGCAGCAAACTCTTAATTTTACAACAATGAATTTCCATCTTAGCTTGTTACACATTTGAGGTGCAGAATCTGTCATTATGGTAACTATCCTGACTAAGATCATAAAGTCCAACCTCCTGCTCAGACGAGGGTCAGCCACGAGATCAGATCAGATTGCTCAGGGCTTGATCCAGTCAGCTCTTGAAACCCTCTGTCATTGTTTAAATCCAGCCAGCAACTAAGTACCACACAGCTGCTTGCTCACCCTATCCCTTTTCCCACCATCCACCCTGGGCAGGATGGGGAGGACAATGAAAGGAATGTAAAACCAGCAGGTTGAGATAAGAACAGTTCAATAAGTACAATATAATACATCTACTACTAAAAATAATAATAAAGGAATTAACAAGGGGAGAGATTATAAAATTAAAACGGGAAACGAAAGAAAAACCCACAAACACACGTGATGCACAGTGCACATGCTCACCACCCACTGACATGCCCAGCCTGACCCGAGCAGTGATTTGTCCCTTCTGGGTGACCCCCAGCCCAGTTTCTACACTGGGCATGATGTGCTGTGGTATAGAATACCCTTTGGCTAGTTTGGGTCAGTGTCGTGGTTTAAGCCCAGCCGTAAACCAGAGACACACAGCTGCTCTCTCACTCCCCCCCACCCACCCCCACTCCAGCTTCCGGAGGGATGGGGAGGAGAATCAAAAGAAGGTAAGTCCCACGGGTTGAGATAAGAACAGCCCAGTAACTAAGGTATAACACAAATCACTGCTGCTACCACCAATAACAATAATGATAAGGGAAATAACAAGGGGAGAGAATACAACCGCTCACCACCCGCCGACTGATACCCAGCCCGACCGAGCAGTGATCTCACCCTTCCGGGTAACTGCCCCCAGTTCTACACCCTGGGCATGACGTGCTGTGGTATGGAATAGCTCTTTGGTCAGTTTGGGTCAGGTGTCCTGTCTCTGCTTCCTCCCCTCCTCCCTGGCAGAGCATGAGACTCACAAAGTCCTTGGTCAGAGTAAACATCACTGAGCAGCAACTAAAACCATCGGTGTTATCAGCGCTGCTCCCAGGCTGAAAGTCAAAACCACAGCACTGCACCAGCTACTGAGAAGGAGAAAAAATGACTGCTACTGCTGAACCCAGGACAGTCAGGTGTCCTGTCTCTGTTTCCTTCCAACTTCTTATGCCACTCTCTACTGGCAGGGCATGAGACTGAAAAGTCCTTCATCAGGGTAAGTGCTACTGAGCAACAACTAAAACATCAGTGTGTTATCAGCATTACCCTCAGACTAAAGCCAAAACACAGCACTGTACCAGCTACTAGGAAGAAAATTAACTCTATCCCAGCTGAAACCAGGACACCCTCCAAGGCTGGATACTGCTCTGGACACCCGCTCCACTGCTTCATTGTTCCAAAGGGTAAGGTTTCTCCTTATATGTATAAGGTATATATATACAGTATAAAGACATAAAGTACATCTGAACTGCTTTATTTCAACTTCTGACCCTTGTCTCTCATCTTTCCACTATATACCACTGTGTAAAGCTGGTCTCCAAACAATTGTAGCTGTATTTTACACATATATCCTTAACTGCAAATAATTTAGATCGGTGCTTGCTGTCTAAAGATTAATATCATTCAGAAACAGTACATACTAGGACAACACACCAAATAACAATATTCAATGCTTTAAAAAAAATAAAAAGGCTAACAAACAATAAAAAATAATAAAAAGCTAAAAAAAAAAAAATTTAGAACCATTTTTCAAATCAACTTTTTGGTTGGTAGAAGACTGCTCTGATGAAGCCAGCCTCCTTTCTTGCATTGCCATTGTCATGCTCCCAGGATATGAAGCCAGCATGCATAAAGCATAAATCTGAATTCTTTACGCAGATTACAGCTACACAGGTTAGGAAGAATGAAAAATTAATGCCAGAAGACAGCATTACCAAATAGAAATACCAGGATAAAAGCAGCAAAAGTCTCTTTTAAGCCACTTTACAACTTTCTGAGCAGTCTGTTTCAGCACAAGACTGGCAGCTTTTTATTTGCTTCCTCCATCTCTAGCTGATACTGGCTCAGAACTCTCAAACAATATTTTCCTCTAGCTGAGTGAATTACTGGGTTTATTGCTTCTATTACAGCAGCAAGATACCAGGCTGATGATTTCTGCCAGGGCACTGCAGGGGCTGATGACAGTTCTCTGGGGCAGCCAGGGCAGGACTAGGCAGGCAGGGCTTGTCCCACTCCCCCAGACAGGAGCACAGTGACAGGAGAGGACAGTAGGGCTGCTCCAGACCCCAGCGTGTGGCACCTCACTGGGTTTGGGGACAGGCCAACTTGTCAGCCCAGCCTGGCTGCTCCTGGGCCACAGGAAGCCTTGGGGATAACACAGGTAATGACAGTTATGTCCCTTAATGCCCATAGGGCTCTGGCTGGTTTACCAGTATCATTGTTCTACGTTACACTTCATAGTTAATAGAGGTAAGACTAATTTTTCTCTCCTAGCCTCTTATTTTGATTTCAGACCATTGCTGTTGCAAAAACTGGCTGGTCACAATAATCTGCCCTCACTTAGAATCAAAAAATCATTTAGGTTGGAAAAGACCTTCAAGATCATGAAGTCCAACCATTAACCTAACACTGCCAAGTCCATCACTAAACCATGTCCTTAAGTGCCACATCTATGTGTCTTTTAAATACCTCCAGGGATGGGGACTCAAAAGCTTCCCTGGGCAACCCTTTCAGTTCCACTCCTCGGCAACCCTTTCAGTGAAGACGTTTTTCCCAATATCCAATCAAAACCTCCTCTGGCACTACTTGCAGACATTTCCTCTTGTCCTGTCACTTGTTGCTTGGGGAAAAGAGACTGACATCCACCTCACTACATTCTCCTCTCAGGTAATTGTAGAGAGCAGTACTTTTCCTACAGCCTTCTCCTCTCCAGGGTAAGAAACCCCAGTTCCCTCAGTGACTCTCCTCACAGGCCTTGCTCTCTAGACCCCTTATTACCTTGCAATGTTATTTTCCCCTGTGACTGAATCATTTCCATGAATCTGTTCGAATTTCTTTCTCAGAGAAACCTTCCACGTCTTCCTCTTGCGGTCAGATCTGATAACATAGCACGAAGCACGGAAGAAAACACGGGGACACTTGAGAGGTGCTCAAAGACACAGAAGAGCAGGAAAGCTCTAGGCAATATCGAGACCACCAGAAAAATTGATCATGCAGGTCAGAAGCAGCCAAATAAAATAAATGACTCTCCTCCCAGCTCCAATAACGTGGAGCTTTTGCGGGCTTGTAGTCCTTTGGGACCACGGACACATGTTGTTTTCAGAAACATCCCTGAAGCTCCTACAGAAATAAAGAGTCAAAGGACAGGCATCTGCTGCAAAGATGAACGAGACTTTCATCAGAAAACTGGCAAGGAAAAGTCTGGGGAAGTCTGTGTAATTCTGTCTGGTAACAATCTGTACTCACTTTCGGTAATAAAAAGAAACGAAAGCTATGCAAGGCAGGATTTATTCAGCAAACTATGCGCTCGTGTGATCAACCTGACCACATCCACCAGTGAGACAGCTATAGGAATTTCTGAAACATATGATCTTGTTTAGCTGCAAATTAAGAGCATCAATGCAGGAATTCCTAGGTGAAGTTTCATCACCTAACTTATAACAGGAAATCAAATGGAGCCACAATATTGTTTTATATGCCCTACGAAAATACAGCTATGTTTACTAATTACTGATCAATAGCATTAATTCTATAGAAGTAACTTTAAGACTTGTCTTCGCTGAAGGATGTGGCATAGTTTGAGACTAGTAATCATGCCATACGTATGATACAGTATATAAGCCTTCAATAAAACACAACGTAAGCCTCTCTGTGATTGAAGAAAATATATTGTCATCTAGTAAACTAAGTGCCCTAAAATAATTGTGTGGTATGAACCCAGGCTCACCAGCAAGTACTCAAAACTGATTCTCTCTCTGATCAAATTATGGAGCTTTTCAATAATGATTTTATGACATCCATTACATTAAATGCCACCATGCCTTTATCAACAAGAAAAATGTTACTGTAGTGCCAAGTGTTAGAGTGCCATGTCCAAAATTTATCAGCTACCATTTCTGAAAAGTGCACTAGCAGTATTTATGCTTTTCTAAATACAGAAATAAATTTATGTTACTGGTTTATAAGTAGATAACAAAAAGGTTGACTTTAGATATCAGGGAGGCATTCAGGACTCCCCACCTCGTGTCCCTGAAGGTACAATATGCCACAAGGCTCTTCCTAACATGTAGTGTCCTTCAGGGGTGAATAAACTAAGGCACCAATTATCCAAATAACACCTTGCTACCCATGGCAGTACTCTTTTTAAGTGGGATGTGCCAAATCCTTGGCCACATCTTTGGTGACAGATGGGGCCTGAGTAGGAAAAGACATCACAATGCCCAACGCTGCTTGTAGGCAATACAACAGGTTTAACTGCCCCCCTGAAGTCATCAAAATCCTGGATCTAAACAAGGGCTCACATGACTCAGCTTCAGACCAAGCCTACCCTTTAAGTAAGATAAAATATGCCTGAATCTTTAAACCAAACTACTGCATCCATTTAAACATATGTAAAATGAGCAATGCTAATGATCTGCTTGTAAGACAAGCAATGACTGCAGAACGTTTCAACATCCTTTGGTATTGCTGTACTACAAGAAAATTATATCATTCCTGCTGTCACCCTGGTATACTTGAAGCTCCCTAAAAATTATTTGCAGCTCTGATTAATGAATGAAGCAGACTAAAATCAGTCAAAGGACAAAAGCAGAGATCTGAAAGCACTTACAGGCAACAAACTGAATAAACTGTATTTTGGCTGCAAAGACTGCTTGACATCAAGCCCAAAAGTAAGATTTGTCAGTATTGCCCCTATTGGCAAAATGAGCTTAGAATTTCATCTCGGAGCACGTTGAAAAGACTCCTCAAGATGGCAGAAAGGAATTTAAGTAGCTGATTTTGGAAGCACAATTTCTAGCATAAAAATTTCCAAGCAGATTTTGATGATGTGAATAGGGCATCCAGAATTATGACAACTTCAACTACGATGAACAGATTCTTGACTGGAATCCAAAAGAAGTCCTTAAGGGAGTATGGGCTACAGCTTTGGCGTATTTCATTTAAGGAATCTAAACTTCTTTGTATAAAGATCATGGGGATTTTACATTGTCCTGAAATAGTCCCAACAGACCAATGTAAATAATTGATGTCTCCAGTGATGAACCGAACTGAACAGCAATAACAAATTCACTTCAAATTAAATATTTCACTTGATCCAAAACAACTTAAAAATAAAAAGAAGGTTTAAGCCTTCAGTTTCAGCTCATTTCAAAAAGCAAACAACATTTTTAACAACAAAAAAATACCCAAGCAAACATTGAAAAGCTTTGTTTGCAAAGACAACTGCTCTGGTTTAGAGCGATTTCCTGAATTCAGTAGTAAACAAAAGGTTTGGTCTATTTTTACCCTCATCAAATAAACTACATGTTAGAAAGTAAACAGGCAAGGTCCTTGGGAGTTTCTGTGTCTGCATCAAAGCTGGGATATGTTACGTTCATCTACAGCTTACCACTTCAAGCCAGCACTGGATGGCTAAAGCTTCACCCTATGCATTCTTTCCTTGTTATTATTCCAACAGATGGAATTTTAATGGATAGATGAACATCTGCCAGCTCAAGATCTTAGCATCTGTTTTTTCACAAAGGCAGACTAATAGGGAGACCTCAGACAACTTTTTGCCAAAATAGGATTTTTCATCTCAAGCAAACGTGCACCCACCGGATACTTGGGAGGATGGGGGGGAGAGGCGCCTGAAGAAGCTGCTTCACTTCTTTATTCTTCACCTCATGTCCCCCCACCTCTCTGATGCCCCATTCCAGAAAAGCAGCAGATAGAAAACCTATCTTCTACATTATTTGATTCCTATTTCAAACTATTAGGACTAAGCCACATCTGATCGTTTGTACATGATAGCTTTTACATAGTTATCACCAAGAAGAGTCCCTACTCAATGAAAGTGGTACCATGCTGGGCATGAGGATGCTACAAGAGCTGGGCCCAGCCAGCCACAGTGTCCCTTCTGTCTGCTCTGAAACACTACTTTGGGCTAGGCACTCTCAGCCACATAACTATGATTTGTCATCATAAAGACAAGAAAAAACACTGCTTAATCTTGCCCTCTTCTATGGTACAGAAAAATATACTTTGCTCTTCTTAAACTCCAAGTCTTAAATTCCTCTGATGAGGTACAACTGAGGCAGCCGTTTCCTCCGTTCCACCCCACAGAGGTGGCTGGATGCCTGAGAACATGACAGGATGCAGAATAACTTTAGTGGATGGACTCCTATTTGGCCAAAAATAGATGCAACCAGATTTTAACTATAACCTAGAAAATAAACAGTGACAGCATCTCTCAACATCTGTTAGTATTTTCTAAATCCTAAGTAAAAGACACAAAATACCTTGAATTTTGCGCCTATTTAATTCCAAAGGGGTTGAAATGAAATTATTTTTATTGTCATCTGTTTTACTGCTTATCAAGTTAAAGATGCTTCTTACAGGTATTGCAAGGAATTGATTAATGTCTTCAAAGTGCCACAGAGATTATACAGGCATCTGCTCTTGAAAGCGAATGTGCAAAACGTTATTCTTACACAGTACATTCTATCTCAGGGTGTAAAAATTCTTTCGGTTGTTACTTCTCTGCCAAGCAATATTACCTCAGATCTGAATATAAATTGAAGTATAAAGCACTGAGATTACTCGGGCAAAGACATGCATAATAATTCAGTAGAAGAGTTCAGAATCATGGTTTCCAGGTGTCCAATGGCAACCCTTTTCTCACAAACCCGTTTTACCTTTTTATTTAGAAAAAAAAAGAGCAGAGAGCACGTTTTCATTGAGGAACAGAAGCCAATAAATTTTGTACATGCTACTTAAACACTCAGGGCATCAGTTGCGTTGTAATACCATATTTCTTGTTTATTAAGGCATAGAAGCCTGTAAAGTAATGAAAGACATAAAATCATTATTGAAAAGCTCCACAGTTTGATCACAAAGAGAAAAATAATTGTGACTGCCCCAAAAACTTAGCTTATTCTTTGGCAGCAGTGATACTTCTCTTTTTTGGCATTTGTATTGGGTTTGTGTGGCAAGGTGTTGGTAGCAGGAAACTTACAGGGGTGGTTTCTATAAGTAGTTGCCAGAAGCTTCCCATATGGAGGGCCTCACACTGGAGCAGGGGGATGCCCGAAGGAGGCTGGGACCCCATGGGAAGCCCATGCTGGACCAGCTCCTGGCAGGATCTGTGCACCCAAGGAGAGAGGAGCCCACACTGGAGCAGTGCTGCTGCAGGACTGGTGACCCCACAGGGGACCCACAATGGAGCAGTCTGCTCCTGAAGGACTGCACCCCATGGAAAGGAACCACACTGGAGCAGGGGAAGAGTGTGAGTAGTCCTCCCCCTGAGGAGGAGGGAGCAGCAGAGACTATGTGTGATGAACTGATCACAATCCCCATTCCCCATCTCCCTGTCCTGCTGGCATAGAGGAGGTAGAGAAAAAGTGAGTTAAATTAAGCCCAGGAAGAAGGAAGGGGTGGGGGAGAAGTGTTTTAAGATTTGGTTTTATTTCTCATTATCTTACTCTGATTTCAATGATAATAGATTAAATAAATTTCCCCGAGCTGAGTCCTTTTTGCCTATGCTGGTAAAAGGTGAGTGATCTCTCCCTGTCCTTGCCTCAGTCCATGAGTCTATTGTTACATTTTCTCTCCCCTGTCCAGCTGAGAGGGAGTGAAAGAGCAGCTTTGGTGGGCACATGGCATCCAGTCAAAGTCAACCCACCATGGTACTGGACCCTATACACCGACCACATTGTTACCAGATAATCCTGAAGTTACATCAAGAACGGTTAACAAATGCCTAAAAAGGACTCCGAGATGGAAATTACTTGTTCATGATTATAATGCTTCATGTTAACTTATGCCAGCCTTTTTCTTGTTTATTTATTTAAAGGTAAAAGAAAGGACACAGAGATATCTTTTCATTCTGGTTTTGCACTTTCCTCTTCTATGACCTAAGACTTTCCTGATTAAAAATGGTTACCTCACAATTGTGACCATAAGAGCTGTCACTTGATAGTAAACCCTTCGTAGCCTTCAAATCCATTAGAAGCAGAGCAAGTGCCTTTCTTGGAGTCAGGACATGAACCATCATCAAAAACTTTAAAGCTAATGCTAAATCAATAAGTGTAAAGTGCCTGTCTTACTCTGATACAATATACAAACCTCACAATGAACAAGTAGCACAAAGACTATCCATTCCAACATTGTTTACAGAGTAAGAGATTGACAAAGTAAGGGGTGTATCTTTTTGCCTGACAGCTGGAGACAAAAAGTGAAGGAAAGATCTACTAATGAGGTAAAGAAGAGCTCAAAAGAATTGAACATATACTAATTCCAGATAAGTATTTTACTTAAAACACACTGCTGAAAAGCCTGCAGTCTTCCATGTTCTCACACTTGAGAACAATGCAATAAACATACACACAGAGCTCTGTGCATCAACTAGCCTTAGACTGCCAATAGTGACTTGGCAAATCCATTCAAAACCCAACAGAGAATGCAGCATTTGTAAAATCCAGAGATCACTAGGGCAGAAATAAGCGGCTGTTTTGCAATATAATGAACCATTAGACATAGGGCATGGCAAAAAAAGTATTCCTGGAAAATACAGCCACCTGCATTGGCCAGTTTTGCGACACCAAGATATTAACAGTTGAGAACGTTTTCTGTAGGTATTTAATCAAAGGCCTAAGCAAACTGGTTGGCTACTAAATCTTACCAGTTAAGTAGAGCAAAGGTGAATTTCCTAAAATATGCACTTCTTTCCTAGGTTTATCAACTTTGAACTGAGCTTGACCCCAAAATATTGTGTCATTCCCTGGAGTTTGTTTGCTAAAATGGCAATAATAGATCACTTGAATAATGGGGAGGAAAAGGGGGAGAGGGAGGAGGGAGAGAGGCCAACAATGAATCAGCCAACCAAAAACACATTTCAGAAATAAAATGGCCTTTATATGGCCAACATAAGCAGTAGGTAAAACTTCTTGTTGTCAACAGGAGTGGAACTTTGTCTGGAATTGTTAGGGTGAGAAAGCCTCCCAGAGACTTGGAAAACACAGGGAGCAGTTTTGATGGGTTATCAACAGATGGTAAAGGCGTCAACAATACCTTAGTACTCTTGTTGGGTCCCTCCAAATCCCTGCTATTCCTGGGCTTAGGTGCATTGTCAAGTCAACATATTACAGAAAGACCTGCTGTATCTCAAATCTGGTACAACTAACACAGTATGTCCTCATACAGTATGTCACAAGCAGCTAGCTGCTTTATTTAACAAACTAGGAAAGAAAATCACAGTTATTTTCAGCACTAGGAAGCTCAGATGCACAACATAACTCTAACGTTAAAGATAGATTTCTATAACATGCATTTTTTCCGCAGATAAAAATATGCATTTTTCACTGACCACAAAATGCCAAACCTATTAAACAAACACAAGTCAATCCTTAGTTTTATAATTAAACTTTCATTTTCCAGCAGTTAACAAGTACATCCTTGAACGACAGATCTGGGATTTGCTGATGACTCTCTCATTCAATCAGAGATCTAAAGAGTTATTCCAGTTTTGCCCGTTTCACTCCCCAGAAGATACCCATCTTTTCCCTTAACATACAACACATCCCATGTTCATATAGTGACCATTAATCCAAAATTCTATTTCCCCAGAAACAAGAACAAGCAGCTACGTTTCAAAGTCCAGTTTATTTCTTCATGAGCATGAAATGGATGAGCATCTGCTGGAAATACAGATTAAAAAGAGTGACAATTGGAATACAAATACTTTTCTTCAGGTTTTAGTATTACTTCTTTCAAGAAATATCTCTAGAAAAATCCAACTGACTTTATGGGTTAAAATAAAATTCATGCTAACACACTGATTGAGGAATAAATGTCTGAAAACAAGTTAGTCAAGAATTGATTATCAAAAGTATTTTATGCAGACCTACGAAGGAGAGCAACTATGTTGGCAAGATGAATGTAACAGCTCCAGCTCCTAAGCATGCACTATTTGCTGGTTGCGATACTGGTTGCACTTAGCATACCTGTAGAATTGCAAGCAGAATCAAACTTAGAGCAAAACAGGTCTCAAACAAAAATGTAAAATAAAAATCCCTTGATAAATACTGAAATACTTTCTGCATGAAAAGGTCCTTCACAGATCTGTTTTTCTCAGTAGGGATCAAACAAACGCATACTTAAGGACTTAAATTCCTGGTCTGAGTCAGCAATAATAAATACTCAGTGAAGAGAAATTAAGGTATTTTAGAATCATATAATAGTTAGGGTTGGAAAGGACCTCAAGATCATCCAGTTCCAACCCCCATGCACTCACACTAAACCATGCCACCCAAGGCTCTGTCCAACCTGGCCTTGAACACTGCCAGGGATGGAGCATTCACAACTGCCCTGGGCAGCCCATTCCAGTGCCTCACCACCCTGACAGTAAAGAACTTCCTCCTTATATCCAAACTTCTTCCTTACATCTAAAAAATAAATTATATCCTTATTAATATAATAATTATAATATTTGTTTATAATTATTAACAAAATAATTATAATATTAATTATATCCTTATTTTCCAAAAAATCAAACTAAAAAACTGGAGTGACATGTCCGTACTGAGCGTTCCATCCTTCAAACACTTCTCTTATGTCTTAATTAGTATCACCAACAATATGAAGACCTTGCAAGATCTTTGTGAGGAAAATAGTAGGAATATTTGGGATTTATAAAACTCTCCCAAGATCCATGCATTCCCGTCTGCAAGAACATAACCGTATTTACACACTCGGTAACCTAATATTCAACATTTCAAAATGCTTGACCTAGCTGTAGCTTCAAATGTTGTCCAAAAGCAACATGTTGGGAGGAAAGAGCCCACCTAGCATGTTCCCTGAAGTTATTATCACATAGAAAATCGTTTTAAAACCAGAACACACTGAAAACAGTATCTATGTCAAAGCCAAATAATGCAGATATAAAATGTCAACAGCCCTAGAAAAAACAAGTATTTGTAAAATATGATGCTGTTACCATAAAACATGTTTTTGCTAGATGCTAAGTCTTAAAATACTGATAATGTTACCCAGGAAGCTTGTCTAGCAGCCCTTAACCCAAAACGGTGCACGTGTGCACTACAGCCTTTGAATACTTGCACTCTTCTTGTGGATATCTAAGGGTGGTATGTGGGCTTTGATCTTTTAATAAGTCTGCGTAAGAGGGTTTAACTGTAGGAATTAATCAGTGGTCTTCTGAAATCCATTAATTAATTCTACTTTGGAAATTATTATTATTATATAACCCTATTACACAAGGCAGGGCATCTAAACTTTACATTCATCCAGCAACTTCTGTGAAAATCAGGAGAGCCGCTCTGCATTACAACAAGGAACAGAAACCGCCGCACAATACAATTGGACACTTGAGTGGAACGCTCAAATCGCATTACTGTAAAAGTAACAATTTAGGGGGACGCCCTCAAAAATTTAGTGGGAATAATTAAAGGAATCTGAAATATGACTCTCTTCTTTATCCGTTTTCTTTGAACTAAGTGAGTTAGCATGATATCCTTTGTATTTTTCAGACAGTATTAATTTTCAGGACTGTGAGGGGGAAGGCCTGGAGGGCAAACTTGAAAAAGATTAGTCTAATTCAAGTCCTGTGTACAGAAGAGAGAGTTTTATCTGCCAATTTGAAAGAGAACTTTAAAGACACTGTGATATGGAGCGGAATTATCACCACTATTAATTGCGCAGGCATATTAAAAAGACCCTGGAAAGTGACCTCCTCTAATACAGAGAATGCATGTAGAAAAATATGTCTTAATCTTCTTTTCTGCACTGAGATAAATGTCAAGTGTATCTATCACCTCAATTAACCATAGGAAAAAAGCTGTCAAAATCTAATTCTTTTTTTGACAAGGCGTTTATTCTGAAACCAGCAGAGGGAGAAACAGGCACTTGTATTAGAAAGAGATGAGTGTCAAAGGGTTCTGAAACACATGGTGAGTTTTCCATGTGCGAAATGCTGATTAGAACCATGGTAAATCAGTGCTAGTGTGTTCTGGGTTTGTTGCCTGAGCTACAGGAAAACTGAGGGCTTTGTGGCATGGTTTACTTCAGCATTGAGGTTACATTAACAAAAGACTGTTTTTTCAGCTACAGTACCATGCAAAATGTGAAAGAACTGGTGAAATGAAAGAACCTTAACTTCAGGAACATTAAAGACTATTTTACAGAATATTGTAAAACATATTTATTGTGATAGTTTATTTACTCTTTGATTTTTTTCCTTTAAATAGATATGAAACCTTTTTTGTTCTTTTCCCTGTTACATCCATGTGATCTCATCAGGGTACTAGGATAGATTCACCCTTCATCAGCTTGAGTCACTCACACACAGAACTTTTGCTATGCTACCCTTTTTCCTTCTTTTCCTCCAGGAAAGCAATGAAAGACAAAGCAGAACAATAATATTTGCACACATCTTTTTCATAATTGAGCTTTGAAAGCAAAATGACTAACCTACTAATAAGGCTTTCGTATTAAGGGCAGCTTGAAAGAATTCCACTAGGCAATTGGTACAACCAAACATTACTCCAGCTAGAAGCCATGCAGAAGAGAAAACCTGCCTACCTAAAGCACTACATTTAGGAACAGCAATTTGGGACCATGAGGTTTCCTTAAAATCATCAATTTTCTTAATTTTCCAAGTGTGATGTGTGCCTATGTACACGCATGTGCATTCATTCGAGTTTTGGAGACTGCTGCCTCGAACAATAGAGTTTGAAATCTTTTTCCTCCTTTTTCTTCTTTCCTCAAATGACAAAGGAAATTTTCACGCAAAGTATTAGTTTTAAGCAGGGAGGGAAATGACTGTAAGAGCCGAGACTGAAATGCAGTAATAGTCAAGGATTTTTTAGCCTCTAGAGCTAAATCATTTCATATCTCTCGAGATGGGCCTCAGAGCAGTACTATAACACTCTTCGCCACCATAGCTTTTTTTAGAAACAAATGATGCCCAGAAAAGCTGTATATGTATGCTGGAAGCATATATGTGACTTACCCTGTTTGTTACAAGATAGAGGTGCATTCAAGGATTAAAACAATTGCATCTCACAAGAAGGACAGGCTTCCCTAGGGAAATCTCTAGGATCGCTTGTTTGCTGCAGCACAACTGAAAAACAACAGATCAGTCCTCCACTTGTTTACATTGTCATCTGCTTTTGAATTCAGTAGCACTCTGTCTCACTGTGTCACAACTGGCTCTCTGTTCTGCAGGAGTAATGCAAATAACAGATCCTAAAAGCTTAATAATACAAACAGGAGTCCTCAGGCAAGTGCCTGTTCCACTATAACTTTTTTGCTGTTGTTCCAAACATTACTTGCAATTAAAAACCGGCCAAGGGAGAATCACATCAGGTATGTTCCTCTTGAAGGATTCTGTTAATATGAGCAACAGATAAGGTGCGCCTGCCTGCTAGCCACAATGAAAGCACGCGTACATCTGTTAACATAAAACTCCTCAAAACAAGAAAACAAAAAACACCACTAATATGTCTGAAAATACATATTATGGAACTTATATTATTTCCACAAAGTACAATAAAGCAAACAACCATTGAGGAAAATATTACTTATAACATGGAGAATTCAGGTGATACGCAGGCTTTCAGAACCGGGACATTTTCTATTTGCTGTTTTTTAAAGTATTCCAAAGGAATTTGGACAGAAAAGTCTTGGTATTCTGCAGAAATTATATGAATAAAGCGCGAGGCAGTCATGCATGTATAAAAACGTGATTAGCATCGCATAATCATTCAACACAACGTTCTCTCCCCTTTTGTCAACTACAAACACTCTGGCACACTCAGTTAAAACTGGTAACAGCAGAGAAAGGACTCACTTTCCCATTTCCCACATACTGTATCATCTATGCCAAGAAGGGGGAAAAAAAAAAAATACACCCCACACCCCCCCCAAAAAAAAGCCCATAAAAAAAAGGGGGGGAAATAAAAAGAAAAAAGAATAATCTGGAAGTCTTTTTTTATTCCAACAAAGTGCTATCCAATGGAGCCTTACGCCAATAATGCTGACACACTCTTGGATCCAAGTATCTGTTCTTCCCTTCTCTCAGTAACAAGGCAAAATAGGCACATGCCCTTCTCAGCTCAAAACCCAGACCTGCCAGCTGCACATGTGGGCTTCTAGCCCTTGTCAAAGTGGGATTTCCATCTTAAGCTCAGCTGGGCTCCAGCTCCCCAGTACACTTCTCACATGCCTCAGGAGGCCTGACTTACACCTCTAACACATGGCAAAAGTACAAAGGCAAGGCCCTCACAGCAGCAGTTTCCATATGTGTTTTTAAGCTTACAGCAAAGGTGATACAGTTAGAATTTGCTCTGTCTTGGCTTTGATTGCAGACTAACCTTACCATGAAAACATTTGCATATCCTGTGAGGTCAGATCTGAGTTGCCTTGGCTCACCTAATGAGCATCCTTTTCTATCTCACAGTGTTTGTGCATCTATCAGATAGGACGGGGATCTTTTGTTTCCTTGAAGGACAATAGAAAGTGCAGGATGCATTTTAGTGTTCCTAAATGGGAAATCATTGAGATATTTAACAGGAACACACAGGACGCAGCTAGTAGTGATACAGCACAGATTTCTGCCGTGAGAGAAAAGGAATGCAAGGCACAGCAGTCCATTCCCCACCAGCAGCTTACCCTTGGCACATGCCAAAATCCTGCCAAAATCAACAGGCCCTGAGTGGCTTTGTTTGCAATGCACAGCACATGGTTTTACACAAGATGGGGTGGCTCACACAGGTGATTGCTTTGTGGATCCAAGGAGGCAGATCACATCTGCTCAGCTTATTCTGGACCAGTAACAACAGCGTTAGCTGTTGCTGCTCTTTGGTTGTGATGCAGGGAATTCCCACAAAAATAAAACAGCTCAAAGATCCTATCCAGTCAGAAGAAAATGTCACTTTGAACCAGCCAAGGTCCTGATGCTGTTTGATTCCCACTCCCATATTTTTGTTTGCCTTTTTTAGCTCCCTTTTCCTGGATCTACACTTGCACTTAAGAATCTTATTAAACCATTTTCCATTATCAAATCAAGACAAGTACTCACCTCCACTCATTGTTCACAATATCACAGATCATCATGCGAGAGCTCTACTGCTGCTGACACCCATTTTACAGGTAGAAAGAGCGACACTGAACATTTAAGTGGCTGCTCCTGTATCCCTGTCTGAGCTACAGTACTTATCTGGAAGGCTACCAAGCAGCTTGCCTTCAGCTATGATTTCTCACCCACTTGATCACACAGTTTTAATGAAGTTGATGCTTCTTCCTCACACAGGCTTTACCTACCTAGTGCCAATGTGCAACCAGAAACAGAGTGAAGCCTCTGTATTCCGTCTTGATACAACCAGATGCATTAGGAGTACTTCATTCACATCCACTATTATATGAATAAGAAGTTCAAATGGATGTTTATTTAGAAGTTACACTACTACTAAATAAGAACTGGAGTGTTGTGCTTGATATTCAAACAGGGGAAGTTTAGATTGGATAGAAGCAGGAAGTTCTTTACTGTAAGGGTGGTGAGGCACTGGAATGGGTTGCCCAGGGAAGTTGTGAATGCTCCATCCCTGGCAGTGTTCAAGGCCAGGTTGGACAGAGCCTCGAATGAGATGGTTTAGTGTGAGGTGTCCCTGCCCATGGCAGGCAGGTTGAACTAGTTGATCTTAAGGTCCTTTCCAACCCTAACTATTCTACAATTCTTTATAACTCACATAATAGTGTGAGTAGTTGTACCATAACAAAGGATTGACTTGTTCAAATTCATTTTGAGCTCTTTTGAACATAGTTTCACAAAGCTCACTTGTACAAACATCCTGAAGATTTCCTCTTGGGAAAACACAAAGAAATTAATTTTTTAAGAAATTTCCATAAGGTGACGGTGTTTATTGCACTCCCATCCCTCCTCCAACGTGGAAAAGAGTTAAGATCTCAGATTTTAAGATCAGTATTCACATGATTCAGTGAATTAAGGGAGCTGATAAGAGTGGATAGGAAGGCACTCTAAGGTGATTCTTTGTGAAACAGATTATTAAAAAGTAGTGTGTTTGCTTTTATCACTGCTGCAAATGCCTTCTTAAAGCACTTGAGTACTTCATACAATTACAACTGAGGAAAACAAGGTAGTCTAACTACAAGGGACAGAGCGCAGTCCATTCCACCACACTCATTTCTGTAACCTGAATCACACCCTGCCGTCAATACTCTGATGACAGTTCATCGTGGAAGAGCTGGAATATGATAATGAACAGTTCTTGTCTAGTGAAAGCTAGTTGATTTGCTGTCAGCACTCTTCTGTTATAGCCTATGATTAATACAATACAGAAATAAAAGGAAAATATTTAAGTGGACCTTTCCATTCAAATACCTGTAAACAATTTCTGGTTATAACTAGTAAACATCAGGCAACGATTTCCTTTCACTCAAGCCGAAACAGAAGCGTATCTGAAGCAGGCCGCATTTGCCTTTGCCATTTATATTTTTGTGTGCTGAACTGAAAGACTTAAGAGGGTGAAAGAGATACAATCAGGCTGAGCAAACCAGGAAAATCTTAAGATGAAGAAAAAAGCATGAAGATTTGGGTAAATGTTTGCAGGGACTGAAAAAAGCAAATGCCCAATCAAGTAATCAAAAGGATATGTGTACGCTTCCTTTCGAGAGGAAACATTTCTGTCCCAGCCTGAAAAATAGATGGGCAAAAAGAATGCTTTCATCAGCTGGACAGCTCCAAAATCCTCCAACAGTCTGGATTTGTTATAAAAAACCTTTTAATGAAAAGAAATAAAGAATCAAAAAACCACAGACACACACACACACACACACAAAAATGAACACAAAGCTATTATGGAAAATAGCTAACAACGTATACTCTAAAACGTTGATGTGTACTTAAAGGTAGTTCTAAATAGGTGATACAGCCTGCATTGATAACTAGAATACAGCTTTAAAAGTAACAACATTGCACCAAAAAAGTGCTAGCAAAATCAGGTGAAATTATACATTATACATTAGTTCCTGTTCCTCAAAAGGCTGGGCCCCTCTATAAGGGAGATATGCCCAATTCATGTGTCTGCATCATTACCGTTCACCTGTAATATGTTTTCGCATAGCTGCGCCAGTACCTACTGAGTGTGAGAAGACTCGCAGAGTGTGAAATCTTGCAAACTAAATGAGCCATAGGAACAGTTTGCACAAATCTCCTATGATCAGCATGGTAACCTGGTCACCTAGTATGTTATTTCCATTATTAGTAATAACAATTATTCTTGCAAATAAATGACAGAATAAGCCCCTTGGTCTCAATGTTTGAGCAGTGCTGGGTCTGAGAAAGGACTATTATGTTTTTCCATGCACAAAGAGCAACTGTGTGCTAATGTACCCCCTTCCTTCACTAAGCTGCAGGGAAAGAGGTTTGTCAGGCTCTCGGACAGCTCATAGTAATGCAAGCACGCAGGCTACAGAAAATGAGCTGGGGTGCCTTGAGTGCAATAGAAATTTGATGTAGTTGGAAGGCAGTAGCTTGTCAGTCAGCAGAAGCCTCCAGGTTGGTGTACAGTGCTGAGAAAAGGGATTTTGGGGGGGGGTTGCCTTTCACCACACCCCAAGGAAGGTCCATCCTTGGTCCCCAACATCTTGGGGCTACTCCCTGACCTTACCCCAAAAGGCACCAGCACAACCAGGAAGTTTCAGTTTATGTTTTCTTTCCTCCTGATCCCAGAAAATGTGTGCGTTGCCATCTGCAGCTTTGTTGTGCTATAAGGAAAAACAGTACATTTCTCTTTTCCTAAACGGTGACCTCAAAAAGAGCCTCACACCAGACAGTCATTGAAATGCACAGCAGAACAAAATGAAAGAATTTACCTAGATGAAAGGGGGGAAAAAGAACAGTGAATAAAATATTAGTTTGCTCAGAAATAGGACAAGAAAATAAGAAATTGCATTTTCACAATCGAGTTGACCTACCCCTTGCCGAACATGTTGAAACAGGTTTTAGTTGCACTTCATTTACAGCTGCCTTCAAATAGAATATTGCCTGCAGTTAATGAGCACAAGTTGCCTGGGAGGTTTTTGCTTATGGATTCATTCCGAAGGGGCTGGGGGCTTTGGTGTTTGAGGTTTTGAGGAGTTTGCTTTGTCGGGGTTCTTTCAAGTGTTGTCACTTGTTGGGTTTGTCAGGGTTTTGGTGGGGTTTTTTTAATTAAACTAAACATGATGTGCCGTCAAACTTTTTCTGATAAATTTAGGAGGGGAAGAAGGGAAAACCACAACCCAAGCTAGCACTGAAACATTTGTGTGCCCAAATATAGACATGCATTTGGCATAGTAAAGATGGCCTGTTTGCAATCACAATCATGTATGACAATGACAAGAGAAGCGGAAGGTGTGGAACAGAAACCCTTTGGTAACCCATCACCATCTGCTCAAATTTCATCACAAAGAAGTCTGTGCAACTGAGCCTTGAGGAGGCATTATGAGAAGACCTTCAAATTCTTTAGAACAAAGACATAGAACACTGATTAAAATTCTCTACAAGTCCTAGTATCTCATTTTTAACTCACTAGTATAAGTGAGTTTGACAGAAATGCTTGACACAAAACCTTTTAACCTCTTACAGATCGAGCGTAATAAAAACAGTGGGTTTACCCCTGAAGCTGAGAACTCAAGTATTTATACACCAGGTGAGTGCAGTAGCACTATTTACGATGAAGGTTATCAGGATGACTTCAAGATGAACTTCTCTTGAGATGAGCATCTAAATAGTAAAAGAAAGCAAGCAGAACTGAAACAATTTTTGGTTCTTAGCTTGCCTGCGAGCAACATCCCTTTGGCACTAATGTATCACTTCCACATTTAATTATGAATGTACTATTGCAGACACACTAGAGAAGTCCTTGTGAATCATGTCACATACAACAGAGTTCCTCTCTCTTCCACCGTTAATGCCTTCCTCTAATGCCTCCTCAATTAGGTTTGCCTGTCAATATCCTAAGAAAGTATGATGCATAGACTGAAGGTGATCCTAGTGATGACATCAATATCTTTAATGTAATGAATATGAGCAATGAACTACTTTAAGATTAATGTCAATTTTCTGGAAGTTTCTGCTCTTTTATCAAACTTTCTCCTCTCTTTTTGAGCTCATAGGGTTTGGAGCCCGTGATTAATTTTTTTCTCTGATTAATGCAGGACTCAGCTGGGACAACAGGGCAGGGCTAGGGCTACAGGGCTGGTACACAGGGCCTGTCCCAGAAGAAACCAGAAAAGCAGAGAAATTATACACACATATAGATCTTGGGAGAAACCCCGCAGCTCCATTCAGCCTGGGGAGGTATCTCCCTTCTCCCAGCTCTGGCTTCATCCCAGCCAGGTGCTGGGATAAGACTCACATGTACCTATGGGAAGGAGCTACATCACAAGCCATGAATCAAAGCTACCCTTAAGAGCCCAACACCTCAGAACAGCCTCAAACCCACAGCCAGACAGCCACAACATAAGCTGCTTTGCTGGGTCATTCCATTTTATTAGAACTTGAGTACAGCTTCATTATGTGACCTAAATAGAGCTCTAATGCTGAGATGTTGTCTTGATCCATCTTTTATATCTGCAGATGATCAAAAATTGCTTTCACCAGCCTTGCAAACAATACCCAGCATAAAGAAAGAACATTAGAAAGATCAAATAAAGATCAGAAAGACCTTTCAGTGGTGGAGAAGGAAAAAGATAAATAGCGTGCTCCTGAATGGTTCTGAAAAAGGCTCAAGTTTTCCTACGTGTCAAAAATAGTAGTAATACTGTTAGGCTTTCAAGACAAGTTTTGAAATCAAGACTGCAAGACTGAGCTTTCTTCCCAAAAGAGGTGCTGAGCTTCAGTCGGCATTCACTGGACTTGGCCAAAAAAGTCATTAAATACCACTGCATTTTAGGTCAAGATGGATTAAATAGTTGAAAGTGATCCTTTCCCTCCCTTTCATATCTATGTCTCCAAAATCTGGGAGCTTTTATTTAGTTCACTTGGAATCAAGTTATCAGGAAGCAATTAGAATTCTTAAAATGGAAAAAGGCTATATCATGCTCACGTATTTTTAATACCTTTTATCACATACAACAGAGAATATTGAGGATGAAGGGAGAAAGATCACTGCTCACAAAGAAAAGCATGCATTAGGCAGATACATAATATACCTCAGAGAAGCCCACTGCTATTGCCACTTCATTTTCCAGAGCTCTGAATTTATACAGTGTTTAAAGGTTTTTTGGCAACGGGTGCCCTGCAGGTCTGCTTACAGTCTGGAGAGATCATATCGAGGTCACTCGGAGAACAAAGGACCATAACTGGATTACATCTTATTCCTCTTATACTGATGTGCCTTTACAAACCAAGACTCCTTCACCATAGGTATTACAGAACTACGAAATAAAGGAGACAGATAGAGATACTCGGAGATGGGACAACTAACACTGGCCTCTGGTGGCCTGTGCAGAAACTAGCTAGACTGTGGAAGCAGTGATTTCCGAGATGGAACCATGCTTCCCTTTGGGAGGAGCCCAGGCTGAGTGCTAATGGTGTTAATGGCATGGTGTTAATTAGCTACCTACCATGTAGGACTGAACAGGGCAAGAAACCCTGAGCTGCAGCTTGTTTTTCTAGGAGAGCCAAGTCACATTTGCTGTTCAACCTCTCAGACCCTCCACAGCCTCTCTCACCTCTGCCCCTCTGATTTGCTGAAGGAACAGCCCATTCCCCCGGCTCTAACGGTGCCAGGTCTGCTTTCACCCACAGTGCTGAGATACCTGCTTTGAGTCAGGCAGTTGCCCTACAAAGCATTATAGGTTTAGACGAAATCTGTCATTTTCCTCCAGGATATGAAATCCAAGGATCATCAGCAGTGGGCAGCCAGGAGGGTACACCAGTACTCCCAAGTGCCCCCATTCCCAGCAACTGAAAACCTGTTTTAGATGCTTGGTTTGAGATGCCACCCTGCCAGCTCACAGTAATACCTACCTCCTTCCCTGTGGGGATGGGAAAAATATTACCACCTTCTGCAGCCCCAGTGCAGCCTCAAAGAATAAAAGCAAATATTCACCCAGATTTAACACCTAATTTTTGGGTGAGGGTGATTTTGCACCAGGGACTAAGTTTAGAGCAGGCTGGGAAAAGTTTTGGGAACTTGTGTAAGTGCTCTGGAGAAAATGCTGGGAACATCCCTGTTAGCTGCCACTCCTGAATGTGGATTTCTTTGTCCTGTGCATCACTTTCAACTCCCCTTTGGGGCTCTCAGATAAGTGGGCTTGTCCCATCGTCTTCACTGCATACATTCTGATGGAGATGCAGACCCCTGATAACTGCTTTTTTATCAGAGGGAACAAGAATTCCCCATGAACAACCTCATACTAACCAGAGAGGGCAAAGGTTGCCAAAGGCATTGGTAATTCATGCTGCCCAACCCATAGCACCAGAGCATTGTGGCAGGTGTGATTTACTGTACCCTTTGTGCAGAGCAATGTTCGATACCCTTGCTGAGTTTTGCTATAGCAGTGGAAGAAGTGATGGGGAGGGACTCTTCATCAGGGACTGTAGTGACAGGACAAGGGGTAATGGGTTAAAACTTAAACAGGGGAAGTTTGGATATAAGGAGGAAGTTTTTTCCGGTTAGGGTGGTGAGGCACTGGAATGGGTTGCCCAGGGAGGTTGTGAGTGCTCCATCCCTGGCAGTGTTCAAGGCCAGGTTGGATGAAGCCTTGGGTGGGATGGTTTAGTGTGAGGTGTCCCTGCCCATGGCAGGGGGGTTGGAACTGGATGATCTTAAGGTCCTTTCCAACCCTAACTATTCTATGATTCTAAGAAGTTTCATAATTTACTATTCATTTCAGTTCTCTAGGCATGCATTCACTTGAAAATAAGAGTGAAAGGCTTCTCTTTTGCACAGGTCTGCACCAAGACCATGTGAAATGTCTGTCACCTTGGGGCTGGCTGGGACAGAGCTTCAGAGCATCACTGTGGTACATCTCATGTCGCCCTGGGCTAGCCACGTTCCCCTTATGCCCTGTGTCTCCTCCTTGCTGCAGGCATCACTCAATGCACGTGAGCAGCGTGCCTGCACGGCCACCTGAAGAGCCTAGTTGGGAGGCCCAGAGCATAATGAGAAAGCCAGATCCAGAGCATGGGCTTCACAAGTGCAGTTTGGCTCAGGGGTATTCACCCTTGTGCTACGCTGACAGAAAACAATAGGCAGTCACCCAACATCCTCATTGTTCATTCGGGAGAAAAACAACCTCAGAATGGCTACAAAAGGAAAAATACGTATGGGTACTCATGGCCCAACATGTGCTTTGTCTGGTCAGTGATACTGCCAAGAAAGAAGTGGCATCTGGCCAAAAAGCCTCGGCACACCAACAAAGCACACTGAAAGCTCAATTATGAGGTGGCAAAAATGATCCCGGGTGTTTGTGATGATGTGACTGAGTGCAGTGATGTATGGTATGAGCACGCAGAGCTGTTCAGGAATGACCGTGTCCATCTGTCAAAGGGTTGGATACATGACTGGATGACAGGCAATACTGGTCAGCGTGACAGACCATGCTTTCAGCACTTCATCAGAATTGCTTTCAAAGTGCTGCCTAACAACTGTCAAGTATCACCGTATCATAGGAGTTATGAAGACATTTTCAAAGGACAATAATGAAGTAGCTTTGTGAATTACTAGGAAGATCTCCACTCAAGCATGAGGGCCCTGGCAGGGAAAAAAGCATGGAGAGGAAAACATAAAAAGCAGCTGATGAAAATAAATTCCTTCCTTCTACCAAGGAGATGTCATCCTTTATTGTGAAGGAGATATCAAGTGGTTGATGAGAGTGGCCTCTAGCAACAAAGTCAGGGTATCTGGATATGGGGCATGCAATAACCACAGAACTGTTGAATTATGTGACCTCTTTAGGTCACAGGGTGCTCATACCGTGCTCCTGGTGGGAATCACTGGATTTTAACACTTCTGATCACTTAATATTAAAGGATGAATGCTGGATTGACAGTTAAAAATCAGCTTTTACAGAGGGCCTGACACCTGTGAGTACTGAAACAAGCCTTCACAAAAAGACCCAGAGACTTCTTCCTCCTGCATTTCAAAACCTTCCTCAAACACCATTTGGAGATATTCCTCATCTTCCTCATTCCCCTTTTCTTACGTTCCAGAGTGAGCCCTGGTCTTTGCCTGAGCTACTCTGTTGGTAGGTTTGTGCCTACATATGTCATTGCCCAGCCTGTGCCTCACTGATCCTGATGACTCAGCTTGGCCTTGCATCCATCTTATCCTTTGGGATTGGTCTGGCAGGCAGCGGCCTGTCACTCGAACCAGGTTACTACCACTGCATTCATCTCACTCACCTCACTAGTGTACTGCAGATCTGCACCCAGTGACAGCACTGCCCCTGCCTGCACGGATGCCACCCATTGCCCCCACCTCACCCGCCACTGCTGCTCCCCAGCAGGTAGACCTCTCTCTTGCTTTAGCCTGCAGATCGCTATCACAGCAAAACTGGCTTTCAGTTCAGCGGATGGGCAGTATGCAGTGGGTGAGGAGGAAAATGTTGCTGTATTGCTTTTCGAATACTCAATCAAAAAAAATCAACCCGTAAAATACTATTTCCTGGATATTGTCTGGACGGTCAAATGCACTGACTGTAGTCATAAAACCCTTCCCCACACTCCTCATAAAGAATTAACTGGTACAGC
The DNA here is from genome assembly GCF_037157495.1 of Lathamus discolor. Lineage (NCBI taxonomy): Eukaryota > Metazoa > Chordata > Aves > Psittaciformes > Psittacidae > Lathamus > Lathamus discolor. Next base: position 3,310,153 of record NC_088887.1, on the reverse strand, counting down.
CAACACGTCATTAGTCATCCATGAAATACTTTCTACTATTAGAGCCAAAGGTGAGCCAGAGTCAGTAATCTAGAGTTTAGCGGATGAAAAGCATTCCTAGTTCCTGTAACAGTTTAATTTCTCTAGTCTGTTATCAATATACAAACTATTTTCATAACCTTATCAGTTTCTCCTACTTTCCATATGCATGCTTTTATTTCTTAAGTCTTGATTTCATTCTATTTGGCTATGTCTTCTTCAGACTTCTGTTACATCTACTGAAGGAAAAAACCTATCCAGGTGTAGAACCAGGGTGAATCTGCAACTCCATAAATTTTCCATACAAAGGCACTTCCATGATGTGCATAGTAAAAAAATAGCCCACTCATGTCAAGCTGCATCACATTTCAGGCACTATATGAAATTTACAGTTGTAAAAGGATCAAAGTATTAAAGAACGTTTATGAACTTGAATATGTGAGGCTAGCCAAAATATCAAGTGAAAGAAAGCATTTTCTGACAAATATTAGTTTGCCAGAAGCCTTACAGCACTTAGAGTTGGGATTACAGGTTGGGATCTTCTTTCCTCCAAGTCTCATCAAGAACTGCCTGTCTCTTCTGATTGAGGTTTTAATCCTCTTGAGATTCATGTACCACTTCTAACATTAATTCAGTGCCTGAAACAGTTCCACCACTTCTCAAGAGGTAACAGGAGAGTCAGTCATTCTATAACATCTTTCACAAAAGAAGTTATTACGTATTTGTAGCTAAAAGATTGCAAATTAAACATATGTACGTTTGTGTGGGTACACAGCAGAATCATAGAATCATAGAATAGTTAGGGTTGGAAAGGACCTCAAGATCATCCAGTTCCAACCCCCCTGCCATGGACAGTATATATATTGATGCATGTGTACACAATATACAAATAAAAATCACTCATGAATGACACTGAGGTCAAGACTAACCTTGAGACACTTAATGTCCATCCAACAGATCCGATAATCAAGGTCAAAAAATGTCTTAGGCCCTGTGTAAATCACACAGTTCTAAAGGCTCTCTGCTTTTTATTGTTCTCAAAAGCTCAGCTTCCAGACATTTTGAATGAACAAAACTCTTCATGGGAGGAAAAACTGCTATAACACTTGCCACCTGCTGCAGAGACTTGCATCAAGGAGTTTATCTGCAGAAACACTTAATTATGAAGCCAGGAATACACTTCTTTGCTAGTCCATCACAGTGCTTCTAACTAGGCAAAAACACCAGAGAATTTAAACACTCTGAAGCATCACCTCAGCCACTGGATGAGTGCCCTCACAGAGAAGAAATCTAAGGTTATTCAAGCTAGAGCATGAGGAGCAGAGACAATAACAGACTGACACGTTGATGTGCAGTCCCCTAGGCTTCTTCCACCCAGAGTCCATCCGACCTCAGAAGCCTAATTAAACCAGTCTGACTTCAGAAGGGTAGAGAGAGCCAGTAAACACAAGATCAGTTGCAGAATTGGACCTACATGGACAGAATAAAGACGGGGGAAGAGGTCACAGTGCACAACTCCACTTTACAGGAAGGAAATGAGAGTACAGACCATTTAAGAGACTTGCCCCATAATCAGAATCTGTCTGTAAATGAGCTGTGAATTAAATCAACTTCCAATCCCATAAGCCACAAGCTATCCTCTTATTAAGCCAACCGTAAGTGCATCTTTCCTCTTAAGGGGAAAGATGGATTTTCTGAAGAGAAATGTAACTGAGGGATTTTTATAGATTGGTTAATTTCTTATCACCAGTTATATCAATATATTCTACTTAATGAGAATTTGACTGTTCAGAAAAGCAAACCAGGTTTTCTAAAAAGGTACTCAATTAGTATTCAAAGCAGATACATCAAAAGAATGTTTAGGTATCTAAAGCTGTAAGTCTGAATAACTGTTATGATCTGCTTTTATTAGATCAACAGGTCCTACTTCATCATGACTGTATTACAAAGAAAGATAAATCAGTTGACATAACTAAAGTCAAGTCACCACGACAGAATATCATCAGTAAATCAGTGTCTCCATATCTTTTGCTTTCCCTTCCTTTTATTTTATTAAGTGTCTGTGCAGTCTCTATTCAGCTGGACAAGGTTGCTGCTCTGTAAGCTTTCTGGATTCTGTGTGTATGAACTGATCAACAAATATTTAGCATCATTTATTTTTGATACAGTATGCCACAGAACTGAAATAAATTTGTTACTGTTTGATCAAACTCACTAAAGGAAGAGAGCATCTTATGATCTTGTACCTTATGTATATCTTAGTGACATTTACTGTTTTCAGCTCTACCACAGAGCTCCACAATTAATAGAGAATTCTTTAATTTTAATTTTCATAAGAACTATTAAGAGGAAATGATATGTTCAGTGGCATTCAAAACATAACCCAATTTTAAGCATTAACCTGGCCAATGCATCATATAAGCATTAAATGAATTGATACCTAGTTACATATTACTATTTAATTCTGTCTTGATGACCTCCAGGGATGTCTCAGAATCTGGCTGTGATTTGATGCTCATATACCAATATCATGTACCAATGAATATAATCAAAATGAGTGTATGAACTTAAAATAGCAAAGCTGTTTCGTGGTAGACTAACTGGAATTGTTATAGGCAGTTTGTACCAATTCAGAAAGTTCAGCCAGTTAACTAAATACCTCAGGCAATCTTTCAGCCTTCAAAGTTGGAGAATAGGTCTTTTTCAGCACCAAAGAGTAATTATATCCAGCCTAGTGACTGACAGTTGAGTGTACAAAAAGGTTAAGAAAGCCCTATAGGTCAGCATAGCCAAATAACATTGGGGTAACTGCTCTAAGATAGCTTAGAAGAAAACAGTAACTGAGCAACAGAAATGTCAACACTTAATCATAGTCCTTCCAATTTTTACTAGGTTGGAAGGAAACACTTGGTGCTAAGCTACCAAATAGCCTTTGCAAAGCAGTATCAGTTATGTTTGGAAGCGATCTAGATGTTAAGTTTTTCCTGCCTTCTGACTACAGCAGTTAGAGAATGTGTTTGTACAACAAATAATAGCACAGATTACTTGGTGTGGAAAACTGCAGCGAAGAGTTACCTTCCTCAATAATGTCTGTTTCATCAAGCTTTATTAACAGCCAAAAGAATTCCCTTAAAGATCTTAGGAAAATCTTGGCAATGTTAAGAAAAACATGGCTTGAGGCCATATAAACACTATTTATTGCTTGAGAGCAATCCAATTGTCTTAGACATTCTCATATCATTCTCTTCTTGCTGTTTTATACTGAAGTAAAAGGCCATGCATCCACATGTTCCTGTAAGATTTCAGAAAGAAGAGACGACCCATTGAGCAGGTGATAAAAACCACAATTCCAGCCCCAGGATATTACTGCCATCCCATTATACAGAAAGCAGTGACTAGGGAAGAAAGGCAGTCATAGTAGCTTAGACAACATATGTTGTCCTAGCGCTGCTCAGTAGGTGAATCACAGCACAAAATATCTCCTTTTGCCTCTCCTTACTTGTATGTAAGGGGCACAACTCCTGCTAAGTATCCTTACTGCCCCACATGGGTCAAAAGGCAAGAAGGGCCAAATGACAACACTGTCTCCTACAACATCAAAATGGGAAAGTACCCTCTTTCTGGTTCAAACAGCAGAAGTTATTTTGAAGTCTCTCAAACATGCTATCTGTACCAAGATGACCACGTAATCACAAATATTGCTTTGCTCTCACTGAGCTCATGCAATGCTTTCAGCCTCAGAAGAACAAAAAGGAAACTATTACCACATAATTCTAAGAATATAAAGACCTCCATAGCATTGCCTCGAATAGCAAGCTCAGCCAATTTACTGCTCTTAAAGCAGGCAGGGGAGAAAGCACCCTCCTGCTATATGAAAAAATTAAGCGAGGAAATTACCATTATAGGAACGTCTTAATTTTCATTGATCTAATTCCAGAGAGACATACCAGCAGCAAAGAGTTTACTAACTGTGGGTTCCTCCTTCCTCAGGTATCTCTCCTCACATTTTTACCACAGAGAACAACAGAATCAAAGAACGGAGGAAATACTTAACATTTCTTGCAAATTGACAACTAGTACTCCTCTTGGGCAAAAGCTGTCTCACGATGTTCAACCTTCCTAAAAGACTTGCTGAATACAAGAATGGCATCATAATGCAGAAATGCCACCGGATCAGATTCCTGTGGTACAACATTGCCTTCCTTTCTCTTTTAATTGTTGGTCCTTTTGAAGTGTTTTGAGGGTAGCACAATGGGTTTTACACGAATACTTAACAGCAAAAGTAGGCAGTAATTGCAAATATTAAAGCTTCATGGTCTGTACCACATATCAGCTAAGGAATACTTTTTCTAATCACCATTTTGCTCAAATGACATCAGTAGTTCTTTTCTGGATGTATATCCAAAGGCACAAAACCGGTATTGGGGCAGAAATCTGCAGCTTTTACAGAGATGAAATTTATGTCTCATATCTTGACCAAAAATAGGGTTGATATTCAAAACGGATTAGCCAATCTGTTCAATCAAAATGGCACAAGACTGTTGGACTCTGTCCCCAATAAACTGATGTGCTCTAACAGCAATAAATGCATTCCGTTTACAGCTTAGCTTTTAAACACAATAGTCAACATGGTATGCATGACATGCATATGGAAAAAACAAAGTCTGAATGTGTTAGTATTTTCTACCTCGCATATTTTAAGGCCTAAAAGCTCAAATGAAGTCAATAGAAAACATCATCATTGTTATTTCCAAATATGAGCATGTTTTCAGGTAGATGTGTACACTGTATTTTGATCTCTGCATGCAACATGTAAAGGAAAAATTCAGCTCTCCTAATCAGAAATGCGACCTTCAAATATAGCAGAAAGTCTCCATTCATAAGCAAAAGAAAAATACTCATTTTTTCAGTTCTCTATCTACTGCTGCTGGCACTTGACATCAGCACTAATATTTTTTAAAATTTCCATCTTTTAGAGAAAAAAAATGTCAAGTCAGGCACTGGGTTTATTTATTACATTTCTAGATGCCCTTGCTTAAAAAAAAAAAAAAAAGAAAAAGCTTTAAAATCTAACTCAGGTACATCCTCAGTATTAAGATACTGAAGGTAAATAAATAGACATGATAAATTGTATCTATTTTATATCACCATTTTTGAATGGCCGCTCTTTTGGTGGAGGCATAAGGCTGGATCATGGTTGAAAACCTGGTCTTGCTGAGATTTCCTTTTTCCAGTCCTCCATAAACTGTTAGTATGAAATTCTAACTGACTTAATGAGATTCTTTTGAGCCTACTCTGCCTTGAAGAACACAAAAGCAGCAGCTTATTTTGACACTGTTAAGGTATGTCAAATACATCTGCAGAACTTCTTGTTTAAACATACACAGACATATGAAATGCAGCTACGAAGCCCATTTGTCCACAAGGATGTGAGATGGTGGCAACAACGACTTAGCATACTATATGAAGACAACAAATAACCTGCACTGTGTGTGAGGAACTGGAAAAAAAAAAACCTTCCTTACATTAGCAAAGATGGGAGCTATTGCATTTTCTCCATTTCCTCTCCATGAGGCTGAGAATTCCTGGCAGGGGAACAGGTTATTTCCCTCAGCCACAGCCATTCCCATGCCCTGGTATAGCTTACAGTGTTGTCTGTCAAAACCTCACGTTATTTAGCACATTCAGACAGATTTTGGTCACTACAAGCTTATTTCCATTAGAGACCATTATAACTGTGGTCAAAATAATGGTGCACAACTACAGCAGCTGTGTCATCCACCTTCTTGCCATGACCTACAGAAGACATGAGTCCAGCACCCTTTCTTTATCAGCAGTTCTACTGCTACCAGAGGAATTGTATCATGGAACATCTCCCTTATGAGGAGAGGCTGAGGGAGCTGGGTCTCTTTAGCTTGCAAAAGAGGAGACTGAGGGGTGACCTCATCAATGTTTACAAATATGTGAAGGGTAGGTGTCAGGATGATGGAGCTAGGCTTTTTTCAGTGATATCCAGTGATAGGACAAGGGGCAATGGGTGTAAACTGGAACATAGGAAGTTCCACGTTAACATCAGGAAGAACTTCTTTACTGTAAGAGTGACAGAGCACTGGAACAGGTTGCCCAGGGGGGTTGTGGAGTCTCCTACACTGGAGATATTCAAGGCCTGCCTGGACAAGTTCCTGTGTGATGTACTGTAGGTTACCCTGCTCTTGCAGGGGGGTTGGACTAGATGATCTTTTTAGGTCCCTTCCAACCCTTGGGATTCTGTGATTCTGTGATTCTGTGATGGGGAAACCTCAAAAAGTTAATGAGAGGGTATATCCAGTGAGGATACACTCATGCCTCATGTAAGTAATACTGATGAGTTCACTGAGGAAATGCCACAACTAAAGAATTAGGGCTATTTGCAAAATAGAGCAGTGTGTTGCTAGAGCACAATAACTCGTCTTTTTCTTCTTTTCCATCTCCAAGTGGCTGGATTTAACAAAAACCTAAAAACATTTCAGCATAGCATCAACACTGGGACCTAAGTAAACGCCTGGTGTAGTTAAAAGTCAAGCTGTTACAAAGCTAAACAACATCTCCTTTCTTCCATGCCTTCACCTTATTGATCAGCATTCTCCTACACATCATTCACTTAACTTCAGAACTCACCCTGCAAAAACAGGCATCGGTAACAGCAGCATCGCTGAAGTCAATGAGACCACCAGTGTCAGGCGGATCAAAGGGATGACTTAAAGCTCTCATTGCAATACCGGGGAGGTTTATTTTCCTGCCTCTTTAAGTAAAGAAAAGACTACAATAGCATTGTTATTTGATCTATTCCATAGAAAGACTTCCAGTTGTACATGCTAATAAGGAAGCCTTTCTCTGGATTAATCCTCTATTAACCAGCAGGTCCAAGTCAGCCAACCAAAGAACAACAGCAAATCCTGAAACACAACTTCCTTACCACTAACTCCTAATCATTGCAAATACCAGCTTGCAGTACATGATGGGAAACAAAAGCATTCATTTCAGGGCACCCTTAAAAGCATTCATTTCAGGGCACCAAGAAATTCAGACAGTATGAAACTGCAATTGGGAAAAGTAAGTTTCGCAAAGCTGTACCCTTTTAAGATCATGTAATGGACTTCATAACACGTTGTCTCCATATATCAAGCTATTTCTGAGATGAAAGTGGCACATAATGAGGCTGATGACAATTACAGGTAAAAAAATGCACAAAAGGAGCATCCTTCTCAGATATAGAGTTAAAACAAGAGGGTGCATCCAAGCAGAAACCAGGACAAGGCTGAAGAAGTCGGTTAGTCATTTTTTAATTCAAATAAGATAAAAAGCTATCTTATGGCATTTCTTTGTGTTTACTTCAGGTACCAAGGCAACACTTGGAGTGCCTTATGCAAAATGTGTGGGGTTTATTCATTAGTATGGCAGTGTGGGGTTACATTTGCAATTCAATGATTGACACTTTACATGAACTTCAAAAACAGATCACACTTCCCCGTGACCAAGCATTCTATATGTGGGAACTTGCTGAAATTCCACGCATTTCTCCTATATTATTTTAAAACCTAGTTTTCCCTCATGAATACTTCTTAAAGCAACTTTCTCTCTAGAAAAATAATTAGCTGTAATCCAAGTCTCACACAAGATGTTCGCAGAGTTCACGATTTGAAAGTCTTCTCAAGGCGGCTCCATATTTTCACCTTTCTAATAACAGCAAACAAAGAGTGATGGCTGGCCAGAAAGAAATCATGAGTACTACATTATCACCTACTCACACATTGCATGGTGTAGTAATGAAACGAACACTGGTTTGTAAACTTGGAGGCTCTTGTGAGCACAACTATCAACTCAAAAAATAACTTAATTGGTTATTGACTGGGGCTCCATCTTTGCAGCAGTGATTTTGTCCAGAAAATACACATACACTTGGAAAAGCATCTCATTTCAGCTTCCTAAGAACCCTTCATGCCAAGATACATAGAGCTGGTTAAAATGGCTTTATCTATCATTACTGTGAAATGCACAAGGAAATTACTGCTTTAACTCATCTTAAAACACAGAAAGAAAAAAAAAAAAGAAGTAAAAGTAATGGGCATGCCATGTAGCAGATTAACTTGAACATTAACTGCAGAGCTTTGATAAGAGAATGAGTAATTATACTTAACTCACTGGTGATGGCTCTGGTCTCTAGTTCCCCATTGCTCTCAATCAGGAGCCATTCTGTTCAAGTTAGTCAAATTGGCTGGGGTGAAACCGGTGCGAGATCAATACCCAGTTCCAGAACTAATGAAACCGAGTAGAGAGTTTTTGTAGGGTCTTTTGTTTTCAAGAAAGAAGGTCAGTAGGGGAAGCAGTAGTGGTTTATTGTAGACATTTAAAACTTGGTTCAAGTTCAGTCCTTCTTTCCCCATAGAATAGCAATAGCAAAATTGATGCCTCAAAGCACCACCATTTTTTCAGTGTTTTAGGGTTTTTTTGCTGGAAGTTTTTGTTACTGTTTGCAGTGGGCGAGGGGAGAGAAATGGTTTTGCTGTTATTTTTCATAGGAACTCCATCATTTCATGACATTTTCGAATGGAAAAAGCATTTGAAGAAAATGTAGTCTGGTCTGGCGATTTAAGTACAGCTATTGAAAAAGCTTTTATGCCTTAGCATTGGGAAAAAATACCACATGTTACACTCTGGGCACGTTATCTAGTCTTTGTAATTTTATGTATTTATTTATTGGAACGGTTTAATGCATTCCGGAGGCTGTAAACAGAAAATGGCGTCACTTAACAAGTTTAGTGCATTCTCTGTGCTGCACTGCTGGATGACTGCTGCCCACCCACCATTACTGCAGACAAACCCTCCCATTAAAGAGAGCTGTCTGCCCTCCCAACAGCACTGCTTCATAGTCATTGCAGTGCACCTACAAACAGCCAGGACCTGGCCCATGCCAAGGGCAGCTCAGCACAGGCCAGCTCCTTTCTGCAGTTCAGCTTTCAAGTACCTAATACCCAGGCAGGTCAGGAAGGCCAACACAGGCCATGATTTTTGAAGGCAAAACTCGAGGCTGCTATACCAGCTTAAAGCCTTTACCTTCCACAATACCCACACTCCCTTTCCATTACATTTACAAGATGCTTATGAAGGCTATACCATGAACCAGACCACACATCTGATCCAGCTTTAAAAGCAAAGCAAAACCCTGAAATCGGGAAATCCTCTGGGTTTGGGTTTTTCTTCCCCACAAGTCAGTTAAGCTCATGGTACATAAAACGGATGCACCTACAGTGACGCAGGGAGGTGAGGTGGCTCAGGGCTTAGTGTCCCTGGCCACAGACACCATGAGTGAGAGTGGCTGCTGAACATGTGGACCCCACAATGAAAGCTGTTTGGCAAGAAATGGTCACTTTCCACCCCACATTTGATTAGAAAGACACATTCCCTCCTTTCCTCCCCATGACTTCCCTAACTGTCCCTTTTAAATGACACTTTCTCTTAAAATGGTGTTTAGCAACAGGGTACACAGTTGTGTTCCAGGAGATTCCCACTGATCTTTCTAGGGCTACTCAATAGATCACAGTTGTATACTGTCATGGTTTAAGCCCAGCTGGTAACTCAGAACCACGCAGCTGCTCTCTCACTCCCCCGCCTTCCTCCCTGCCTCGCTCCCAGAGGGATGGGGAGGAGAATCAAAAGCATGTAACTCCCACTGGTTGAGATAAGAGCAGTAAATAAGGTATAACACAAAACACTGCTGCTGCCACCAATAATAATGATAAGGGAAATAACAAGGGGAGAGAATACAACCGCTCACCACCCGCCAACCGATACCCAGCCCATCTGAGCAGTGATCTAACCCTTCCAGGTAACTGCCCCCAGTTTATATGCCAGGCATGACACGCTGTGGTATGGAATAGCTCTTTGGTCAGTTTGGGTCAGGTGTCCTGTCTCTGCTTCCTCCCCTCTTCCCCTCCTCCCTGGCAGAGCATGAGGCTCACAAAGTCCTTGGTCAGAGTGAACATCACTGAGCAGCAACTAAAACCATCGGTGTTGTCAGCGCTGTTCCCAGGCTGAGAGTCAAAACCACAGCACTGCACCAGCTACTAAGAAGGAGAAAAAATGACTGCTGCTGCTGAACCCAGGACATATACATTTAGACATAACTTACAACCAAGCTGAGAAAGCTTTGGTGGGAAGTCAGTTAACAAAGCCATCGACCAAAGTACAGTTAAACAAACAAAACCGGTCTCGTATCCTGTAACTTTCCCACAAAGCTCCAGTAGACACAGGAAATGCTACTTCTTGCACCAGTTGTATGGTTGTGGATACTTCATGCTTACATTGACACAACCAAGAGCACAAGATTTAAAAGTAGATTTGCTGTTAGCTTCATTTGGAGAGGGAGGGTAGGTGGGGTTTTGGGGGGGTTGGTTTGTTGGTTGGATTTTGGGGTGTTTGGAGTTTTTTGATTTGGTTGGGGTGTTTTGGTGTTGTTTTGGTAAGTGAATAGTTTGCCACAAGAGATACCCGAGTTTTAAAGCACTACATAGGCGTAGATTTGCTCCTTCAAATCATGGCACCTACCAACAAACTTTCAGGCTGAAAACTTGAGATAATCAGAGACAATGTTTTTTATGGTCAAGCCGGCCCTTAAAAAACAGATATTTTAAATATACCACAAAGTTTTTGTTAGTTTGATTTGAAAATAAAACTAAGTTTGGTAAGATACATTTACACCCATCACAGAGACAGCACAAGTTTTGCAAGCGTTTACAAGCGTTTCAGGCTCCACTCCACCTCCTTTACAAGCAAATGTGATTTAGTGTACAAATTTTACATGTATACTATTAGTCAGACTCATAAAGGAATTAAAAGGTCTACAACCTTCTTATTTTGCAGCTACCTTGGTGGTCTTCCCCTCACCTCTCTGCCACCAACCCAGAGGGCTTTCAGGCTACACTCAGCAGGAGGTTTTGTACCACACTTAGTCGTGGTTTAAACCCAACCACAAACCTCTTTTGCTCACTTCTCCCCCTTCTTGCCCTCCCCCTGCTTCTGGAGGGACGGAGAGGAGAATCAAAAAGAATGCAACTCCCACGGGTTGAGATAAGAACAGCCCAGTAACTAAGGTATAACACAAATCACTGCTGCTACCACCAATAATAATAGTGCTAAAGGAAATAACAAGAGGAAAGAATACAACACCTCAACACCAGCCGACTGATAACTCGCCCCACTCCCCCCAGCCAAGCACTGACCGATACCTCATCCAACCCTGCAGTCCCAACCCTTCCAGGTAACTCTCGGTCACATCCTGGGCATGACGTGCTGTGGTATGGAATACCTCTTTGGTCAGTTTGGGTCAGGTGTCCTGTCTCTGCTCCCTCCCAGCCTCCCCTCCTCCCTGGCAGAGCATGAGGCTCAGAAAGTCCTTGGCCACACCAAACATTCGAGCAGCAACTGAAAACATCGGCGTTATCACCACTGCTCCAAGGCCAAAAGATCAAAACACAGCCCTGTACTAGCTCCTAAGAAGGAGAAAAATGACTGCTGCTGCTCAACCCAGGACATTATCCACCCCTTATTCCATACCATTCACGTCATGCTCAGATCCCACATCTTCAATATGCTATCACTCTTACATATATATATACATCTACATACACACAGAGAAAAAGATCATTTCTTAGTGCATGGACCTATAAAGCTGCTGAGTCCATCTGGTCCATGATGTCAGGCTCCATCTCTTGTGACTCAAGTGACTTCAACAGCATTAGCTAAACTGATTCTTTTCAACAGGTAAGAAGGCTGCACAGGGCAGAAGGAAGTACCAAGGAAAATGAAAGGGTGGGAAAATAAAGGGTCAGAAGGAAGAAAAGGCTACAAAGAGCCTGGGGAGCTATGACCCTGACAGCATTCTGAAGGGCCACAAATAGCCCGTGCATCGCCATCAGCAAAATAGCAATCACAGCTTTTTTCTGTTCTGTCCCTAAACCTCCACACAGGCTTCCACTGCCAAATGCAGCTCAGTTATTTTTGTGCTTGGACCCAGCTCTGAGCAGCTTTCACTGTATCTATGCTACTGGAACAGCCCTAATCTATACGTTTTCTTAGTTAGAGATGAAAAGACGCTGGGGGCCAGAGGAACAAGCTTTCCCTGCGCTCCATGGGAAAGTGAGATGTACTTAGCCTCAGAGGACAATTATTGATAGGAATGATATTTAAAACACTAACATTTATGCTAAGCGTATGCATAGTCAGCACACTTGCATAATTATATACTGGCATAAACAATAAAAAGCAAATTAAAGGGGTTTAGTTTTGGCTTTTAAAATGACCTTGAAAATACAGATGAAATCACACACTGCCTGAAACCATCAAACAAACGTACAGAAAACAAACCCTTCCAAAGGTGACCTATGAGGCTTATTACTGGTATTAAACATGTACTTAGTGTCATCTCGTAACATGTAATCAAATTCTACTCATTTACTCAATTCAAGCACAACAAAACAAACAACATTAAATTCTCACTCTGGAACCTTTCCCCCCTTTCCCTTTGATTCATTTCAGTGCTTAGAGAATCAAGTACCTTGAGAGAGCACACCTGCTCATCCCAGCTCTCCCTCCTACAGCCCTACAACGGCTGGAAAATGCTGGTGCCTGGCTGAGAGCAGCTGCTGAAGAAACATCTGAGCAAATAGACCTGATCAAAGCACCTGGAGCAGTCATGAACACACTCGGTGTTGGTCTCTGAAGATGTTACCAAACAATTACATGAGTTGAGTCAAGCCCATGGAGGGGAAGAAGTCTCTGAAAGTCCAACTGTCTAGGGGCCATTCCACATTTACCAGCACATTAACATCTGCCAGTATGTCCATTCATTCTCAGTAGATCACTTCATGATCTCTATACACCTTTCTAAATAAGCTCACTTCTTTTACACAATACGCCTACTGTTTCATGTTTCAGCTTACAAAGGACAAACATCTAAAAGATGAATTTTTTTCTGGGGAAAAAGAAAATAAGAAATAAAAGAGACCAACAAACAAAAAACCCCACCAAATCACAAACAGAATTCATAAAAACTTCATATTGAACTGGAAGTGGGAATGATGTCCAGAGATAAACCAACAATATTTCCATACTAACTTCTCTAAGTAGTCCTGGGGATATTCACATGTTTACAATCATATATCCACTGAAGTGGCTTGACAAGTGCCTTCAGCATGGGAAGTCTGATTTGGGTCTGCTTATACAGACAATTGCTGGTACACGCAGAAATTCCCAATGCTCGCTAAACAGTCATGTTTTGCTTGCAGTGTGGTCTCTAGGATATCCAGAGATTAACATAATGAACTAGCATACATCTTCATGGAGTTCTTAATAAACTCTGCCTTGCATTTCTTCCCCTTGCACACAGTGTGAAGGACCTTTTCCTTTCAAAAAAACCTTTCAGAATGGGGACCCATAAACCTCTGAAACCTAACATATCATAGGCCAACACACAGACAACAGACACATACATGTTCTTTGTGATGCATGTACAGCAAATCCGCCGTTGCCAAGGAGCACTGGTTCCATGAGCATACAATGGTCTTCAAGAATACTCAACACATGGGTGACACACCACCAGGCTGCATGCACACAGGGGCAGGGTAACAGCACCAGTCAATGACACTCCTCAAAGCCCTGTGTAAGGAGATGCTCACAATGGCACTGACCCTCACATGCCTGGTACGCAGATTGAGAGACATCAGCTATCTGGCAGCAAGCTCTCATTTCAGCCTGTCTGCCATAAAAGTAAAATTAAAAAAAATATAATAATTTCTTAAAAATTGCATTAAATTCTCACTTTCCACCCAAAGTTTCTGAGGCACCAACAGCAGGTGCCTGGTGAAATCCAAAAGCCCAGCAACTCTCACCAGCCCTTGGGGATGACCTGGTCCTTGACTGAGTGTACCTTTGAAGGGTGCAAGACATGGGCAGCCAAATGGGGTGGGTAGGCAACTCATTGAGCCAAACACAGAGCTGGCAACCTGAAAACAGCGAAGTGTGATGCTGAGGAGGCAAACTTCCTCATGAACCTCCTTATCACCTTCATCACTGATAAAAGCAATCGAGTCCCAGCCTGAACTATAGGCACCAAGGAATGCCTCAAAATATGTGAGAGGACAGATAGAATTATTGTTGCATTCATATACTCAGTGTCTAGAAAGCCATTAAAATTTTGGTTCATGGCTTCCCCACAGAAGAATACTGTACTCTCAACACCACAATTCCCCATATTGGAATCTGTTTACGAGGCTTACATTTCCCAGACAATGTATTGTTCAAAACTATAAGACAACACAGGGAAAAGAAGGTGGAGAACAATAGTGCATGTCTATTGACCTATTATTGCCTTCTTTTTGGTTTTCATGAGCTGTCATAGTATTTTGACCCACAGTATCCCCAGGTATGCCAAATTTTCATTTGACAAACCAATTCAAGCTACAGATTACTGCTTGTAACAAAACAAGCGCTCTGGATGTATTCAGCTCTTCTGCTTTGTACGCCCACATAATTTATGATAGTTGTACAGTTAGTTTGGTATTTAAGCATGCTTCTAAATAAATGCTCTACATTTTTAGGCTTGCACTAACAACATCGCACTGAAGACCAAGTGAGAAATGTAAGGAGAGCTTTTGACAGGTTTCTGACAATGCTAAGACCGCAGAGGGCCCAGTTTCCATAAACAATTTCATAGCCATGTTTTGGGAAGTTGGCGGTTTTGGTTTTGAGGGGGTTTTTAACAGGGAAAGAAGCAGAATTTTTCTTTACTACAATAGTGATAGGAGGTTTTACGTGTTGTTAATGAGAAACATTACCTTACCCAGAGAGCTGAGTCTTCTAATTTTCATTTATATAGGAGATTGATTAACACTTAGCTAATTGGCACTTGCAAATAAGGATTGGAGGAATTGGTTTTTCTTTACAACTCAACAACTATAATTTAGATACTTGTTTGGATTCAAATCTGTTATTATTTTTGAAGGTAATCATCAGCCTGTTGTCAAATATAAAACAGAAAAACATATTACTAATTGTATCTAAAGTATGTTTCAGAAAACAGTTGATTAACTTGACTAAACAAGTAAGCATAAGAGAAGCAAAGCTTCACCTCACAGTATTGGAATCAAGACTCCTAATAACAGACTAAAAAGACACATTTTCTCTAGTAAAGTAAGGTTAAATAACTAGAGGATAACTAGAGATACAACCACATCTGAAGACATGAAGATTTTCAGCAGAAAGCATCTGCAATGTAACTAGAAATAGGTAAGGAGGCAGACTGTCTTTTGAGTCCCCGTGCTAGCTGAAAATATGCAGCTTAATATTTCCAGGAGTGATTTAAACAAGATCCCTAGTGTTTGGTCTCCTACCCACCCACCCTTTTCCCTTTATTCCTGGTAAGGCATATTCAGGGAACAGCTTAAGAATAACTATGGTAGGATGGGGCAGGGAGTTGTTTTTAAGGCATTCTGGGGGTTTTAAGCTCATTTTTTTTGGGGGGGGGGTATTTTAGTGAGAACGGGTGGTTAGATATGGGTGTTCAGTGAATAATTACAAAAACAGAGACCTCACAACAGCAACTGTGTGTGGCTCAGCTCGTTTTATGACTTTGCCTGATACAGACATAGTTCCCAAAACCTTTCTCTTTGCTCTCTTCCTGCATTGCTACTGGAGTAGGGAAGGCTGGAGGGGCTGATACGGATGAAATAATTAGTTTTTAATACTTACAATCTCATATAACCAAGGTAGCTAAAAGTATGTACTTGCTAGTGAAAAGATTTAAACTTTATTAGCAGCTTCTAAGATCTATCTTAAAACTATCAGACATATTAAACTGGTTTAGTGGATCTTTTCGTTAAGGTAGTCATGAAGCAAGAAGCAATACACCAAAGCCAACTCCACTCAAGAAATTACAAGGCAACACTTTGAATTCAGAGCAAGCAGAGTAAATCTACAATGGCCAGCAGGTATAAGTGCAAAATACAACCTAGATTACATTGTTTGAATGTTTCTGTGATACGTAGTTCCTGTCTTACCAATTTTTCCACAGGGCAGTTCCTACAGCAAGTTCATCATGCTGCCTCCCCAGAACCTAGTAAGTCGGCTGTCAGTTAAGTTTACCCAACAGACAGTGAGTGGTGACCGTAATGAAGCAATAGTGGGACTTGACTCAGTTCATTTACTTGACACTCACTTCAACCCTCAATTCCCTCCTCAAATCCTAGTGAGCAGCAGTAGACTATCCTCTAAAATTAATCTCCATGGATTATATTTTTGCCTAGCAGGATTCAAGCTCCACAACTCTGCCATGAACACGTTGGTCCTCACAAACAGCTACTAAAATTACTTTCTCCGCTTATCAGTGCAAACACACACTGCACATCATCTAACATGCCCTTCACCATACAAAGCAGAAACACCTTCCCCTTTTTCTGAAGGCAGGGGTAATTCCTCACCCTCTGTGACTCAAGATGGAAACTTCTCAGAAAACTAGGAGAAAGAAAGCACTGTCTGAATGCGTTCTGAGCATTAGTGCACCTTCTCTGCTTATATTTTGTTTTTATCTGGATATCTTGGTTATTTTTGTCTTTAATACACACCCATTTAGTGCAAGGGAAGGAACTGGATTACTGTTTCCTATTTCATTGGAAAGAGGCTATCCAGAGCTGGATAGCAAGTCTCCTTACTTCCCTCTTCAGGCCCAGAAGGGATGTCATCAGATTGGCTCCTTGTCTGGTTGTACTCTGACTACCAAGAACGTATGCAAGCAGATGTCTACACCTCAATCTGAGGTGAATCAAGAAGGAATTACCCATAGTCACAGAGACCCTATCAATCTCTTTGTAGGATACATTAGCCCACGCAGAGTTTCTGTTGCATACTTCTTACTTTTAATGCGCAAGGTATTGGTATGCCATTAAGTCACTCAGGATACTGTCATAACATCCTTCTAAAATCAGGCTTCAACAAGAAAGTAGTGAGATAATCAACTTCAAGTCACTATTATGCCCAAGCACATCAGTCACCTCTTGGAAATCTTACTTGGAAACAAGAACACAAGAACACCTAATTGTACTTCCTGAAACAATCTGTGTATTCCCTTCAGAGTATTTCTCTCCCAGAATTTAGCAAGATCATTCCCTACAATGGTATTCAATCACGATGCAAGTGTTACCTCAAAAAAATAAAATACTGAAACTGGGGTACATGGCCTAGAACAGGGCTTGCTGCTAGCAGAGTGACTACATTAGATGCTAGGTGAGTTCCCAAGCAGAGCAGCCCTTAGTTTCCACCATTTTAATACCCTTTCTCTGTCACTCTCCAGGTAAAACACACCTAAAGACCCCATTGCACCTCTCCACCAAAGATATTCTGCCCAGGACCAATGCACTGCTCCCAGATCCATCTCTGGAGGCTGCTAAGAGGCTCATTTTGGAAACCTGTTCCCCTCGGACATTGCCTCTTACAACCTCTAAAAGCAATGCAGACAGACTGACAGAGCAGAAGCAAATGTGCAAGCTATGAGGACCAGTTACCTTAGCTTGTATCCTTTAGTGTGGTCAAAGAGAAGCTGCTTACACAGCTACACACATGGTGTCCTACTGTACAAAATAGAGTTCATCATAAGCTGAATAGGAACAGGGGAAAAGGAAACATACAGATGAGCAAAAGAAAGTCAGAAATGTTCCCACCTGACCTCTATCCAAAATCAGCAACTGCTCAAGTTAAAACTTCTAAGTATATAGAACAGATTACAATGACGGAAGGTCCACATTTACCACACCAAATAACTTGAAAAAGTTGCCAAAAACGCAGAAAAAGGTATGCACATTCTCCATTAAAGTCTGAAATACTTGAAAGGCTTCGACTAAAATGTCAGCACATGTCAAGAAATATTAACTTACATAATACTGCAGCGTTTTTCTTGCCAAATACTTAGTATGCCAAGTTTCTGTAATATTACTTCATGCTTTTCTAAGTGCTCTTACAGGACTACAATAACTCAGCATGATTGAGGCAGCAGCAAATTTTTTTCTGCTTAATTTTCACTTTCAATTTTATTCCACAAATGCTATGAACATGGATACATTTGCTTATAGTACCAAATGTATAATGACTTTTGTCGAGAATGCTTGTTTTCATATATCTAGATTAAGCTAGTCTTTAAGGAGTTGAACACTTCAGCAGTCATTTAATCAAATATCTCATCATTCTATACCACTAACTTCATTATATATAATCCTTTATAAACCTTTGCATCCCTATATGCCTTGAAAAATAAACATTGAGTCAACCACCTTCCTGAGGATCCAGCTCCATAAGGATTTCAGTTTCACCAACACCTATTAGTACATTTAAGAGTTTTCGGAGGAGCCAACCCCAAGACCATATAGCATTTCTAATGATTATTACAGGAACAATATGATAAATGAGTGTCTTTTCCTAAAGCATAAATATGAGACTGAGCCATCTGGACCTTAAAACCTGGCAAACAGTGGACAGACTTAGAGTAAGATTTAGGCAAGTTGTTCCATAATGCAGAGTATTTATTTGTGAACTAGCTTTGATCTAGGCTAGTAGAATCTAACAAGGATAGCTGTTTGGTTTTCAAAACTCACATAGAGGTGCTGCAATTCTGTAATCTATATCAGACAGTAAGTATGCCATACAGAATTATCCTACCCGTTTGCAAACACCCACTGCATTTTTAATTACACTTCATGTGTGCCTTGCAATGCCTGATTTGAAATCTTTCCCTGTCTTGAAGAAAAGATGACTGTGAGCATCTGATGACAGGGATGCTATGAGGACTAAAAGAAAGCTCTATCCTGGAAGGCAGAACTGAATAACCATAAATATCTGTGGTGCATTGACCAAACTCCTGGTGGTTTCCAGGATGAATGCTTGATAAGTCATGCTCTTTAAACTCGGTCATAATTTATGTCTGTTTTTCTGGGAACCCGAGTCCTGTGGCCGCATTTTAGCTCTCATTAACTGCTATAAATTAAATGAATAAATGGATAGTTAAATAACTTGCCAGAAAACCACTGGGGCCACTAACCAGATATCAGCGTTTGTAACCTTTCCTAAAGCCACTGGGAATACAATATTAAATAACGTTTTTATTATCTCTTGGTTGTTAGATATTTATTCAGGTTTAAAACAGTGGTATTCTAAAGGGTGACAGCAAGCCAAAAGAGCACAGCCCAAGTCAGCTGCATTCAATCCACATTTAAAGAAAAATATACAGACCCAAATTCAATTGATTTTTCAAGTATTTTTCATCTTCCTTCCAAAGTATACCAGATAAGATAAGCAAATATGCAATATCTAATTAATAGGCAGTACAGTACACGTGGATTGATAGCCTCATAGAGAAATAAATGCATCATCAGCTGATTTTTGCTTTCAAGCTACCAAAACCAATAAAAGACTGGAGATTAAGGAGTTAAGAATTCCTTTTGGCAGCATTTTAGTGACTGGTAGAAGCGAGAACAAGAAATCAGGGCTAACAACTTCAGAAGTGGCTGAAGATTGGCCTATGCAGGCTGGTCCAAGCCTCTGGATACCTCCTGCCTCTGCCACATGGGGCTGGAGGGACACAGGCTGCCTCCACCTGGAAAGGCAATAACTGTGCTGGACGAGTATGCTCTCCATGGCACAGCACTATGTCCATGAGTCTCAAGGTTTGCATCTAGCCACCACAGAGGACTTGAATTTACTGCACAGTTCATGGGACTTGGACACATTTAGAAATCGTATGCGGGATACACCATTTCTAATCAAATCTGTTCAGATCTTGTCTTTGGATGTCCCTCTCATTCTGCAAATAACCCCCATGGCTTCAAAGGGATCGTTCACAACAAAACACAGCATGGATCATAAATGAGAGTTTGCAGCAAGATCTAGGGAGTTTTGAGGGAGGGGTGCAAGCCTATCTACTTGAACAACCAGATAAATAACCGTTAACCAGAAATAGCATGAAAAGGTGAAAAAGCCCAATGAAAACAGACATCTCACTTCCTCGTGGTTTCTCCCTCAGTAAAAAAATGTTTGTGTTTGTACACTCCTATGATTTTTCAGTTCAAAAAAGGAAAAGTTTCTTCCACCAACATAGTACAAATATCATTATTGCCTACTACATCTTTTATATAGATTATATAGGCTTTTTTACATATGCGCTAGTCATAGCAGTTTAACTCATTAGCTAAGATGCAAGTGTAGTCATAAATATAATATCCCATGACTCACCCTACACCAGTTATTCCTAACAAATCAAGTCCCATCTCAAAGCATTCATGACATCACCTGCAAAGAGTGATAATCCTCAATAGCACAACTGGCACAATTCACCAATAGGACTTCTCATTTTAGAGAGTACAATATTGAAAAGAAAAAAGCAATCCTCTGGAATGAAAATATCACTAAACAGCTTCTGAAAGCCCCACTTGTCTGTTTTTGATCTATGCACATCATGCACTGTGAGTCAGTGACTGAACAGGTAGAGCAGACCACACAGTCACAAGGGCACTTAAAAACCTGAGCACGTTCTACAACCATACTTTTCAAAGTTGCTTTAGGATATCTGTGCCAACTTTCAATTCAGAAGAATTTTCCAAAGCTGAGATAACATCTCCTAAAATAAGGAGAAACAGTGGAAAGGGGAAAAAAAAGAAATCCCACAACTATGGCAGCTATGACAAATCTAAACTTGAATTTCAAATAAATAAACATAAAGCAATCCAAACCAAACCACCTCACATGGTCACACCAGGATTTGATGCTGTCCCATAACCAGATACCACAGAAGACCGGAGAAGAGGCTGAAGCTCTGACTTCTCCCAAGATGCTGGAATACAGATTTCTCCCTTTAAGACTCTTAAATGAGTTCTGAAATTGAAAGCCAGCCTGAATTCTCTTCACAGGAAATCCCATATTCAAATTATACTTTATCAGCGCTCTGCACCTTTTAGTGTTAATATACAAGAACAGCTAATATGCATACTACCCACGCACTATAAGGAGAGCCCAGGAGGGGGTCTATCAGTATGCAGAAGCGAGGTGCCTGTGCTTACAAGTCCTAGAGATTCAAAACCAGAACTAAGGTTGAATTGTTTCATTGTGACACATTTTAAGGCAGAATCACAGTTCAAGTCTACCGCTATTGGCCTGTCTGTGTCAGAAACACAGAGCAATGGCACCGAGTCCAAGGAAGCTGTACATGACTTGAATTTGGGCATGATTATTATTTTTGATTAACTTGATGTGAACTGTGACCTATGAAAAGCAGCTGTTCAAATGCAATTTTGTCTCTTCAAGGTGTCTCGACTAAAAGTGACTTTTGACCTGTCCTGAAGAAATAAGGAGAATCCAAGTCAAGTCATTTTGCTAGGCCAGGTTGAATGGGACTTTGAGCAACCTGGTCTAGTGGAAGGTATCCCTAACCATAGCAGGGGGGTTGGAACTAGATGAGCATTAACGTCCCTTCCAACCCAAACCATTCTATGATTCTATGAACATGATCACAAGAAGGAGGAGGTGTAAATACCAAATAAACTCTTCTAAGGAAAAAAATCACCTGGCAAAAATAATGGACAAGTTTCATATTAGTGATTTTGACAAGTCACAGCTACATCGCTTTCTGGAAAGAACAGTAAAGGGAACTAAGTGTTATTTTGTGGCAATGCAACATGCCAGCAAACTACGCAATAGCTTTTCAATATGAAGGAAGCTGCAAGGGTGGTTTTGGATTGACACTATCAAACACCTGCATCCTTTGCGAGCAGCTCTGGATTCACAGCGCCGAGAGAGGAGACAGAACTTGAAGACCTGTTGCTTTGATGCCTGGTCGTGTTTCTACACAGCTTCCCTAGAGATGTGCTGCTGGTCCTTCTGCTTTCACTCTGAATGTCAGCAACATCTTTTTCACTTCCAGTCTCCTCATTGTTATTCTCCAACACACAGAATGTTTCCTGCCCAGTGAAGGTAAGTATCTGTGCGTGAAATGATGTCCAACATGCAGCAACAAGCCCATTACCTTAAGAAACCATTTAACATTGATTTTCAGGTTCTGCACTTCAGCCTCCCTGTCAAACCCAAATATTAATGAAGCATCGGGTAGACCTACCTGAAATCCTGCACTTGATTGAAAATATCAGATTTTTCCTATGTAATTTATGTCATTTCTTGAACATTCTAATGCAAACATTCCCCTAGAAGAGTGAAGACCAGAACTACAGTTTAGGAGAATCTGTATGTGAGACAATCCGTATGACAGCTGCAAAGCTGAGCAAACATTGCTACGGGAGCTGCTAAAAAGCCGGTTAATAAAAGAGCCATTTGCAGCTCACAAGAGCAGCAGCTTGTTGAACCTGCATACTTATAAGCTATGACACATTTTCCTGTGCCAGTAGATTTCCATACAAGACAGATGTGCGTATGTAAATAGTTAATAGATCATGTCCTTTCTATAAAGGCAGCTCATCTGACAATAATCAACAAAAAAGTGCAGACTCAGCACATGAGAAAATGCCTGAAGATAGCCCAAATTACATTAAAGACAGATGTGCTAACCCTAAACACATTGCTTCCCAAGGGATTATCTTGGTTGTTGTTTTATTTTCTCAAGCATACCTGTACATTTTACACATAGTAAAAAAAAAACCCAAGCAAGCAAATGTGGTAGTACTTTTTACTTCTTGTGTACGGAACAGAAGGTGACTGTAAGGGACTTGATAGACCTTTGTTAAAGTTGGATGGTTCTAAGTCATTTTGAATGTAAAAACAATAACACTACCACAAAGGTACATGTTACATGCTCGTTTTAATAAGGAATTTTATTCTACTTCTTTGCATTGCCCTCTTGTGCCACCCAAACGAGGACTTAGATTCGCAAAAAGCCTCAAAATCCTGTTCCCATAAAGAAAGAAAACATTTCATTCCAGACATATTTGGGCAATTGGAGGGCAGGAAATAGGTCACTGGTTTTGCAAGACATTCACATTTCAGCGAAATAACATGTTTGGGTGGGGTTTTTGGTCCAGTCAGTTTTACCCAATACCATCATTTCCTACCATCCCTGCCACTGCACCGCACGAAGGGGAGGCAAGCATTTGTACGGTCCCATGAAACGCGACTCGAGGAAAGCGCTGAAACCGGGAGCGTGGCATATGCTGAGCACTATCCCTCTGCCTCCCCTGGCAGGCATCCTCCCTCGCCAAAGCCGCAGAGCTGGAGCGTGAGCAGGACGAGCAGCTGCTCTCCGTGGCACGATTCCCAGGCGGGAGCTGCTTCCCCCTGCCCCTCCTCTAACTCCCCTCGCTCGCAGCAATGCGCCCAAGCCTGGCTCCTGGGCAACCTGCTGCTGGAGCCCCCTCATCCATCTTTCCTCCTGGGAAGCTGGATTTCCTACAGAACTTCCCCTCCTGCTTTCTGACTGCAGCCTCTCTCATCTCTTTTTTTACCCCTTCCCACTCGCAGCACTTTGCCATCAGTAGCTGCCAGCGAAACTTGCTTTCACACAGCAAAACTGGTCTGGATTCACACGCACTATTCCCCCCCCCCCCCCAAGAAAAAAAAGTGTTTAGATAACGGTGTTTTCAGACTACACAGCAAAAAAACGCATCAAACCCCTCTGTACAAAGGAACTATGCTTTGGTCACTCACACAATCAAAACTTTGACACATGTTGTCTGAAAATTATTATCCATAGGAAAGAAAGGGGAGGAGGGTTTTTATATTCCTGAGTTTACAGCACAGCCCATGCCCCTAGAAGACAGCCACAAGGAAACAAATGGTCCCAAAGAGTCAGTGAATCCTATGGATGCTACTCTTATTTTGCCCCCATCTACATTAAGCTGACTGCACAGCAACTCAGCTGCTTTGTGCAGGGTAACCTTCATGCATTAGAGTTTTACTTTCTGCCTGTTACCAGATCAAGTTTCCTTCAAAGCTGTTTGGTTTTTTTTTCCTGCAGAAAAGTGAAGAATGCTATAAAAAGTTTCAACTTTCATTCCTGAAGACTGGCTAGCAGAAATTAATGTTATCTCAATGCTTGGCCTGATTAAGTCTCAAGCATACTTTCAGATAAAAGGAGTTTATAATTTCACACTCTAATAACAGCTGAGTGAGCCTAAAGCAAAAAGAGTCACCACCCCACCAACAAGAATATGATCCAGAACCATCTTAGACAAATATCTTAATAAGTACAACAAAACTTTTCCCCTCTCACTTTAGAAACAGAGATACTCAGTTAGTCAAATCCCTGTTAAAGTTTTACTTGGGAGAAAGGAGGGGAAGAGAAGAGCTAAGACAAATAGTTGCAGTAATTCTTCAAAGAAACTTTCAGGCAGCAGATTAGAGCCTAGGAAGCATCCGCCTTCTCCCATTTATAACACAGAAGTGGTAGCTCTCAGCTCTAGCATGAATTTCACATCTGACAGCAAAGACCACACACAATTTCACAGGCATTGGCAGGAGTTCACATGAGCCCACACATTTCCAGTAGGGACAAGAACTCAATATCTTGACCTAATCTAGGAGCAAGCCTTCCATTTGCTGTAAATATGCAGAACAAATTTAGACACGTTAAGTACTTTAAAAGCGAAGATGGGAGAATCTGTAAATTAAAATAGGGAGGAAAAATCTGCTTTGCAAGAGATGGTTGGTTCAAGTGCAAGAACATCAGAAGACAGTGGTAAAAATACAGAGTCTGCTTAGCCAAGAGCCTGCCGGTAGAGAAGCAAAAATATCTCATCTATTGCATTGTTCCGGGTAAACTTGTATCCCTGAGCAAAGCTTAACAGGTCTGCTGCTCATTCCAGCTGCAGAATCCCTCTCCAAAAACATCACTACAACCCATTTCCAACTTCGTTTAGTAAACCAACCTTTAGACTTAAAGTCTTCTTTCATTTTAAACACTGCTGAAGCCCTATGGCATGTTTTGCAGAGGCCAAGAAGGAATCTATATGAAGCATATGCATTTACATAAATTGTGGTCAAAGACTTCCTGACATTAAGATCTATGAGGATGTAGAATATTCTCCCAAAGGAAGTGGAAGAGTCCAACACGCGAGACCCTTAAAGCATGCACAAGCAGAAGAATGGCAGACATTAACTCTGTAACAACTAGAGGACTATTGCTTGTAGTAGCTACAAGCTACATTTGAAGTTTGTCATGGTTGCCCTCAATAGAAGGGCCAATTAAACACTGTAAAATCCAACAAAAGACCATATAAATCTATTTGCATGGTTTCCTCAATCTTTAATAGGTTTTTGCAGCACAGGAACCAGATGTACTTTTATTGAACTGGGACCTTAAATATGGTGTAATCCATATGGCAAAAATAACTAGGTAATAATAGTGAATTTACTAGGGGACCATAATAGTTATAGGATATTTCTCTTTATGACATGTAAGCAAAAGTTAACCACAAATGTGATCTACAAACTATTATTTTTATATACGGAATAAGCTACATGGTAGAGTGGCAGTGGGACCTCACCAACTGAACACAAAAACTATGTTTCAGGAAGAAAAGACAGAGTATTACCATGGCTGGATTCTGTTTATCCCCCAGCTGAATAGCAAAGAAGAGAACCCCCTCCAAGCACAGATCCCCTTCCTGTCCAGAGGAAGGGGAAGAAATCCTCACCTCCCACCATCATCTCTCCCTCAGGCAGGACCTTCAGGAACCCCTGTATTATGTTGGAGACCTGCAGCCCAAATGCTTTCAGGTAGAAACTCCTGACCGCAGCCAGTAAAGCCATATGCAGAGCTACAATCCTGGGCTGTTAATAGAGTCCTGAAAACTTACCCTCAAGCTCACATCGCCAGTGTAGAGCTGAGCCTCTTGGGCAGCCGGAGCTTGGATTTTCCTTCCTTCACGTATCTAATAAAAACTACTCCCAGATGTATTTGCTTTGCTCTTTCCCCAGACTCTTTCTTTACAGCTGCCCCAGATAGAAGTTTCCAGGAAAACGGAAAAGCCTCAATCCTGCCTGCCAGCCACCACTCCCAATGTTGTTGTTATTCATTGTGCAAAGGGCTATTTGGGTGAATAACGCCTATGATTCTCTTGTTTGCTCCAGTTAACATGACTATTCAAGAGAACTGTTCTAATACAAAGTTTCTCATCCAAAAGTAACAGGACAACGTTTAAGTCTAATTGCACCATCCTTTTCTTTCTATATAGACCTGAGCACAGCACATGAGCAGTTTTTAGTACTAGACTAACTGCAACAAGTGCTGCGACATTTCAGCATTACAGAACTTTATCTCTCTTTTCATGCTATATCCATATACTTAGCATGGATTTGTCACATACTTCCCAGGATCTGATCCAATTCACAAAGGTTTTCAGTTTAATTTTCAAGTTATCACTAAATGCTTTTAGGGTTCGTGTTGCTTTGTTGTTGGTTTGGTTTGGGGGGGGGTGTATTTTTGGTTTTATTTTCCATGGAATTCAGCAGCAGAGCATGTGTGTTTATACCCTCAGATTTGTCTCCAAGTTACATTCAGCAAAAGTACATCTGAAAAATCATTTGACAACTTTCAATTAATTCAGACTGAAATAATAAAAATAACAAGTTAAGTTTGTCATCTGCATTTGAAATAAGATCCTACAGTATCCCAGGCTCTTTTCACATCTCTCATCCCATCCTCTTGGTTTGGATTAGGTTTTCTTCTCTACAAATAGAGATTGTTTTTAAAAGGTTTTGTACATTTTGGCAGGCAGGAGAATGCTTGCAAATCACCTTTTCTCCCCTCACCTCTGGTTGTATGAATGTGTATCTATTATCTCTAGGTGGAAGTGCAAGTGAAGCATTTGGAAGAGTGAGGGATGAAAACACAGCTCCTTAACCAGGTCACTCCTGTCAGCTAATCTGAATGGCAAATAGCTCAAGTAGGCAAATGAGCTAGCCACAGTAAGGCAAGCATAGCAAGACCCCATCCGTAACACTGTGTAATTTACCTCTACATTCTCATGCGGGCTTTTATCTACACACATTTTTGTTCAAATTCTTTTCTGTGATGCCTCCAGACTTAGTTTTAGTATGAAAAGTTTTTCTCTTTGCAGAGTGGCATTCACTGAATACGAAGATTTTAAACTGTAGAAGGGAGAGGAAGAGAAAAACCACTTCTTATTACTTCCCTTGAGTTTCATTAAATCAAATGATTGAATGAAGGATTTTAAGTGTCCTTTACAGTATCTAGCAACTCCTTAGGTGGTCAGCTTCTAACAAGTCTCTCCCAGTAAGTAAGTACCCTTCTGAAAAACTAAATTTAAAAGCCTATATAGTTCTCATAAAAGGGGCTAAACTATGTTCACCCAACTCCTCTGTTTAGCCACAGAGCAGAGGAGATGCACATAGTAACCAGTATGCAACACATCTTGGCCTTGTAGTGACAGAGACTGTGTCCAGCCCATTAAGTAAAGCTGAGTGCCCGAACAGACTCAGTGTTGCAGAGACTCCTACTGTACACATCATAATTTAAGATACAGCTACACGTCCACCGACTACGAGCTGTGTTGGCTTCCAACCGGTCCATCAGCAACAACTTCGTCACCTCAACTCGCCTGCCTTCAGCATAAGAAAGTGGTTGCAGGTGAAAGGCTCTGTACTCTATCACCCATCACGCACCACCTGCTCCTGCCAACATCCATATATTAATTGCACAGCATACACAAACAAGAGCTTGCTTCTTTGTCACCATTCAAAATCAATTCTGCGAAGAGCAACTAGACCTTATAAAGAACAGCTAATAATTAATTACACTCCAATAGTCTTCCAGCTAGCTCCCATACATCATAGGCTGTTGGATGCTTTTAATCAAAGTGCTTCATTATCATATAGCAATGTATCACTTTTTCATTTTATTCTTTATTTTTTTTATAAAGGATGACATTTTTATAGCAGTAACCTTAAACTTTCCAGCCACACATCTTCCTAGTTAAGAAACGCCATGAACAACTACAGATGTGATAGCAAACTATTCTTCCCTTTAGCAAGTAGCATCCACACATATATAGGGTGGCGCATGGCAGGGAAATAATGGGTATTCTCATCACTTCAACAGTATAGCTCTGTATGTAAGCAACTTGAACATCATTCCCCTCCCCAGTCCATACTCTGTCAGCAAGGTGTGATGCTCCTGAATTCCCTGATGCAATACTACAACCCATATGGTATTCTCTGTGTTAAGCAATCTTGTTCACCACTGCAAAAAAAGATGTTGCGCAGTTGATGTGTAAACTTGCAGTGGCTATTTGTTCTCCATTTCTGAATATCCACAGCAAAGATTGTTATTCTGACAAGCAAACACTCAGAAATCCTCAACAAATGGTCACAGTTTTCACATTCTTCCTAAGTACTTTCTGGAGGGGGGGGGGGGGGGGGATGGTGGAAGTAAAGGGGGGAGAAGACAGCATAGACACCACTACTTGGAAACGCTGGTGATGAGACAACCACCAGTCATGAGTCTGATCACCTATAACATTTACTCCTGCATTTTCCCCGGTCAAATAACCAGACTCTTTCCTGCACATGTTCTATATGTAGTGCCAGTTCCAAAATGTGTAATAAATACTGTCTTGAATAAAGAGAATCCCTTCTAAACCATTCCTAGCAGTAGACTTTCACAGAATCACAGAATCACACAGAATCCCAAGGGTTGGAAGGGACCTAAAAAGATCATCTAGTCCAACCCCCCTGCAAGAGCAGGGTAACCTACAATACATCACACAGGAACTTGTCCAGGCGGGCCTTGAATATCTCCAGTGTAGGAGACTCCACAACCCCCCTGGGCAACCTGTTCCAGTGCTCTGTCACTCTTACAGTAAAGAAGTTCTTCCTGATGTTAACGTGGAACTTCCTATGTTCCAGTTTACACCCATTGCCCCTTGTCCTATCACTCTTCCCTGCCTCCTCATGGTTCACCTTTCCTACCAATGCTTGTTCTCAAACAGCTGGCCTACAACTGAAAAACACAGCTAACTTCCGTAAGACTCTTAATAATGTAAGGGAGTTTTCCACATGTGTTTTGACCCTACTACCCGTGGGTAGTTGCTGTGTTTTCATGGGAATTACATGCAAGATCTCTGCATGATTTGAGGTGTAGTAATAATCTGCTAATATTCTAGTGGAAAATTAATCACACAAGATCTAAAAGGCCAGGGTAAATGGCACACAAAATTCATATTCCAAGAGCACATAGTCAGTTTTATGTTCATATCCCACTTCCAAATTTGTTAAGGCTTTTCATGAAAAAAATTTCTCACAAGTATGCTGAATCCAGATTTAAAGATCCTGAACAGCACAGGAAATCAAACATGTTTTGGGCTAGATGGGCATGATTTATTTAAATAAAGCAAGTGATACAGGAATCAGTCAAGTTGTGCCGTACAACCTTCCCCATTTCTCTCCTGGAAGCGGAAGGCAAATACCATTTTACCTACACAGAACAACATATAGCATAGAATTACATTGTGAAGAACAGCTTCTACCAAAGTTATACACAGCTTCAACCCTTTCCTAGAGCACATGGCCTTTGAAGCATGCTTGGTAACTGCTGCTGCAACAAGCGATGCTCATAGCTCCTATGGAGCAGGGAGGCAGTTGGCAGTACAGAGCTGCTGCAGCTGTTTTCTAGATGCGAGCCATGACAATAGCTCCAAAGAAACATTACAGTTTATCTTGCAAAGCTTTCTAGAAAGCTATAAAAATATAAGCTTTTGGTCCAATTCATTGTGACGGTTTTAGGGCTCACCAAACATATTGCATGGAAACAGGTCTGTCTCTATGATTTTAAGACCAATACCATTTTTATTCATCATAAAGTCTAAGATCTCATCTTTTATGCTTTCTTAAAGAGCATTCTGGACATATCTGGAGAAAGAACACCATACTAACATCAAACAGAAAAGAAGAGGGGTGGTTAGTAAATGGTTGAAAAGGAGCACAAATCAGTTCATGTTTTTCTGCTTGCTTCTTAAATACTTATGAGGCAGAAGTACAACACGGAAAAATTGATTCCCTTCTCACAAAAGAAGAAATATGAAGAAACAAAACTTCATCCTAAATCCCTAGTCTCATCCATCTTGCTTTTCCAAAAAGCATCCCAGATGTACATGGAAAAAAAACACACTGTACCATTATCACCAGAGATTTGAAATATCAAATCCCATCATTTCATACATGACGCCTACCTAGATGTTAGAACAAATCAGGGAGAAACCCCTCCTCCAACTATTTGCATCGAAACAAGGTGGCTTCCTTCAATGAGCAATGTTTCCAGAGTAAAATCATACAATTCTCAGCTCCAGAATATTCTAAGCAGCATAAAGTAAGAGCCCTTTGCACTCTCACATAATGCACTTCTGGGACTGAATAGGCAGATGACATAAGTTCCTATAGCACCATACACCCACGCCGGCACTTGGCCTCGATGCTTTGCTGCTTGTGGTGTGAGAATGGCCATCCACTGTGTTCAGGAGCAATGAAGACATAACATAGATGGGAGAAATATTTTGAGGAGAGGAGCTTTCTGGTCTCTGTGCAATGTGTAACAAATTGTGAATTGGCCCTCTGGCACATAGGTTATTTTTACATTTGTGGTAATAAAAAGATAAAAGTCTAATGCTGAGACAATGGAAATAAATTCAATTTACTGAACAGAAACTTAAGTTTTTATCTTTACTTCAACAAAAAATGTTATCCTAACAAGACCAAAAAGATCATGTTATCATACAAGCCAATTTGAAAACCCTGACAAGATGTAGTTTGAATTAGTTCAGTCACAATTCTAGTCTTACAAGTGATCTTCTTTAAGTTATTCTCATGTTATTTGGTACTCAGATTTTTGTTTCCAGAATTTTAAAACTTTTCCTTTTAATTCAGCTTCTTGCAACATTAAAGCAAGGTGTAAGCAGTTCAGAACTATGTTTTCCAATAATACATATTCATGTAAGAATGAACAATTAAGCTCCCCAAGCCGCAGCATCCAAGTATCCCCTCAAGCACAGAAGGCATGCAAAGTCTCGGTTCATTTCAACACACTAATTGCCTATGAGACGCACCATTTCCTGACCTTCTGTTTGTGTAGTTGTCTTTATACAAAGGTGTCATTAAAGCATTATACAAAGCATTTCATTAAAGCTGGTCACTGGATCACATTTGACCAAGCACAGCGACTTCTGCCAGCACAACACACGGTGCTGCGGAAATGGAGAGGCAGCAGCAAGATGCGGTGCAGCTGGACTTAGTCCATCATTGCAGATCCCTTCTAACTGAAGGCATTCTGTTCTAAAAGAGCATCCATGTCGTCCAACAGCAGGTGGCCAGACGGTCCCCAGGAGAGAGCCAGGCTATGCTCCAGGGAGTGCTGCCCACAGCTCCATGTAGGAATCTCAGCTCTCTGGATATCCTGGCAGGAGTTGCCTGCTTACCACAGCTAGAAAATCAGGAAAGTGGGGAATAGCCTTGCCTTAGACATGGTTTTCTCATCCAGCCTTTAAGCATTAAATTGGCATTTCTCACCACGGAGACTCCAGCCAGCAGTGACAAGCTTGCCAAGAAGCTGAGGCATTTCCTCTCTTCCTTTTGGAAATGAGGAACGAGCCTTTGACCTGTCACATCAACTCCCAGACAGGCTGCTCCCCTTCTGTGCCAGCACAAGGACACAAATATATGCTTCCCCCTACACAAGTACATGATAAAGCAGCTGGCAATGGATGGCTCCTATGAAGGAGGGTTCATGACATGCTAAACCCCTGGGCTTCAGTTGTTGGAAGCCACCTCCAGATGTACTTCACATCGCTCAGCTCGCACGATTGACGCCTGTCCCTTGATCCGCACATCGTGCCTGCGCAGGAGTATTCAGACTTGGGATTTAACTCCTTGTCATGGTTACTTCTCTGACAGCCCTGAAACACCTGGATGTCTGGCAGCACTTAACAACCCCAGAAATATCTTCAGCACCTTTGGTTCCTACTCATTACAGACATTTAAGGGTTCAAGAATGCTTCGGCAGTGTCCTAGGGCAGGCTTACACTGCAGTCACACTGCTGAAACGGCCAGCTCGGGCTATTGCAAGAGCACGCACCACAGCCCAAGTTCATATACTGCCAATCTCTTCAACACGTTTCCCCTCCAGGCAGAAGCGTGTCTATTGGGTATAACTCAGCCCCTGAAAATTGTCTTTCCTTCAAACCTGGTCTCTGCCAATTGAGAGATGTCATTATTCAAAACAGCAAGCTTAAAGAGGCGGAAGGAGGGGAAATAATTCTGAATCAGGAGTATGAAGTTACTGCCACAAATGAAAGGTCATTTCAGTAATTATCTCCCGCACATATTTTGCATTAAATCCTGCATTATTCATAGCTTCACCAGGCTTTCTTCTGATTGCTATTTGGAGAACTGAATATTTACGCCGAGCATAAGGTTAAATTACAAGTCATTGAAAAATTACAATGATGGATTCCAGTTTAATAGGCAGTGATGTAAGAGGAGAAAAAAATGTATATACATATATATATAAAATAAAAATACTGTGCTTAATTGATCGGAAAAACCTTCTTTCCTATTTTAAAGCGCTCTCCCTCCTATGTGAGGAAAGCAGCTTTAAGGAGGGTTTCAGGTCAGAATAAGCACTACGCTCTTCAGTGATTAGGCATTCCACACTAAGGCAATTTAAAAGAGTTCAGATTTCCTTTCCAACTTACTGTTCTGGTGGATAAACTTTTTCTAATTGCATCACGCTAATATTAAACTCTCTCCATTTCATACTGAAGTCTCTAAAGCCATACTTATAGCAAGCTCCCCCTCCCTTCTCCCCCTCTACATGTTTCAAAGCGGCCCACTGATTCTCAGCAGAGGGGCTAGAGGATACCAGTCACCCGCTCACCTAAGACTGATGGTGGCTGGGTAGAGGCCAGGCGCTAAGCCCAGGCGTGAAGCCCAAGGGTTGCTGGTGACAGAGACAGATGCCTCTAAGAAACAAGCGCATAGCTGTACAGATGGCACCAGCAAGACATCTTTGGCTTCTTTAACTAGGGGATGTTATCCCACGAAGAAGTGTCTCTGAACAGAGATAAGAAGAGCAGGGTAGGAAGTATCAGCTTGCCTATCAAGTGGGAAAGATTTTAAGCCAGATTGAATAGCAGTGGATAACAAAATTCTCATGTTCTAAAAGCAACGATCTGGCCCAGAGGGCTGAAATCTGGAGAAGTGATAAGAAACTGTAATAGAGTCTATCAGAAGAAGCAGCAGTGAGACACTTTGAGAAACTTACTTAGATGTATATATAGTAACCCTAGGAGCATGGAAAAGAGAAAGGGAAGGATTAGAACCTCTAATATTTGAACCAGTACTAGAAGAGATGTTCTGGGGCAAATCCTGTACAGCTGAGCATAACTTACTTTATAGGAGAAGAAGGAGGAATTGAAATTCCAGAGCATATATACAAACTGAAGTGAAGTAAAAAAGAAAAAAAGAAATATTAACAAGGGATGTCATTAGAGGAGTCTTACCATGGCTAGATCAAAACACACTAGGAAAGAAGCCATCGTTCCCCGACACATAAGGCAGAGAACTTCAGCTAGTTATGTTAGTAAAGCAGCAGAGTGCCACATTGACAAATTGGAATCCAATGGGATAAACTTTCAGCTGGATAACCTTTCCCCTCCACCCCCAACTTTTACCCCCCCACCCTCCCAAAACAAGATGCAGAAGAAGTATTAGAGAGAAAATCTTTCAGCTCCAGCCCTGACTAACAGGAGAGCACCAATTGGGAATTTGACATATGTGGGTAATAAATAACGCCCTGGATTAAAGCAATCAAAAAAGAGAAGTATGCGTATACATACACAATTATTTTAGGCAAAACAGCTTTTCTGAGGAACAGAATGCATAGCAAGACCATCGAGGCTGTGCCAAAAAGAGGCACTTGAAAACAGAAAGAAACATAAATCTTATGACAAAACCAAGTATACATGACTGAGGCATAAAAAAGAACCAACATTAATCAAAGTACATTAAAGACAAGACACAAAGCTAGCTAGAAAGGGACAAAAGGCATCAAGACCAACTTGGTTTGCATATGATAAGGGGAAACAAAGGAAAGCAAGACTTTCTTCCTAAAAAGAAGACGATAAAGCATTTACTCCCTTCTGCCACAGGCTTCACCAAAAAGGGAAGCATCCTCAGCCTCATGGGGTAACTAAAGGGAGAGCAGACTGCGGATATGGAGAGGAGAGTTTCACACAAGCTGTCGGATACGAACAACATCACCCTGGAAGAAGTCAGAAGCTTCAGGAAGCAATCACCAGAGCAGATGGGAGCACTCTTACAAGCCAACAGGGCACACAGAGAGACCAGAGGGCTGGAGAGAGGCAAACCCAGCACTAACTTGTTCTGAGGACAGTACCAACCGCTGGCATCTGGGGACAGTGAATTGCCCAGCCTAATGCCACTGCAAGACCTACCCTAGCCCTATCAAACCTGGGACTCAGTACCCAACACCTGATGTGAGCCATGGGAGCAGGTTACCATAGGCAGACCAACCTCTGGCCTGTAAGGGGGGTATGTCCCTGTGATGAAATGCAACCGGATCATCTGGTATGGTCTAGCTGCTACAAAGCTGGAGAGCTTTGCAGAAATTACATTCCTAAATTAATTGTGACAATTGGATAGAAGCCTGATTTCCAGTCTTTACTCCCTCTCTCCTCCTTTCCCTCCTATACAAGGCCTTTGAAAGGATAAATAGACAGGTATTTCTCTGCAGTCCTCCAGTGTCTACTTGTTCTCCATGGGAAATTCTCCATTGACACGGGATAATTAGGAAATTTCATGCTGCTTGGACCTGCAAGAGTGCACATCTCTTTCTGAAGTGGTTAGGAAGTGGTAGGTTTGCTCCAATAAAACCTAAATTAGGACAGCGTTCCCCTATCATTATCTTTGACTTCTCTGGGAAACCAAATCACAGAGAGGAAACATTTAACTGTCATCTCTAATCCAGCTGTGTTTGCACAACTGAAAAGGACCCAATAAAGCGTCCTGGCAGCACTCAGGACTGGAGCCCAACCCCTACTTGCCTCATAACCACACAGTGCACGCACATCTGGAAAACAAAGGCAATTCTAAACATGTTGGGAGGTAAACTACAACCAGTAACAGATCTTGAGAAAAAATTATGGTCACATGGGACACATGAGAAAGTATATTCTGAGTCAGTAGAAGCTGCTTTTAATCTTGAATCTCACTGATGCAGTTGCGTGTTGTTATACTAAATGCATTGAATGTCCAATGAACATTATGAGAGGATTTCGGAAAATGCACCTTCAACACACACATCGAGCTCTCTGGCAAATAAGAATAATAGAGGATTTCCCCTTATTTCTTGTTTGAAAGCATTAACTTAAACCAGTTTTCATAGGAGAAGTATACTTTCACCATAATAGATAGAAAACATTGGACTGAGTTGATGCTTGAAGAGTGTTTAACCATGTTACCTGCATATGTAATGCCAGGAGTACATCCAAACTGATTTTTTAACCAGTCCCAGTTTAATATATTCTGCATTTTTAACTGTTATTATTGAAATGGTAACTATTATTGAAATGGTGACTATAGGCTCTTCATACTTTCTCCACATTTCTTTTTCTTAACAAAAAGAATAAACCATTGTAACACACACACACCAGCTTTAAAAGCTTACAACTGCAAAATGGTTTGACACCATCTGGTCACTAATAGTTATGCAAGGAGAGGATCTCTCATCAGTATCGCCTCTACAGCAGTAGACGGCAGACCAAAGGATTTTGGCACAATGCAAGAGGCTGTAGACATTAGCCAGATGATTTCTACTTGGCTGCAGGGCATGTGGTCTACACGTTCAGGGGCAGAAAAGCTTTCTTTGCATCAAAAGACATAAAAGCCAGATCTTAGGAAGGAACACCTGTAAAACAAACCAAACAAGAAAGCCACCAAGAAACAGGTAAAGGTCACATTAGTCAGACACCCATCACAGATGCCTTCCGTAGGCTTGATTGCACTCTAGTGGACTACTTTTTATTCAGGTTCCCTCCATTTTTGTAGTTCAATCATTCTATCACAAGATGTCCCAGAAATCGAGCACGAGATATTGTGGCTGCAAGCCACAGTTAGGCATGAGTGTGCTGACATATGGGAATTGCTTGTCGTTATTTGATCTCAAATGATTTTCAATAATGCTTCGCTGTCGCAATAACTTGCGTTCTTATGAAGATGAATTAAGATCATTGTGTTACATCACGACACACCTCATTAATACAAAGCAGCTTTGCACCTTTATCAGCAAGATGCATTTGCACAAAAAGCCTAATGTCCTTGTGCTGAAAAGCTTATAATGTTAAGTTACCTGTTCGATATTTTCTCTGCACGAGGATGACAAACCCTTTCTATGACTTCTTTGTGTGTTATGAAGTATTGCATGTACACTGAGGCAACATTTTGCTTAACGTATAATGGAAGCACAAGTACTGCATTAATAGTACCCTTGTACTGTTTCTGGCTTTCGTACTCAGAGATAACACAGTGCATTAACGCACTCCAGTCGATTTAGGTTAACAGCTGAGTAATGAAAAGATAAGCATTCATTAAACTTGATATGATATTGGATCCATTTGGACCAAGACCAGCCATAGGTGCCCCATGTCAAAGTAAGTGATGGGGAATAGGAGACGTTCCCTCTACCCCCATACGGTATTTTATTTGGCCTTGGTAACGTGCTATAATTTGAAATACATACTCTCCAAGAAGCCCTATGGAGAAATTTCCTCTCTAAAAAGCAGGAAGCTATTTTTCAAATGCTACCTTTTAGTTTTGGAAAAAAAAAAAAAAAAGAAAAGAAAAAAAAAAGACTGCATTCAAGCTAGAAGATCAGCTACCAATATTTTTTAAGTGATCTGAAGCATGACAAGCTTAGCCAGTAAGAGAAAACCCATACTATCTATCCTCTATTGTCTGAGGGTTAATATAGTTACACCAAGCCTATTACTTCAGAGCCACCTAATGAAAAATGTTCTATTTAACAAAGTGACCATCAACATCCTGAAGAGGTTCCTCTGCTATCTGTCTTCTACCTTTAATTTTAATTAAGAAAACAAATGGACAGTAAATTTGAAGCAAAGAATCAACATTAATCTCTAAATCAAAAGGATTTATATTGAGATTACAATTAATCACATGCATGGAATATCTTATTTAATAGGGTGATGCCCTCAGTTACTTTGTTTAATCACTAAAACAATTCAATTTCCAAAATTAGAATTTGGAACCATTCCAACCATATCCCATTAAGATTATCAATTCAGCAGGAACAGTGACACTAAACCTCTGAAAAAGAAACTCTTCAGAACTTCTTTATCCCCGCACTGAAGAATGTAAAGAGTGAGCGGAGAGACTGACCCTCAGTTAAAAATAGGAAGGGGTAATGCAACATCTAATCAAGGAGGCAACCCCAGGACATTTGCACTGAAACTTACGGGTGACATTACTCCATTCCACTCAAACAAAGGCCATTAGGCCAGATTTGAGGCTCAAGTAAGCAGATAAACTCCTAGATTTCCCTCCAGTTACTCTGGATGTGTTTCCAGCTAATTAATATAGAAAGGATTTTGCCATCAACCCTAATAAGAGCAGAGAAGACAGCCCTAGATTTGCACTTAGAATTACCAGCTGTTGTGTGGGATATTGCACAGAGATCAGATCTTGGCCCAGATGCACAGACACGCTGTCATCAACATATAGGCTCCAGGGTTCACCAGCAACAGCTTCCGCAGCTGGTTATGCCTTTTATTCAGGTTCACTTTAAACCTCGTTCTTCAGCCACCTTATCCAGAGTTAGGATAGTCATTTCCCGTGCTCTTTTCTTGTCAAAAAGGGACAACCGAACATCCCCAAGAAGAATCTCCTGTTGGTCGCAAAAATGGGCGGTGGGATTTGAGAAGGCAAACCAATGCAGTCAGTTTGGATTAACTTGGCCATAATGTTTCAGCCAGCACATCAAAACATAGGCAGAACAATTCCCAGACACATGAATTTACACGCACATGTCTTTCACCTCAAGCCAAATGCCGTAAGTCTTCAGATATTGCCTCAGCAAGATTAACGCAAGACTCTTCATTACATGATCAATAAGCCTGTCCTCTTACAGGTTCTTTTTCTCTAGCCCCACTTAGCTTCCACTCTGTGGCAGCACGGATTTATTTAAAGATACAATATACATTAACTGAAGACGGAAATCTGCCTAATGATTCCTGTTCTCCTCTTATACTCTAGCACCATGTCTATCCCCTTTATAAAAGAAGGGGGTGGTCAAGAAGAAACTGGGTCATGGTGCTGTGGACACAACAGAGGGTGGTTGTATCATAATGTCCATGTCATACTGTAATAAAAAGAGCAGTCACACACTGCTTTCTTATTTAAATGACTTTTCTCATTTTAAAAGTCATTTTTCAAGTACATTTCTCACTCCACGTGCTCAGAGTCAAGCTGTCAGCAGAGGAGAACAAGCCCTTCTGGCTCCATGCCCCCCTTCATGTGCCAAGTCTCCTCCAGTGGCACCTCAACCACCTTCTCCTTTTCCTCCCTCCTTCACATGGCTACAGCCACTTACCAGCCCGCAACCTCCCCCCCCCAGCACACCCTGAAGAGCAAAAACCATTCCCAGCTCCAAAGCCAGACCTGCCACAGAGATGACACACTCTGCATACACACACACACCCCAGCATGTCCTCATCCTCAAACCTGGTCCCCAAGACCCCTGCTGAGAGACATCAATGCACCTCGGCCAAGGGGCAACCCCAGCCACAAAAGATGACCAGATTTACCAATACCCCCTCACACCACTGGCCCATCACAATGCCAGAAAGGATGAGCGACTTTGCTCCTTCCTCTAACCCTGAGAAAAGCACAGGTTAGCTCATTAGAGCAAGGAGCTCAAGGGTGTTCTGTGACCAGCATCAGACAAAAGCAGACATCAACATGCAGGAACACACTCTGGGCATTTTCCTCAAGCACACACTTAAATGCACAATAAAACTGATGGAGATGGCTGCTCACAAAGTGACATAATTGAAGTCAGAGCCACCACAGACCAGGACAGGTCAGGGTGTCCCCTGCACGCTGGCAGAGAGAGAAGCTGGAGGGGAGCTCCCTGCACTCTGCTCCTGGGTTCTGCTCAGTAGCTAAGGGTGGAAGCAGGGATTGGAGGAGTTCAGCAGCCTTTTTAACACAGCAGTTGTAGCAGTCTGTTTAGTACTAGCTCAAGGGGGAAAGCAGTAAGTCGTGGTTACCCAGGGCAGGAGCCGAAGGGCTGTGCAGATTGCAAGTCTAAGCTCTCACTGAGCATGTATTGTCTGAATATTAACGAAATGCAGATTGCATACCAAATTAATTTGCAGGATAGTGAAAGACTAATAATTCGCAGGACAGCAAAAACCTAACAAAGCTATGGGTGCTGTCGTCGTGCTCAACATTTTAATGCTGTATTTATATGAAGCTTCTGCTTCTTCCTCCTAAGAGCTTCTTTAGGTGAAAAGTTACTTTTACATCACTCAATTCTCTTTGGCAGTTAATTTTGAGCAGACAATGCATGCTGCATAGAAGGGATTAGAGTGAGGATTGTTCCGTAACCAGCCCTGTTATCCACTGAGAAATGCTGCTATTTCATTACCTCCAGGGATACTTGAATTTCCCTGGATTTTTGATGCATGTGGAGGAAGTACCAGCAGTTAATGCAAAAAAAGGGACTAACTACTGGAGGGTCACCGTCTCATAAGAAACCTGATGTTCCCAGCCAGCTCTGCAGCTTGTCTTCTTGACATGTCAGCTACCATGTTGACTTCAGGCAAGAAATAAGAATATTAACCAACAAATCAAGTAAACACATCTTCTTATATGAGTTTGGACTATATCAAAATAACAGCTTCCTAAGTGTTGGTTTTGCTGGTACAAAACCAGAAGAAAGATACAAGCAGAAGCAACCCCTCTTACCTCTACTGAGCACCCACAGCAATTTAAAGGGAGTCAAGGGCAAAGCGTTAGCCTTCGCTGTTCCATAAAACCTATTGCAATAAATTCAGCAAGAAGATGCAAGCATCTGAAACCAAGGATGGTGCCAAGAAGGCAGTCGTTCTTGTCATCATGAACCTTAGCACTTGCTCCAGCAGCACTGCTTGTCCTTCCCAGCATGTCAGCATTCCCCTTGAAGCCCTGCCAGCTGTAGGCTACTTGAGGCAAGGACAAGGTGCTGCCACTGAGCCTTGGGCTGCTTTATAGAGGACTGCTCAGCTGGAGGACTCAGCCATTGCCACCCTGCACAGCTCCCTCATGCCCATAGAGCCAGGGAGGATTGATTGATCGTATTAATGGGGGAAACAGGACACCTTACACTGGGGGAAACCGATCCTTCCCGGTGGCAGTACAGCCCCGGCCCAGAGCAGCACCGATGCTAAGGAAAGTGGGGTGATTAATGGAGAAGAATTGATCCACCCAGTCCTTGTCAGGCGGCCAACTGCTGCCTTAAACAAAGAGGTCTATGTGTAACTCTACCAGGCAGTCACTTAAATCATGCCACAGCTTATAATGTCTCCCCATACATTCCCTCACTTGAGTCCGCCCTTCCTTCTTAACAGCTACTTACGTATTAAACAACCTCCTTTTCTACACACTTTGAAGACTGACGGTGGAAAATTTCCTTGAGGTATAGCAGCCTTATCCACCCAACTGCCCTCGGATCACGTCCCACTTTCTCTCC
The DNA here is from genome assembly GCF_037157495.1 of Lathamus discolor. Taxonomy (NCBI): domain Eukaryota; kingdom Metazoa; phylum Chordata; class Aves; order Psittaciformes; family Psittacidae; genus Lathamus; species Lathamus discolor. The sequence goes on along the minus strand of NC_088887.1, from coordinate 3,269,283 downwards.
AAAAGGAGGCCATAAAATGTGTTCAGAAAACCCAAGGGATTCCAAACCGAAGAGTAAAGATGGAGGGAGGCCTTGTTGAAGCTTCCTCATCCAAGATAAAGTCAGTCAACAGGTAACAAAGACGCTAGGAAGGAGGATATGTATAGCTTTCAGTGCTGAAGCATACCGTGCCAAAACCTACCTTGGGCTAGACACACTGCAGTATTATTGTTATTTGTTGCCTTTTGGCAGTACATGTCACATCTATGAAATATATTTTTATCTTGGTACTTTTTCCTGAATTAACAAAACCTCCTTATTCAATTCCACAGCATGGTCGGGCAAGAGAGTTGCATCAATCCCTTCCTGAAGGGCAGAAGCACACCTCTCCTTCAGATTTGACCCTCAAATCTCATTAACTGCAACAGCATCCTTGGGGCCCAATGTTTGCACACGACGTTCCTGAAAGGGGAAGGGAGGCAGAAGAGACAAGCGCACCCCCAGCGAACAGAAGGCCGAGTGCTCTATCTGGATCCCCTCCACCCCCACCATAGAAGTCCCCAGGGCAGGGCTCTGCTAACAAAAAGGGGCTTTGCAAATACCACGCTAGATAAGCACAGTAGCATAGGCAGCTTTTGGCATCTGTTCATCATTAAAGATAACCTCACCTGAATGGCTGGGAAAACAGCCCACCTGCTTTTAAAAATAGGCTTCCTCTTTTCTCACAGCAATCTGCCTGTGCTGAGTGATGCTTTAAAAATATACCAAGATATAGTGCTAACACTGAAGCATTTCCTTACCCAGCCGGGCAGGGATAAGATCTGCATCTCACAAAAGGCCAACATATGGTGCTGATAGCTCCCTGATTATGTCAACATTTATTAGTTAAGTAAAAATCACCAGTCTTCTTTAAAGGAAGGAGCCCAGATGCCTGCAATTAATATTTCTCCACCCCACCGAAGAAACTGTAACGTAATTCCAAATGTCTCGACTTGAAAAGGCTCAAAACTCACAAATTATGTCATTAGAAACAGCAACGGGTAACAAGAGGTTCAGTATAATGTATTTTCATTAGCCGAGGCTAATTGGAGCCAAATGAGTAAAACAATGCTGCAAGGGCGAGCAGCAGAAATCCTTGGGTCTTTAGGAGATGAAATAAATGAGGGTAATCAGTGGCGTATGCAGAATACAGCATGTTCAATTAATATAAATAGGATAGCAGTCAACGGCAGCGCTCCGCTGGGGCGCAGATGAGTGCTGGTGGGCAGCAGATGTCTTATTATATTGTACAAACACAAGCAGTATGGCAGCCGAAACCAGTGAAAACACTCGGGTTTGAGGTACACCCAACAAACAGGACTGAGGGGGGTGGAAAACCCAACACAAATTGCCACAGGAGGAAATCCTGCCAAGCGGAGCGGAGGTGTTCCGAGAAGCCAGCATGGACCTGGGGAGGAGATGGGGAAAGGGGAGGAGGCAGCTGCCTGTCACGTTAGAGGAGAGACAGTCGTGGCAGCTCTACCCTTTGGCAGCTCCAACACTTGCCACCTGCACACACAGATATTTTGTGGGGGTGGATTATCTGATCCATCCTCCTCCTCCATCTTTTCATCACGTCAGTTTAATTGTTACAGTAACGATAGTCAATTGATTTTGCAATTTCAGCTTTCAGGCCCTTCTGAAGCGAGAACAACCAACCTTGTCTTTCACTTCAATCTTCTTCTCAATAAGATCAAGGCTGCTGTCCCTCAATTTTCTCCTCTTTTAGAAGAGAGAATAATGATGAGATCTCTCTTCAGCATTTGCTTCTTATCTAACGTGTGGCAGAGCATGATTTTTCTGTGGCTGTTGTTCCCCTTAGGCAAATCCCCTTTTTGAATATTATGCTTTGGGGCTTACATCTTTTCAGATATAATTTGATAGCTCAGAAGTCACAAGACGCCCGTGCTTTTCCAAATTACTGGCATTTTTACGCAATTCCTGATATATCTTTTTGCAATTCCCGAACAAAAATTGCCAATAATGCTCTTCTCGTTCTCCAAATAAAAACCTCAGTGGCTCACATCCCTCTGCAGCCAACACTGAAGTCTACTGTACAAGAAAGCACTGAATTTAAGCAAGATATACAAAAGCTTAGTGAGCTATCACTCACATCCACAGACATCCTGCCTACTTTTCATAGTGCTAACTACCACAGTGCAAAACAGCAATGACATTATGCACCCTTTAATATAACAACAGCTTCGTGACCAAATCCACACTGACTAATCTTGAGTACTGTCATTTAGCATCGCTAGATGATGCTTTGGTGACTTAGCCAGTGCATGACACACATTTTGAGTCAAAGATTGATTTTATCTTTTACCAATTCTGTAATTTTTTAGCATTTGATACATAAAAATTTGGAGGGTTTCTTGGTCTTAATTCCAAGATTTCCCCTCCCTCCTGAAGAAAATAGCTTTCACACTCAAGAAACATGGGGAAAAAACAGATGTTAAATACCAGAAGGGTCCAAAAGTCGTATCATTATGAAACTGAAGGCGAGTTAGCATTTTTCTTTTGTGCTCTATTCCATGGCCTGTGTCTAAAGGTGAAGGCAGGCAGCAAATCACACAGGAGCTATCACTGCAATACAGCCACAAGATAAATAGTCAAACATACAAGATAGATACAACATACTCCATACAAGATGGAGTATCAGAGATGGTTTAGGAGTGAGTCACATACAAGAGTTAGAAGTAATTATGTGCCAGTAAATCATGCAAAATTATTGATGAGCAGCTGAACATTCATATCCATGAGCTGTTAAAACACATTCCAAGTTCCTGAAGTTTGCCTAGACATTTGTCTCTAAGCATTATTTATTGGTCCCAGAAATCTATCTGTATCAGAAATCTATGCAGATCAAATCCAAAATCTATTTACTACTGCAAAAATCAAACCTCTCTAATCCTGCAACAAGGCTTTGGAAGAGGCCTGAGGCTGCATCATCCAAACAATGCTTTAAGAAACAAGAAGCCAGCTCATAGACCTGTTACTGCTGAATCTAGAGTAAGTACATCAAATGCACAGCAAAACGTTAAGCTGAAGGAATGAATCCGGGTAATCCACTAAACGCTTCAGAAGTGGCAATTCCTGGTGCTGTTTCATTTATGCTGCACCAGCCCAATTGTGTTGGGACACACTGGCATTTTTGCTGTCCTGTGTGGAGGAAACAAAATGAGTTAGAAGGCAGACTAAACAAATCACCTGGAATGAGTGAAAGCACACACCTGAGCTGACTAAGGTTGATTGGCAGCACAGACAGACAGAAGATCAGCTCCTTGGATCACTTACAGGCAATAAAAAAGATGTCTAAATTGGGTTTAAAGTGTTTTTTTCATAGGGAAAAAGAGCATTCCACAGATATTCCCCTGTGAAATGCTGGAGAAAAAGGAACAGGTCACTGATGTCCAGCTACTGTTTTTTGATCCTGAAATTGTTAAATTGCCACTAAAACCAAAATTATTCTGCTCCCTTCTTCCCTCAGTGGCTTGTCACAAGGACAAACTTAAAACCCAAGAGGAAACTCAGCCCATTTTAAAGCTAGGGAAGAATCAGTGGGGATAGGAGGAAAAACCTCAATGCTTGTTTGAGATGAAATCCTGGTACCGACTAAGATAGCCATGAAACTCACAAGAAGTCTATCAATTTCCCGTCTGCCTTCTTGTACTCCTCCCCAAATTTTTAAGTGCTCAAACATAAAAGTGTTTACAAGGAAAAACCTGAAAGATTTCTGTAAAACAAAACCAAACCCCCCCAAAAAAGACGAAACCTCAACCAAACTCGTTCTAAATAATATTTCCCCTGAAATCTCATGGAAAAGTAAAGCAAGGGTTAAAGATGCATGTGTGAGTACTTTCAGGTGGACAAACTGATGGCATTCGTTTCCTTGTTAGGAATTAATCGGGATGAGTATTTCTACTCATTAATACGTATTTTGGGATGGAGATGAGAGCGATTTTCTAAAGACCACAAAAAGAAAGTCACAAGGTGCTATCCCCAAGCACGGTATCCAAAGTCAAATGTTACAGATTTTGCTGTTATCTCAGTATTTAGCTTTCATACGAAATAGTGAGAGAAGGGACAGGAGGAGGGTCAGAGGAAATAAGCTGCACATTCTTCAGCACATAGCCAACATCAACCTTTCACCTTATCTCAAAGCTTCTCAGTTAAGTCCTCACTAGAAGAGGCTTGAAGGAGCTGCTTAAGGTCAGAAGTCAGCCAGACTTCAGCTCCAGGACCTGATACAAGCAACCTCAGCACATCAGACCCTGGCCCTTTGGCCCCAGCCTCCCCAAGCAAAGAGCCCAGCCAGGAACAGAGAAGATGCACTAAGCAAAGAGAATGAAGCTTTATGTATTGGAATAGAGCACATCATCCTTTAATCAACCTTAAATCAGTGTGTTTACTGTAACAGTGAATGCCATCTGAACTCTTACTTTTTGGGTTTTAAGTTGCTCCTCTAAGATTTTCTCCCTTCCCCAAAATAATCTTAACAGAACTACAGACACTACAGACACTTAACAGACACTACAGGTTTTACAGACAAATAAAATTTGTTGAAGAAAAATCTGGTTTTCCACATTATATGTACAAGTGTACATAATTAACTTGGTTTAGTTTTTATTATATAGGTCATATTATGTAGGCCAAGTAACTTGTGAGCCAGATCACCATGACGCCTGGGCTACCTGCAGCAATTTGTTTTTCCAGCAGCAGGCTCATCCCAAAGGTTTACCTGATAGATTGCTTAGGCTAAACTCCTGTACTCCACCTCACATTAATGCACATGTTTGGGCATCAGTGCAGAAAGGTTCCCTGTTTCCCACCAGCCCTGTGTCCTTCCTCCTTGCCCTATATTGTCTTTTCTATGGAGGTAAAAAACCCCACTTTCTTTCAAACACAATAACAGTGATTTTCAATTAGAGTGCCCTCTTCTATCTCAGGCTTGGGTACCAACCATAGAAACCCAATGACTTTCCACAGCCTTCCCATCAATATCAGCTAGGACAGGGACCTTGTAATATTTTTTCCTCATAGAAAACAAAAGCTCAAACTCCCACTATTAAACTTGCAGATCTTTGCATCATTGCATAGTAGAAGAATAGTACAGGTACGTGGTGTTTGCATTTTATCACGTCACCACTTCAATGGGACAAGAACATAAGAAAGCATCGCCATTGCACCAGTTAGAGAAACCCCTCAGACAGCCAAAGATGAAGATGCTTAGTTCAGCTGGTGCTTATTCTACACACTCACAGCTAAGGCTCACCTCTGCAGTGCCCGGCTAGGAAAATCAGCAAGATACCAATGAATGTTTCCCTGCAGATGCTCTTCATTTGCAGAGGAACTGCAGCAGGGCAAGGCTTTCTGGCATGACAGGCTATCCGGGGCTTTCGGTCTGACTCCTCACAGCACTGTTCTCCAGTGAGAAGCATTAAGAGGCTCAAGTGTCCTTACTCTGGTCATCATTCAGGAGTCCTGCGTGCGCTGTTTCTAAAGAGGAATATTTCATTCTCCATCTCCCCTCCCTGGAAGCTATGTCAATCAGTCAACTTTGCCGCCACCACCACCCACCCAAGATGAAACAGCTCCACCAGTTCCCATTAGCACTGCAAGTCTGAAAAGTACAAACCCCACAGTTTATCGATTTGCTTTGACGTATTTAGGGTTCTCCCTTGGAAAAGCAAGTTTTCTGCAGGGGCAGAACCTCAGTCACCACTATACTCAAAGCACACAACCTCCCTTTCACAGCTCCTTGGAAGCACACAAGGAAGCAGTACCACTAGCATCACAAGCATTTACAAGCATGCAGAAAGTCTTAATAGAAAGTTAAAGACATAGCAAGGGGATTTCCCCCCCCCCTTACCTTGTTACCATTGAAGTGTTGATAAAGCTGCATGTCATTACCACCTTCCTCTACACTTACTCAGCTACTCTATTACATCTTCAAACTCCAGTGTCCCACTTAGACCCTTACAACAGAACCTACATAAATGTCCTTGTTTAAATCTGTGTTTGCTACAAGCAGAAGACAGTTTTCCCATTACTGCTTGTATGCCACCCTTGTCTTCCTTTCTACCTTACTCTAGTAAATTCACCAGGATGCTAAGATGATATTATCAGTAAAAACACTCAGAAGCCAGCTGAGATGAAAGGCTCCAAAACTCTCATGAGCAACTTCTACTCTGATGAACATAGTACAACTTTCAGGCACAAGGAGTTATATTTCATCTGTTGCAAAGATACGTGTGCTTCAGCTGCTGTTGGCACAGCTTGTGCTTTAAACGGGAGAGCAGTGGATGAAGGGGAGCGTGGTTTCCAGCTACCCTGTTAACAAGGAAGTTGCAACTCTGATTTCTCCCACTTTTCTCTTACAGCAAATTATTCACTGGTCTTTCTATATTTAGAAGGGAGACTGTGTTGATGTTGAGCAATACCATTCATAATTGAAGTTGCAAAGAGAGCAGAGAAACTAAGGGATGGGTGCAGGGGACAGAAAAAGAGAGCCAAGACTTTATGAAGGGAGTTGTCATAGACCACGCATAAGAGGCATTAAGGTTTTCCAGACAGGTCAGCATCTCTGTGAAAGCACCAACAAACAGAAAGCCGTGTTCATTGCCAAACAAAGCACATAATCAAAAATGCTTCATCCTCAGCAATACCATAACAACAGCAGAAAACTTGGCAGCCGCTAGCCAGAGAAGCCAGAACTTCATTGCGTTCAAAAGCACCACACCAGCCTTTACTGTCGTCACTCTAAGGCAGGTATCTCTCACAGCATGTCCTCAGACATCACAAGTTCAGAGCACTTTAAAACACCACAGTTTGCCCTTAGAATAAACCAGAATTAGGACTTCAGGACCAAGCTTCATTTCTGATTTATGAATCATTTCATAATATCTTAGCTCAGTGCCTCCAGCTACTATTCCGCTCCCTTTTTTCTGTAGGCAGAGGGAGAACAAAAGCTACTGCAGCTACTGATTGTCAGGCCCCTTCTGAAAGAAGCTTCCACCATGGCAATGAAGACCAGGTCAGCAAGGAGCAATTTCATTGCTCCATCCAGTACAGTTACCAACTTGTTGGGCTATGTGTATTTTACTCCAGCAGCTCACCACAAACAAGCTCTAATCGGTCTTTCTTTCTACCTCTAAAAATGACCAAACAGACTTCCTCTAGCAAAAACCTCTTTCCCTGGCCATTACTGTTCTCATATCAATTCTAGTAACCGGACACACCAGGCACCTGAAAAACCAATGAGCAGGAAGCAATGCAAGGTGGCCCGCTCACACAGACTGTGTTGGTGGCTATTGGGCCGCACAGAAACGCTCTTACCCCCCGCTGCTTTTCCCCCCAATTCATATTCAGCTCACACAAAGCCTGTGGGATGAGATTTTATACCACCTGAAGTGAGACACGTGCCATGGAACAGCATTGCTCAAAGCTTCAGGGAACAGCTATTCTTCACTCTGCTGCCTTTATCCCTGCCTTCAGATATTGGTATAAGACATGACAGAAATAACCCTTCCACCCCTCTTCATGAGAGCATCCCACTCACTTCCACCAACCTTATCCATGCTGGGGTACAACCAGGAGGATCCTTCTGCTGGAGGAAGAGCTGGCTCCACTCAAACAGGGCATCTTCTACAGCATTTAAAGTAAGCCTTGAGAAAATCCCCTTCTACTCTGGAAGAGAGAAGGAGCGTGACCTTAACTGCTGCTTAATTTTTGTATTACACTCCCATCATTCACTGCTATTGACAAGTCAGCTGTGATTAATCATACATGATTGCATCAACCAAGACACACCACAAAATAATAATTAGTAGATTAGCATATACATGTAACATTGCACCCTCAGAAACACTTCACAAACATTAACTAATCAGGGTTTCTTAAACTCGCTTCACCTGTCTCTCGCCTAGCTCCCTCCTTTCCCTTCCTTGCTCAGCTCTTGCTTGCTTGCAGGGCTGCTCCTTTCTCCCCCAGCTGTAAGAAATATTTGATTCTGCCCTTTCAAACCACATCTTTCTCCCCTCCTCGCTCCCTCATCTTCTCTTTTCTTCTTTTCACCCTCGGGCATCCTTGTTCCAATTAAAAACCCCAGCTGGAGCAGCTGGAAGAGGCCTAAATAGCCTAATGAACAGTGAGATGTATCAAAAGAGGTGTTTGCGGCTTTACGATGAGGTGAGCAACACTGAGTAAAAGAAATACGAATGACAGAAAATAGGGTAAGGTGTGTTTGCCTAAGAGTGAGGACAGCAGAGAGCTATGGAAAAGAAAGAATTAGGATAGAAGAAGAACTGTGCCCATTAACCTTTGTTTTTTCTAATCAAGAAGGTTTCAGGTGTGGCAAGTTCTCTTGCTGCAAGCTGCCCATGGAGAGGCAGCACCATGTGAGCCTGGAGCACAGACCAGAAGCTGATGCTGACAGACATGTCAAATGCATGCAAATTCAACAACTCAGGTTGCATTCTCTATCAGTTTCCAGATATCCACAGATTTGTAGTGAGAGGGGGATAAAATTCACTTTGTGTTCAAGAAAAAAGAAAAGGAAATTGTAAAATAAATGCCAAAGATTCAAAATGAGACTTTGTTTTTTTTGTTCAGTATGCCATCTTTTTAAACAATAACAGTACAAATGTCAAGAAGAGAGAAGAATCGTTTCATCTGAATGCATTACATGCACAAAACCAAAGTGCTATAACTTATTTGAGCGTTAATGTTGAAGTAACCATTTGAAAGGTTCTAAGAGTCAAGAAAGTGAAGGGGTCATCAAGCTTTTAAAGCAAGAGGATAAGGAGCCTCTGTTGCATCAGCTCAAGCCTGATACCCTGATGGAAGTGACTGTACAACAGAGAAACCCATTGAGAAATAAGGTTTAGCTGGTGATGCCAGACCCCCAGTGTCTCTGAGGGGATGCAGCAGTGGACCTCTCTTAGTTTCCCCCTTCGTGCTGCACTGTTTCCACCCTTCCACGTGCACTGTGGTCATACATAGGGTCCAGCACAGACTGTGTTTCTTTGCTTGTAATATAACTTGGCTATTCCAAGGAAATCTGAGGGTTCCTGTGTGGTCCTGCAGGCTGAGCAAACACCTAAGGTGAGAATTTGCTTGTACTACGAGCTTTTGATGCTGGGTGCAGGTTTGAGGTAAAGGAGTCTTCCCAAAGTTGAGATTGAGTGGGGCCATTCTGTTTTTAACTCTCTTTCACCAGATTCAGGATGATTTGATTTCCAGGAATAACATGGGAATTTGACATAGGAAACCTCCTATTCTCCCAGGGGTCCATGATACCGGCTGATTACACCCCTCTCCTCTGCTCCCATCTTGTGTCAAAAGGCAGCTGTAGCTGTTCCTATGAGGCTTTGCATGCATTACAGCATTTAGGAAAACATCTTGGAACTCATGGAGATGTTACGCAGACACACACAGAACAAGGGGAGGGAAAACGGAGGTATTGGGGAATAGGGAAAAAAGAAACCTAGCAAATTCATTGCTACCTGCTCTAGCCAGGCAGCAGGGCAATGTACTCTGAGCCTCTCCTCCAATCCCACTCACTTGTGGAAGCGTTCCACACTGAGAGTCACCAGCCCATGATGCTGTTCTTGTCCCCTGCCTTCCCAGGTGACTCCTGCAGTGGGTGGCTGGCTCTGCTGGCATCGCAGCAGCCCGCAGATCCATAGGGGGGGTTCGACAGGGAGGCAGCCTGCTGCCTCCTGGCACCAACACAGCTCATCGGGGATCTTCCCGGTCTTCCACATGGGTCTTGTGGCTGGACAAAGTCTCCAAAGGCACACACAGGGCAGGCAGGGGCCGTACGATAGAGCAGCATCGGCCTTGTTTGCACAGCGTAGTCCTGATGGAAAACCACGTGCGATGGTCCTGTTAGGAATGACTTCTGCTTTGCTGGTGGTGGGACAAGGAAAGTGTTGGGGTAAAACCGGCCCAATGAATGACATGAAGCAGAGTTAATGCAGGTGTGCTTCCTCGTCTGGGGCTTTATGGAGGAGGCAAGGGACTGGAATGGTGACTCTGAGGCAGGGAAATTTGGGATTAGTGGTTCTGCCTTCCGCAGAAAACTGATTATTTGGAATTAATGTTAATAAATCTAGCTTTCTTTTCCTATACTTCCTCCCCCTTCTCCCACCCCTTACACAAAGACTCCCTGCACGCTGCTTACAGTAACCAGCACAAAACAAACCTCTTTCCTCTTCTTTGTGTCACGTATATCCAACCATACAAACCCTTTGTCCCTCTTGCCATGGCTGACATGCCAGCCAGAGCTAACAGTCTTCACTTGGCAGGGATTTCCATGTGAAAGGAATGCTTTGAAGAAAGCCTGTGGGCTGGAGCCAAGGTAAAGGCTCCTCACTCCCTCCAGCAAATGCTGCTTTTCCAGTGTGAAAGCTGGAGCCACTGCCCTCCGAACGGCTGTTCCCATGGATTTGCCCCAGGTTGGAGCCTGTCATCTTCACAGCAGGAGCAGGATGAGGGCTTTACAGTGGGATGAGGATCGCCAACGGCACGAACATTGTTTCTCCATGAAGGAAAACAAACTTTGGTCCCAGGTTTCGGCCAGCAACGGCTTTCTAATGCAAACAGCGCTCAGTCACTTTGCTGTGTATAAAGAGCTGTCAAATGCCAGGTACCAAAGGGTGACTCGGCTTAGCAGGGGGATGTATAATCAGAGGTTAGCGGCTGGAAGCTAAATCCAGGTGATTTGAAGTGAGAAGCAAGGTACATTTTTAACAGCTACCCATTGAAATGAACTGCCAAGGGGTGAAACTGGGTGGGTTTTTTTGGCCTTAAATTTCTCAGTTGCCCTTCCCTGCACCAGAAGTTACTGCAGGGATGTAAAGCAGGCCTGAGCGAGACTTGCTGAGTTGCAAATAGCCTTGCATGGGGTGAGCACTGCAGAAGAATGAAGCTTTGTAGTGCCAGGGTTTCAGCAGGGATATTGGAAATGACCGGTGTGGGTACTGCTATCCTTTCAACTGGAGCCATCAGTCAGATTCGGAGCCTTGCCAACAACATCCCTCAGGAGGGGAAGCAGGCAATGGAATTGGGAAAGTCTTCACACAGCTTGTCTCCGAGCACAGGAGGAATCACACAGGAGCAGTCAGTGACTTTGCTGTGGAGCCAAAGCCCTTCCCAGTCACCTCAGCAGCAAAAAATCCCCTCTTGATTTTCATTAGGAGTACACCATTAGCAACAGCACCGGCTTTCCTGCCTCCTCTTCAGTGCATCTTCCCTTAAAACACACACACAGCTGTACCCCACAAAACCCTCATCCCTAAGTTTGCCTCCAGATTTTAGGGCAAAACTGCCTGGCTTTTTGCTCAGTAATTCTTACTGTTTCAGCCATCCATTCCTTAAAGGATCACAGCAGCTTCCTATTTTGACGTGGAGTGAGGAAGGGGAAACTACACTTCTTAGCTCCTGCAGGCTTCACCCACTGGAGCCGAGCCATGCACACAGCACTGATTGAGACGCTCAGGCGATGGCGGCAGCAGCAGTAGGTGGATGGCTGCTAAAATAGCCCAGCGCATTCTGTGAACCATGCAGGAGCATCATCAGGCGCCACGCTGCCAAGCCGCTCTCTGCTGATGTCCCTGGAGATGAGCTGTGCGCGGATCAGCACCAACACATGGAAGGTGCCTGTCGTGCGAGTGTGATCCTGTGACAGGATCCGTGCTGGATAGGAGGATGTCAGAGCATCAGTTACTGTGCGCTGCTGCTGTCACCCCACGGCACATGGTGCCTGTCCCCTCTTGCTGGGAGTTGTCCTGATGCTGCCAGAAGGCACAGGGGCTGTGGTGGCTCGGCCGACGGCGCTGCAGCGGGGCAGGAGGAGGCACTGCCGCACATGCCTTCGGATGCTTTCAGCTGTAACTGGGACAAGCAACGCAGCCGGAAGCGGCTTTACGGGAAACTGCCCTTACACAGGGATTTAATGCGCACATTACCCCTTCCTGCCCTTCTTATTTAGGGCATAGAAGCTCGCTTAAGCAACAAGCATAGGTGGCAAATGCTGTAATCGCACTGCAGGTGCGATTTATTGGTCTGTGCGCTAATTGCAATAAATACTCTTTCTGTCTGCAGGACCCGCGAGGGGAGAGGATCCCTGCAGCTCCCCGCATCCCTTCTCGCCCACCTTCGGCCTCTGCCGGCTTCAACCCTGCGGGGATGCGGGAGCAGGGGGTGCCGGACCCATCTCCCCCGGCGGAGGGAAGAGAAGCGCTGGGGCTCCCGCTGCCTGCCGTCAGAGCGGGGCAACAGCGCCGCGCCGTGGCCGCTGCCGGCACTGCGCCGGCACGGATGGCCGGGGAGGCAGTGCGGGGGGGCACCCGAGTTCTGGTTTTACAGTAAGCTTCAGCACATCATGAATAGTCATCAGCAAACGGGGGTGAGCTTTCCTTTCTCCGACTCGACAGCTGCTGAGCATAGGTCCGTGAACCACCCGTTATTGCAAGGGGCATTTCTTTTCCTAACGTTAACGTTTCTATTGTTGTGTTGTCATCCCACTTGTTTTATTGTGAATTACAGCTGAAAGGCTCTTTCCCGAGAAAAGATTGCTTTCTGTAGGGGAAATTTGGTTATTGCAAGCTTTCTGTGGGCAATTATTTGGACCATCCTCAAAGCAAACGTCTGCTTGTGTGGCTGGTATTGTTCTGTGCCGGTGGTCATGAACCATGCATGTTAGCTCACTGGCCCTGAAAGAGTTTACAGATTACCTTTAGTATGTGTAATCACTTGATCCAAGGCTTCCATGCCATCTTCTGCCACTTGTGTGAAGGGGCGGGGGTTCTTTTGGACAAGCTAGCACAGACGAAATACCCCACACAGAAGCACTGCTAGTGCATCACACACACCGCGGTTTCTGCCTCCAGGACGTTTGCCAGGCAGAAGGCAATCAGGTGCAGATACACACGGCCCACTCAGGTATAGCGATCGCACGTACAAAAAGGCACGCATTTCCCCTCTGTGACCCCTAGAACCCCTGTGCCTGTTCATGCCGGCATCCAGCCAGCCTGGTACCCCCGGTTCCAGCCTCCTCCCCCAGTTCGCAGATAACCAGATACTCCTCACCCTTTTAGTCCCTGCGCACCCAGTTCCCTCCTCTCCATCACCAAAGGGCTCCTTATCTCCGCGATGATCTCCTGAGCTGCCTTTTGTCTCCAACAGCTCATCGCCCTGCCCCTCACCTGCTGGATCAGCTGATCCCGCATTGGGAAAAAGAGGGGAAAATGAACTCTGGGAATAATTAAGAGCTCGGAAAGCTTTCAAGTTCAAACATAAATAAAGAGCAGGAGGCAGGGAGAACTGCATGCTTCTTTTGATTAATTCCTTTCCTTCCCACCCCAAAGACCGTGCGGTAAATAGAATGAAGCACAGTCCTGACAGACACAAACCTTGACTGCCTGTTTATAGATGGCGTGAGTGCCAATATTCCGGAGGGACTGTGCAGAACGAATCTGTCAGTGAATCAGAGCACATGTTACAAAGTGTGAAGGTACATGCTTCACATTAAAAACAAATCCTTCAGAATGTGTAGAATACCCTAAGTCTACATCTGCCACACCAGTTATTTCGATTGCGTTCTTAAAATTCATCCTGAATCTTATTTTCCACATCTTGGAAGTGTTAGAGCTGCAAAAAACAGTATTATAACTGCAGCTGTTGTGAAGTTCAGCTCTGAATAACTACGCAGCTGAATGCTGATTCCTACCCATGAATATATTTCCAGCCATCTTTTGGAAGCTGCCCATTTGAAGTAAGCAACTAGCTGAGAAACCCAGACTGAGAACCCTCACGGCTGCCTACCACTACCGCGATCACTGATACCTGCCACATTTCGGGGTGATCAGAAGATGCCATTTTATCCCACCTGACTCTTCCCAGCTCCCTTGTCATCTTTTCCTACTCTCCCCATTCCATCAAGCCCCTGTGTTACTGCTTCTGCTTCTACATCAACAGCATGCCCAAAGAGCGACATTCAACGCCAGTGATGCCACAGCCATTAGAATGAATTCCCAAGAGCAGAAAGAAAACCCTAACATTGCCAGCAAATGGATGGGGTTTTGGTATCCTTTGTCACCATTACTACCTCCAGGCAAAGGAAGCAGACTTGAGGAGCCTTTATGCTGTACAGTGATTTACAGTGTAAACTCTGAGTAATGTCTCTGATCACACCCAAATGCAGTCATCTGCATTACTAGGCAAATACAACACAAAAGAAACGTGTCCAATTATGAGATACGGTTTAGTATCAGCTAACAGCCCTGCTGACTGGTTGGCTGGGGTTTTTTCCCATAATGAGTTACAGCTACATAACATACAGTCACTTGCACTGGTTTGCCCCTTGAAAGCCATATGCTTTCCATCCTAATCAGACAGTGTGCAAGTTTGTGTCTGCAATCCGACAACAAATTAAAACACTTGAACTCTTTCTTACCTGCACAAAAATGAGTGCAGGCTGGAGCACAGCAAAAGCCAAACCCTTTCCCTATTAAGAGAGCTACAGAGCAACCCAGTTCTGCTCCATCTAATGCTACTTTTACATGGAGGTGGAAGAGAAGACAACTGAGCATTTCTTCTGTGCTCCTCCTCATCAACGCAGCTGGAAGCTATCGCCTTCCTCTGGTTGGACTTTGCCAGTTGAAATAAGACAAAACATTTTAGCTTAGCACTCTTATTTTAGCTCGGCACTCCTAACTCACAGCTCTTCCTACAGGACTTGGCCTGAACCGATCCGTTAGCTTGGAAAACAGTTCAGCCCTTTCCCACTCTCAGGCTGGAGCTAACAAAACCAGCCAAAAGCATCAGCCCAGCTTCGCTAGGAAGGGCTGGAAAATATTCTTTTCCCTGATTTCTCGAAATCAAGGTCCCTTGTGCTTGCTAAAGTTCTTGATATCACCGCTTTTTCTCCTCAGGCGTGTATGGCAAGGGGGCAGACAGACCACTCTGGCCCCTCCGGTTCCCCAGTGCTCAGAGCAGAGGGGACCATCCCCTCACCCTCAGACCCATGGCAGGTCACCATCCCCTCACATTTTTGCTCCCACTTCGTCTCCTGCAAGTCACTTAGAGGGATTGACACCTGGACCAAGCAGGCTGGTCCCAGGCAAAGCCTTGCTTTCCTTTGTACTCTAGCATCACCAGGAAAGCACATAATGGATTGCTCTGAAGTTCATGCATTCTGCTGCTACAGCAGCCAGGGAAGAAGGACTCCCGGCAACAGTTATTGGCAGCGTTAGCATTCCATTTGCATGTCAAAGCCTGTTGATACTTTTGGGACAGGCATTAGCAGTTCTCTCCTACACACACATACACAGCAGGGACTCAAAGGGAGAGCCACTCACTTGATGCTGAAAAGTTGCTTTCCTGACCACATCTCCCTGCGTTAAGGCATTATCTGCACACACAGCAATAGTGTTACATAAATACTACAATTACAGGCATATAAATTTCTCTGTGCTGCCCAGCTCACAGTGGCGGGTTCACTCCGGCATTCAAACCTGTGTTTTTCAGACCAACAGACATGCTCCACAAAGCAGCTTCACCCTAGTGAGGAAGATCTCACCGAATCATTATGAATGCTGTGACAGTGATTCCTGCCCTGGGCTCATACAGAAGGCATACCTAACACGGGATGCTGAAGGACCGGAACAGAGGGGTTTGCTTGCCATCAAGCAAATACAGAGGTAGCAGCGCTGTCAGAGATGCATCACCAACCCAGAGAAAAAGGTCAGGCAAGGAGCCGTGTGAATAGGGGATGCTTCAGGGATAGCATGAAATTAGAAAAAGGAAATTACTTGATCAATGCAAAATGTTATTTCGGCTCAGAAGAAAAAGGGTCACTTCTGTCTGTACATTAGAGAACAAGTGCATTTGGACACAGCATTTGGCTTACACAGGACAGCAATCAACAGTGCTACACCGAGAGCTTGCAATATTCAGCATAGCACTGCTCCTTGAGGCCTGCCTGGTGCGCGCTCAGCAGCTGAGATATGACATAGAGCACCAAAGCTAGAGGGTCGGAGAGTGGGCAATGTGTGAGTCAATAAGAAAACCAGAGAGCAGGCCACATATGCATCCAAAGGAAAGAAAGAGTGCCAGAAAAAGAGAATTTGAAATTAAAACGTACCAAATACCACAAAGTCAGAAGCACAAAGTTAATCCAATAACTTCCACCTGCAGAGATCACACTACACCATGAAAAAGTAGTTAGAAATCCATCCAGCAGCCCTTCACTTTTGGCCTGGGATCTGAAGCTGTACTTTTCTGGCCCAATTTTACTTATGTTCAAAACCTGCCATACTAGAAAAAGCATACCTTTACAGGCAGCAGAATATACAGTACTCACTTTTGTACCTGGCAAATCTACCTAACCTAGTTAGGACCTGCCAGATTAAAAATAGACATTAAAGGTTTGAAGTGTGGCAGGTGACTCTAGCAACCGCTGCCTCCCAGATAAAAAGACTCCCAAATGGATCCAGGACAGACATGCAAGCCATTTTCTTACTGGAGTGAACTGCAGTCCATAGCGCAGCAGAGGACTCTCCATGTTAATGGTGCTGCAGTAAGCAGCACACAGTGGCTCAGAGAAGCAGAAACTTGCTTGAAACCATTGGACTACCATTTCCTTTTGCGTACTGAGGGATTTGTGACCATGGAGTGTATGACTCACTTGTAGGGATACTGGGGGCAGAATTAATCTGTAAGTGAAGCAAAGAGCTCAGAATTCCCTCCTCTTGTAGCTAAATCCCTCTTTTATTGAGGGGAAAAAACCCAAACCCATACTATGGGAAACAACCTGGAAATGGATCCAGTAGGCAAGTCATAGGGGTGAGAACCAGAATATAATCAAAGTAAAACCAATTTCCTTCTAAGCCTATTCCCTAATTTTTAATGTTTTACTGTAAATAGGTAGGAAAATACAAGGCCTTTTGATTCTCTATGGCCTTCCACAGGGTGTGTGAGGCCAAAGGAAGCACACGGTAGGATACTACATGTGCTTTCTGTTACAAAGCCCTGATTTAGGGCTCCCTGAGACCAAGTGAATTAGGCATACGTAGCTGTCTAAAACAGTGCATAGGTAACTGCACCACCACCATGTAATTACAACACAGCATAGTCACTAATTAAACTTACAAATGTATTAAATGCTTCTGCCTTCCAGGACATGAGAAATCACAGCTCATTGCTTTCTGCAGAAGGAACCAATCCGTTAACAATCAAGCTGCAGGACACTTTTGCCTAGCAACTTTCCACACGTGGAGTCACACCCCCAAGGAACATGTTTCAGGATAACCAGGCACTCTTACCCCTGCCCAGGGCTCTTGGAGGACAGGGTCGGTGGTCTTCTCAAAGGAGCTGCAGGGCCATCTCTTGTGGCAGGGAACCATCAAAAGGGATCATCTACAAACCAATTTCTCCCTGTGGAGCCTTCAATTACTTGGAGCCCGCAGTCATACTTAACAGTGTCAGCTGGCTGCCAGTTTGTCAGCTATTGCTTGCGAGCATCCAGCTTCCTTTTGGCTTGAATCAAAGCCCTCTGTGATGTATGTAGAAGCATTAGGGCAAACATGGTGTTCGCACTCCCAATGCGAGATTGCTTGTGGTTGGTTTGTTTCCCTGATGCAAAAGCCTTTAACAGTGTTTTAATTAGAATGCTTTAAGAGAGTATTTTTATAACCTCATCAGTTTACTGTCACCACTCGGTGTACCAGTGACACTGCTTATGCATACAGGTCCTTGTTTACCAGGCAGCTGTAACCAGGTGGCATGCTGGGCTGAATGAATCAAGTGATGCCTTGTCACTCACTTCTCACTGATGCTGCAGCACTCACAAGCCGGGCGCTCTGACTATAAAACCTGACAGATTCATAAGATCATCCCAGTTTGGGCCAATAATATGGAAGACCAACTAGCAATGAAATTCAGCTCACCCAGGGAAGAATTTGCCCCTCTGTTCCTCTGAAAACTCTCATCTTCACTGTTAACCCTTCACTGACATCAAAGTACATTGCATATTATTCTCCTGCCCCTGGCAGAATCATTTCCCTTTATGTCTAGGGAAAGCCATTGTTGGAAGAGAGCTGGAAAGGTACTTTTATCACTATTATAGTAGCTGCAAAGTCATACACACATGGCAGCACTCATATCTAACAGTTTCTGCTGCAGGCTCAGCAGCACCAACACAGGTTTTAATGTAGAAATCGGTCTGCAGCCAGCCAGGAGAACCCACAGCACCCCAGTTCAGCCACATTTCAGGGTGGCCGCTGCCAGGAGCTGGCAATACCCTGCAAGATACAGGAGACCCACGGAAGGAGATTTTGGGGACACAGCTGGAGGGACATGTGGAAGGAGATGCTCCATGCCAAAGGTGCACAGCTGAGAGACCCCCAATGGGGAAGCGACAAACCTGAGGGACCACAGTCAGGCCACGCTAGCGTGGAGACATCCCTGAGGGATCATGGCTGACTGGATGCCCATGCCAGGGCAGGGACCCTGAGGGACTGAGGGTAACATGTCAAAAGCAAGGGAAGGGGAGACCAGGAAGGTGTTTGACTGAAGCTGACCCTAGGAAGGGAAACAACAGGGTTTTCCTAAGTGGTTATTTTCATTTGTGCTCTTTCTTCTCAACCCCCAAATCAGCAATTAAAACTTCATGTTAAACTCAGTCACGTAAACATTCCACAAGTCAAGACAGTTTTGACCACGACACTTCATCCCAGATTAAGTTCGCCCTTACCTTAGGAGACTTCCATCTTCTTTTACCCTATTTGTACACGAATCTTTTACAGAGATGCAAATCTAACGCACACAAAGCACTAAGCAATAACATCAGGCATCAACAAGGCAGGTAATTAAAGTCTTTCCACATCACATTCCTTTACATTGCCTTAGTAGTCAGCAGCATAGACGCAGTCAGATGCAACAGGTAAATTCAGTCCTTATAACCCCTCTAGCTGAGACATAAAAGGCGGGTACACTTCAGTCTCTGCCAAAACTATAGCTGAAGAGGATGCTTAAACCACTATCACCCTCTGAAACAGGCTGGTAGAAAGGGTTGGTCACTCAACTCATAGGTTGGTCACTGTCAGTCCATCCCAGGTGCAATAATGCATGTCACAGATTAAATTGAAAGCTGAATGGTAAATTGAATCTATTTAGATCCTTTCAGTGCCATAACCACTGTTTCTAATAGCAGTGTTCAAAGTGTTCACACCTCATAAACTGAAATTAGTAATTTCAGATAAAAATGGCTATTCTGAGCATTTCAGATGCACACGAGGCAGGAACTCATCGAAGACAAAGCGGTTTTCTGTCATAAAACTCCATAACGAAAACACCGGAGTAAAATCCTCAAGTTCAACTCCATACATCAGGCTAATCTCCAGAATGGGATTTTCTCACCACTCATCTTGTAAGAGGTAGGGCGCTGTGCAAATATATCTAAACCCATAATTACTGAAGAGACATTAAAAGGATTAATTTATTGCAATAAAAAATGCAGACTTTGAGGAGAATTCATTAACGCTCAAAATCCAACCATGCAATAAATAATACTAATGAACTGAGGAAAAGGAATAGATGAACAGGTACTGACATGATGTCTTCTGCGCATTGCTGGTAAAGGGGATCTGACAATTACTCCACTTGAAATGTAATTCTAGTAAGGGGAATGCTAGAAAGTGAGGGAAAGACTCGTTAGAAATACACATGTACATATATACACACACATTTAAAAATGTATGATGATGAAAACTGCTTTAATTTAGCCCAAAGGAGGCTATAATACCATTTTCAACACCCTTAAGCTGTGTTTACATTAGCAAACAGTGCTGTGCAACAGGAGCATGAAACAGCTGTTGCTGAGACGTTGCCAGCACACAAACTATACATATGCTGTGGGGGTTATTGCCAGCTAGCTCCAGGCTGGTCCTGGGGACTGCCTGCCATGCACTGTGCCTTAGGGACAGGGCTGGAGGATCCCTCTAGTTCGGTTTTGTCAGAAGGGAACTCAATGCATACTCTAAGGCTGCTCTGTAATGGGAAGCAGAACACATTGATTGTGTGTATGGCAGCAAACATGACATTTGCTTCAAAACCAGCCTCCTGACTTGCACTAAAATGCACAGCGGAAGCACTCAGTTGGTTCACTCTAGGACAAAACCAGCTAGATAAAGCAGAAATCTAATTGCAGCACTCATTACCTAGAAGATCCAATGACAATGAGGGGTATCTAAAATAGCCTTTTTGGTACAGTGAGCTGTGATAGCTGTCAAAACAGAATGTAATAATGGTTTCCCATGTGCTTGTGAGCTTCTGCAATTTGCTAATAGGAAAAATCAAGCACTTGGTTTGCTATTTTGGAATGATGACTATTCAAATAGCGCACTAGGAGTTAGCTGGGCTGCTTCAGTTGGCATTTGCATACCTGTATGTTCACTGCTCCCTGATTTCACTGGCATTGCACTGAAAGGAATTCCTGGTGCCTCAGCTGTGATACTAAGAGCAGATTCGTTTCATGCTGCGATCTGCGCTGGCCACAGGACATGCTTCTTCACAAGAGATCAAAGTTTGTATGTTACAAGAGAAGACATGGTCGCACCATATTATTTGTGAGGAGCAGTTCGAGAGAAAGGAAGAAGCTAGAAATGCCAACAGGCAGAAGACAGCTGTCATAAGTAGGCCAAGTATCTGTTGGTATTTTTACTACAGGAGCTGCTTCTACCACCACCACCCCATTTGTGTAGTTGAGAGGATGCAGAGTACCTAGGTCTCCTCAAACAAATCACAATACATCCAAAGACTGAAAATGCCTGTCCAGAGAGCTGAGATACTGTGATCCATCTACATACAAGAGGCAAAGAAAACAAATGACAGAAATACAGAAGATACATTAAAAGGAACAATACAGAGATTGAAAACTCTGACACTTAACTAAGCAGAAAGAAGCATTTCCTCACTGTTTTCTACCTGCCACCTGTGAGTTTTACTCAGTTCTCCAGTTCTTATGGTGAAGGAGGTGGGGAGTTGCTATGCCCTGCTACCACCTTTCCTGGTGTAGGAGCCCTTGTCTCTTCACTCATTCCTTGCCTGAAAGCTGCTCCTGCCCATTATTAGGAACAGTAATTATGCTTTTTCTTCTTTTGAGGTTCTTAGACACAGTCATCAGGCTTGTGGCAGACTCTGGCAGCTCTATAGGGAGAAAGCTCCGAGACAAAAGATGAGCCTCCCTCTTGTTCTGTTAAATCACAGTCAAGTTACTAAAAATCACCTTTTCCTTTCTCCCCACAACCTCATGCGAAAATGCCAGCCAGGCACCAAAAGCTCACCAAGATGAGAAGATTTGGCTTTTATCAGTTTTAAAATGAGTGATTTAAGGTGGCACATACACGATGATGTTATTCCCCTTGCAAGTACACTCTCAGAGTGCAGAGCAAAGGTGGGTGTGCACGAATTACACATCCCCTGCAGACATTGCCAGGAAGAGGCCTTATTACCATAATGTTTCCCTCTACAACCCTAAAACAACAGGCTTCCTGAATACCACAGCTTGAAATCACTGACGGGCTGAAATCTTTAACACATCCTTCAGATCCTTGTTAAGGGCTGAGGAATTGCCTTCAAGCCTTCCTTCTAATCAAGCCAAGGGAGCCACTGGCGGTGTCGGGACATTTGGTAGCTAGCAAGGAAAGGGATAAAGCAGGCACTTCCAACCCTGCCTCAGAGCCAGCCCCGAGTGCTTGTGCCTGCATCAGCGCACGGTTTAATCAAGCGCACAACTCCAGGCAAGCAATGATTCTGCCACCAGATGTCACCAAGAGGCTATTATGCCTGCTGAGACTGAAGCCTCTGGTTCCCCTGCAGGCAGGGCAGGGATGGATGCAGCACTGTTATCAGCCCTACACACACGCAAACTCGTTCCTTTCTACCACTACGAGCTGAAAATGAGCTTAAAGAGGAGGATTCCTTGCAATCGACTGGCATCACTGCGCGTTCCAGGTTTACTTATGTGACATACAACCTAATTAACCTTCACAGTGACAAGCTTCACATCAGTCACAAACTGAAACTCGGAATCTCCGATTAAGGATTTTGTCTTGAGGATAAGGATATTAAGGATATTTGTCTTGAGCCTTGATTAAATATTGATAGAGGAAAACTGATGAAAACTGTTTCATAATCGTTTTACTTAATTTTTTTCGTCTACTAAATGCAACTCCAATGGCCATTGTTACCAAAGGTAAACCAAGCAGAATTTATTTCAACTCTGAGCAGTAACATCTAGAGGCAGTGATGAAATTATTTCTGTAAAGACTTCAAGTTTTCTCTGGCTGCACTCCATTTAAACAAGCCCTAACTATTCCCTTAAAGCCAAGGCTAAGCTAAAAGTACCTTCTCAAATCTACCCTGCAGTTAGTGTTTTTCTATTCTTAAACTAAATAAATCCTGAATGTGACAATGATTTGAAAGCCATTCAATTCTGAATTCTGAACTCCCAGTAAGGATACTTATTATAAACAATAACCAGAACAGCAGAAAGAATATCCGTGATATCCTTTGGAGCATTATTGCAGCTACAACCTCACAACTCTCACATGGCACAAAACAAATATGCTTCTACATACACAAAATGTTGAGGAGCAGAAGCACCTCCGCTTCTCTGCCTCCCCTGTGAAGAGGTCAACGGGTGCTCACTGGTGGGGCAGCAGCTCTCAAAACCCAGTTCTGCCTCCTTGCAAGGTGGAGAGCCCGAACGACCGTTATAGAAGAGGAATCCTTTTATCCAAGTGGAAATAAAATGCATTTAGATGGGATGAATATGTTTTCTAAAGAGGGAATGCAGACCTGTGAGAAAAAGGGGAAGATGTATCATGGGATAAAGAACCATACCAGATAATAACTGCAAAACCACAGTTACTCAGCATCAGCTGGCTGTAACTGCCTAGCAAAGATTCAGGTGGTGAGAGCGTAAAGAGCAGAGAGTGAACTGTTTCTTGCATTTTGCAGCAGCAACCTGGGATAACTGCTGCTCATGAGCAGCCATCAACTGGTCATCAACTGCCAATACCAGCTGCTCTTTGGTAACTACAATTTAAAGTAACCCATAAGCACGCATCAAAATTAGCTGCTGCAAAAATCAGCTACCATTCAGCACCTAATGAGCACAGACCATGTACACAGATTCTTAACAGCCTGATCAACTATGCAAGAGCAGCAACTGCACCAACAGGTCACCAGGACATCATACAGCTCCTACCCCACTCGGCAATGGAATAGGGACTTACACAGAGGTAACAAAGCTATGAAAATGCAATATTTTCTTGAATATTTTGTGTAGAAGAACTGAAGAAGTAACGACAAGTCCATGAGGTACCAAGCCGGGTGATTCACCACAATGCCCCTTGTATTCAACCTTTTGAAGTTATCAAGTGTAAGCATCTGGAATGTAAGAATTAACAAGGAATGCTATTTGATCACCTGCTTAATCTCACAAAAACTCAAAGTTATCACCAAAAACCAACCCCAATTCTTACCTCTGTTCCTTAAGCTGACACTAGTTCTTGTGTGGCCAGCTGCCTTGGAGAGCTGTTCAGCCTGAAGGGTTTCTGATAGTCAGCTAGGTTTCACTGGATCACCCCCATTCCCCCCCTTGTTCAGAGTTATCACAAGCATTAATGTTGACACAAGGAAGCAAGACATGTGCCTGCATGGAGGAAGGGAAGCATCAGCACCACATCTGCTTAAAGCACTCATGAATACTACACCCTTAGTCATGTTCATATTTAACACCCTGACTATGCTGCTAGTTACAAAGTACAGTTCTGCCAAAATATTCAGTTGAATTGCAGACTGTCATACTCAACTGTTGAAAAGGTACCCATTAGGCCTTTAGGCAGCGTTTTGTCCTCACCTGAAGAGGAAAGCAATTCTCAACATATGAGGAAACTGCTTCTTCCACATTTTAACTTCGGGTTGATTTTTCTTTATTAGACATCAGGAACTGAAGAAACCACAACTCAGCTGTTGACTGGGAAAGAACATCCCAGCAGGGTATTTGAACTTTGGCTTAGAAAAGAAAGAATTTTAGATATTCTTAAAGAGAACCCACGATCCAGACTGATCAAAAACATCAGTTTTCTGCACATCTGAATCTTGTTTCCTTTCACCCACCCATACTTTTACCACCTGTCCTCTTTGACAAACATGGGAACAGTGCGTTTGGCTTTGATACGTTACAGGGAATGCTTCCATTCTCACAGCTTGTACTGGTGAAGCTATGAAACGAAACTCACAGACAATTCAAGCAAGCTGTGGAAAAAGAAGTTTCATCTCGTTTTATCTCTAATCCTCACAAATAAAAGAGTAAAAAATGATAGTTCTACAATGGTAACAATTTCAGTTATTAACTAGTAATTGGATTATTGATATGGCCTGTCATTGTAATGGCCCAGTGTTAACAAACTGACCTCTAGTCAACGTAATAAAGCTTCTCTGAGCAAATAAAAGTCTTATTTTGAGAAAATATACAAAAAAATCACAGCTATTATATTAAAAACTCTGTTCAAAACATACACAAAATAATTATCAACACATTTGGTTCATACAGTGCTGCTTTAAGTCATGAAATCGACTATTTCATCAAGCAAATCAGTGCTAGAAACGGAGGCAAGGACAACCCTCTCGAGTTTGTCTGCTCGGGGTCAGACAGAATAACAGAGTTGGTCTGTACTCATTACAAAGTTGGGAGCCATAACGTAAAATGAAAGGAAGCTATGAATGCAAACAAAAAACCCACCAGCTTTCCTTGCAGTATCCCATTAAGCTGCTTCTGGTTTTCTGTGACAGAACCACATTTAGAACACAAATGGCAGCAATCTCCATTCACACTATTTTATCTGTTCTCAACAAAACCCCCCTGAAGGGCACATGGATTCCTTGGGACTCAGATGTCCGTTTAGACACTCACCAATTCCAATTTCAAAAAGCCAGACACAATGACTTCTTGTTACAATTCAGGTACAAGTTTTAACTGGTGACCTGAAAGAAGCAACCTAAAGCATGTGAACCCCAAGTCATCCCGCTCATTACGTAGTGCTGCCAACCCATATTTAAATGTGACTATGTTTTGTAATGAAGAATAATCAAACTCTGCTCCTAACTACAGTACAAAATTTATAGTAACACTCTGCAGTACTTGTTAGCTTGTGGAAAGGTGCCCAAAAGCATCACCTGTATACATACTTCAGACTGTATCTCTGTTTGTCATCCAGCAATCTGGACTCAAAAAAGAGACAGCATCACATGGCTGCAACCACTTCTCCCTTGCCCAGTCACTCAGTTGAGGCAAAACTGCTCAGAATTTCTGAGGTTCAAACACAATCAGTTCTTTCCCATCATACAACTCTTGCAGTTGGTTTGACTCATACTTTATGGAGGGTTTTTCAATTTGCATCCCAGGCTCCAGAGCATTCTGTCCAACTATTTTAAGACTCATAACTTTTATTTTCCAGGTATTTTCCCTAATGGGACAGCTAATGAGTCCAAAAATTTGTTCAAAGATACCCAAACACGAGTTGCCTCTATGTACTGTGCCAGCCACTGCCACCAGCACTAACCCGTGTGGAGACATGGCACATTTCAGTCCGCTGGCATGCAAATTCGGGTTGAACAGAAGATACTCTTCTTTAACCAAGGAGAGTAGACGAAGGCTCACCATTTCTGCACCAACATATTCTTCCATGTTTTTTTCTAACGTGTTATACGAGAACTTCATTTTGGCATCATCCCAAAAATGCTGTGGTCCCCACTCTTCTTCAGATTTTACTCCCAAGGGATGTTGAGAATTCAGGAGTTCAAAGAACCACTGACAGAATTCTTCTCCTAGATTATGAATATCATCTTGCACTGACTTTTGGCTGTCTTCACGACTCTGCAATAAAGCACGTATTTTTTTCTTAGAACTATTTAGCTTTAACATGGGAGATTACTACTTAAAACAGCAAAATCACATAAATACTTATTTTTACATTCTAAGACTTCAAGTGTTCTGAGACAGAGTGCCTGAAGAGAAACAACAAAGCAAAACCTTACTTTTAAGATCATAACTATCTTGTCTAGACAATCAGGGCAGGTGTTTTGATTTCTAGTTAGCATAGTCCTTCGCTTTGTCTTGATCTACAATTCACAAAGGGGGAAATCCTGCCTCTACTGTAAAAAGGCAGAGGAAGGATTTTTGAATAACTTGTGTGACACCAGGATTCTCACACTGAGAGACAAAACTGCTTCTGAGTAAAAAGTGCCTGGGTTAGTAACTTTTCACTGGCCTTCCAAAGGAAGGTTACAGAAAAACTAGAAGGATAAAGACCCAACCTGAAAGGTCTCATATTAAGGCATGTCTACTAAAACATGCTTATAAATAAGTCATTATGTTGTCGTATTTTTCCTGTTCCATGTTGCCTTAAATATCTTCTTTTTGGTACCTTTTAATTTGGTAAATTATGTTGGTTTTAGCATCGTCATATAGCTGATAAATAAAATAGTACTGATTGGGAAGTCCCCTTTTGAATATGCACATCCAAATACCTGAAGCTGACCTAATACTTCTGATTTATGAGGGTATTTTACCTATGTCAGTGGAACACATTAACAAAATGCATAATTAATCCAGAAAGGACTGAAAGTGAAAAAATTAATGTATTCTAGATTTTTTTCTCCATCAGATTATGTGCATGAATTTAACCCTGTTTGGCAGCAAGACTGCCAAAAATCATCTAAAAGATGCCTGGTCACATTAAGGAGTGGTGTTTGTAGTCTTGACCATATTTCTAATAGGAAAAGCGCCCAAACCAAAGCAGACCCTAACTTACGTTATGTTTGCTGCTCCAAAACAGACAGAAGTCATGGGGTATCTCAGTTACTCTTCTAATTGTACAACTGATCACTTGTACAGACTGAGACAATATGACACTGGGATAGAAGGGCTGTGGGATTTTCACACAGCAGCATAGGCTAACTCTGGGAATAAATGCACCTCCATTCAGCCTGTCAGAAAATCCACCCTTCCAGACTGTCATAAAACCCTTTGTTCAACACTGAATCTGTTGAGAAAGTATTTTTAAGTAGTGGCACAAGGTAAGCATCCTAGCAGATGGCTAGACCTTCAAAGAATAATCTGCAAAGGCTCAGTCAAAGGTTCTTGTCTTGTCTAGAAGCCTTAGGGAAAGATGGGCCAGTGGAAAAAAAAGTATGACGACTCAAAACCTATCTTCCACTAGTTCCCCATAGGTCATGGACAAGCCACTTGTGCCCTTTTTTCCTTTGTTTTACAGAAAATGACACACACACACTCCTAATAAGTATCTAAGATGCAGGGGGATATTAAATAGCTCAGAATAATATCTAATAGTGGGTTGCTGAGACAGACAACAGAGTGGTGGGTTTAAGTTTTAAAACCAAATTCACAGTAAGTGGTAAAAGCAAGTATCGGTACGCAACAAATGGTGAAAACTTATCAGAAGAGGGTGACAAGCCACTCCAAATGTTGTATCGCTATATATGCACTCTAATAAAATACACAGTAATGTTTTGGACACTATTACAGGTCAAGCTGAGGAAAAAAATCCCGAAAAATATTCCCTGCAGTTGAATTCTTGGTGTGTCTGTAACTATGTGTAAAAGAATAGCAAAAGTTAAGCACAAATAGTTATGAAACAAAATGGCTTAGCAATTAAGATATTTAAGACAGGTTTTTAAGTTGATTATAAAAGCATCCGGTTTACAGAACACTTCTTTCTAAAGGAAGCATCGCTGTAAAAGGCAAAAATTGGACGCTCAAGCAAAAGTCCTGTGAGCCTATGTAATGTGTACATATGTAATTTGTTTATTCTCTGCTTTCTCCTACAATAACTAAGACTTTGTCTTAAGAAAAATAACCCAAACTTTCCAATATAAAGACACATCACTTGAGGTGACGTGGTTTTTTGAACAAGAACTAAACGTATAGTTACTTTGTCGGGTTTCTCAGTATTTGCAATTTGACAGCAAGACTATTAGAAGTAAATCAAATTTCAAGTTTGCTAACACTGCAGTCTAGGAAGCACTGAAATAAACATGCTTAAAGTAAGAATGAAATAATAAAGTATGGAAAGTTAGAGACTTTTATATGGAAATGCTGAAAATTGGAAATTTCCAACTCTGTTGCACAGGTTCACAATACCCATTTCTTTAAAACTGCGAGGGCTACAAGAATTAAGAGAAAGAAAAGGCAAAGAAAGAGTTTTGTTGATAAATGAACCAGTTGAATTTCTCATTCTCTGTAAATGTGTTTTAAGTATTTTGGAGAATTTATTTTACTTACCTTCAATCATAAAATTATGCTATTGCATAACAGCAATAGTAACACAGTGATACTTGGGAAGTGCTCTTGCAAGAACAACATATTATTTCCAAAGCATGCAAACGAAAAGTTGTTCTGAAAACAGTTCTCAGCTACATCATAATTCTGAACAGGTAATCCCAAAGAGAAAGCTCCCTGCAGTAGGCTATCAACAGCTACAGAGCTCTAACAGTCCAGCTGGTGGGGCTGTTGCCCATTAGGTCGCTGAAGCGTAACACTTGAGAGGTGGTTATTTAGAACTACATGGTGAAGATCCAAGACAAATAAAACATTGGAAGTTAATTACACCACAAGGATTTGCTAAATATCATCATTTTGAACTTCCAAATAACTTATAGTTGCCAAAAAAATAATAATAGTTGCGCTGTATTAAGAGTTTCTAATATCAAGGGAAAAAAAAAAAAAATCACACGGACCTGGCAGTGCTACAAACTGTACATTTCTAAGATATAAAAATTTGCTAAAATCCATTCTGCACTCTAACTACGTGAGGCAAGAAGGAAAACAGCTTGCAGACAGCGCTGCTTTCACTGCACTGTCTCTAGGAGTAGATCAAGGCCACCTACAAAAAGCCAGTTTTTTCCCCATTCCCTTCCACCCCTGCAACATTTTAGTCCATAGCCTGTCAGATGTTTTTGCCCTATGATCTATCACCAACAACATCTCTTTGCTCTGCTCTGGGAAGTGCCCTACGAATGGTAATGCTAGAGCCTGGCATAGTTGGAGGATGAACTGGAAACCCTGTATCTATACAAAAAGTTCAAGATGATCAACCACATTAAAATAATGATAAGGGGCTATGCAGGCTTCTGTATCTTCAGCACTGTTTTCAGTAGTCCTTGAATCCACAGAATTATTTGTGAATACCCTACATTTCAGCTTACAGGACAACTTAAATATCAAAGAGCATGTAGAAACCCACACACATTAGAATTTAAAGGCACTAACATACTTTGCAAGACAGAGCAAAAGATTCTGCAAGTGATGCCTTGGCACAGACACCATTAAATGATGCAATTAAAACAAGAAAACAAACAAAATCAAATAAAGTAAGAGGAAAGAGATTCAGTACCTTCCCAACACCAGTGAAGAACCACATTTTGGACATACACTAGAACATTGACACTGATTATGCTGCAAAAGCAATGCTAAGCATCCTCAGGTCTTTCAGAAAGCAGCACTCACCTCTGCTTGTGTTTTGCGCTCCCCTGATGCTGAGGCACTTGTTGTTAACTGCCCACTCCAGTACTGCTTTACATGATCAATGAGGACATGTTTCTCACAGGAAGGAGACACTGCAATTCCTTGTGTTGCCAGGTACTTAAAGATTATTTCTCGATAGACTTTTTTGCGTTTCAAGAGCTCTTCTACACTTCGGCTGTAAACCACAATGGCATGAATGGCTTCTGCAAGTAAAGAAATCTAAGTTAGCTGTGGCTTCTCTCGCAGTTAAAACACAACTATGCCATTTCTTAAACTCCTGTCCACCTCCAAACCCAGCATAAGACAAGCCTAAAGGAAATGCAGATTGAAAAAGTCTGTTTGCAAACTGAAATCCAACCTAATGATATTAGACACAGACAATACACAAAGACTTGGGAACATGCTTGAAAAATGGCGTTGTTTTCACTGAAGACTTTGCTATCTCATAATCCCTACTGCCAGCATCGATGACTGCTTGGAATTGATTATGTATTATTTGAGCTTGATGAAAAGGACGCAACCTTTTCTTCCAAATGAAATGACTAATATTCTCCAAGGATTTTCACACTGTTTGGAAACTTCAGGTGTTTCCAGAAGGATAAAGATTCTTGCATACAACGCGTTCCACCTGTAGTTCCCCAACATACACCTAGCCTTAACCGCAAATTAAGTTAATTTAACCCCATTAGGGCTTTCTGCTGTTTGTCACTATACAGCACCTCCACTCATCAAATCCTGAGCTTGGTTTCACCCTCCATTTGAAAAGCTTTAAGGTATTTCAAAAGAAGCCATCTGCCTGTCTTCTTGGAAGCAAGATTACGTGGAGAAAAAAGAACCAGACAAATCTTTTATGGGTCTTCTGGCTATGGAATGCAAATCTTAATTTCTGCGTCAAATGGGCATTTCACATGATCTGGTCACCAAACACATTGTTATGTCGAAGATTAAGTTTCAAATAAGCCTATGAAGAATAAACTTCCTTGGCAAG
Source organism: Lathamus discolor (assembly GCF_037157495.1). Lineage (NCBI taxonomy): Eukaryota > Metazoa > Chordata > Aves > Psittaciformes > Psittacidae > Lathamus > Lathamus discolor. The sequence continues at coordinate 3,238,657 of NC_088887.1, read as the reverse complement.
TTATCAAATGTTTCCTGCAAACAGAAAATAGACAGAAATGCAGGCAGAATGGTAACTAAAGTAACCGCTGATTCCTTGTATGCTGAACAAGAGGTCTAGTACCAGAAGGCTGGAGCTTTTCAAACAACACACAATAATTTGGGAAAGTGAGGTTTCATTTAGGTTGCTGAAGACTGATGGAAATGGAAGTAAACCTGGTTTATCTCAGGAATAAAAAGTACAGGTATAATAAGACCTGAATGGCCAAATTTGGAGGTCTGAGTTGTGCCACATGAAATACAGCCAAGGGTTTTGGAAGGGTGTATTTCAGGGCAGCACACTGAGACACCTCAGGTAACTTACAAAAGTAAGCTTTTCAAAACAAATCTCAACATCTACAAAGTGATGGGGGGGGGGGGGGTCATACCTGAAAGTGCTCTTTTCTACACAGAAATAACCTCAATATTAGGTTTGTGTTTCACCCTTTCAAAACCTGAAAGCAAACGCCATTAACGCCGACAGCAAGGGGGCAACGGGGTTTTCAACACGGTTTTGAGCGCCAGCAGGGCACAGCTGGGGCACAGCAGTGCTCGAAGCTCACCCAAGGGGCAGGGGAGAGGATGCCTAAGAGGCAAAAACAAGCGCTTGAGAGCTGAAAGCCCGCTACAAACACGAGCGGCCGCCAGTTCCTCGGCCACGACAACCTCCCAGCAGCCCAACGTGCACCGGCCACTGCAGGCAAAGGCCCCCAACTGCTACAACCCAACCAAACGCAGGGGCACAGCTCCGCACGGGGACGGGGCAGTGCGAACACCCCCGGCCGGCACAGGCGCTGGGGCGGCCGGTCCGGGAAGGCCGCGGCAGGGGGCTCCGTTGCCGGCGCGGGCCGAGCGCACCTTGCCGGCTCTCCGGGTGCACCAGGCGGTTGGTGACGGTGTCGGTGAGCGCCAGCAGCTCCTCGGTCTCCAGAAGCTCCAGGAGCTGGCGGCACCCGGCCTGCTCCCGCTCGCTCAGCCCCAGCGACGCCATGGCCAGGCCCGGCCCAGCGCAGCGGAACCGGGAAGAGGCACCGCCGCATCCCAACGTGAAGCCCTAGCAACGGCAGCTTCCGGTGCCCCCCGGGACACAACGGCTGAGGGGCGGCGGGTGGAAACAGCGGCTGGCGCTGAGGTTCCGCCCGGAAGCCGGCGCCGGCGGGTAGGGAGGCGTCTACCGGGGTGCGTGGCCCGGTCCCGGGCAGCCCATAGCCGTCAGCGGAGAGCAAGGGCCAGGCAGGGAGGGTCCGGTAGCCCGCAGGTGGAGGAAAGCCACAGGGAAGGCCTGGAAGGCTGATAATATGGTGGGGTGCATCGGGAGGAGTGCGGCCCGCAGGACGAGGGAGGTGATCCCCCCCCGGCTACTGACCGGGGTGAGGCCACATCTGGGGCGCTGCGTCCAGTTCTGGGCTGCCCAGTACAAGACGAGGAGCTGCTGGAGAGGGTCCGGCGGAGGCCACAAGGATGATCAGCGGTCTGGAGCACCTCTCCTATGGGGAGAGATTGCGGGAGCTGGGCCCGGTTAGTCTGGAGAGGAGACTGAGAGAGGATCTTGCCAATGCACATCTCAAAGGTGGGTGCCAGGAGGATGGTGCCATGCTCCCTGCAGTGCTGCCCAGGGAAAGGACGAGGAGCAAAGGCCATGCACTGAACCACCGAAAGTTTCACCTCAACATGGGGAATGTGAGGTATGCAGGAATGGTTCCCGTCAGCAACTTAGGAGTTCTTGTCGCCATTGCACTTTGGGTGGAATCGGAACCCCTTGTGACCATTGTACCGTGTGGGGCATGTATAGGAATGATCATGATAAATGTCCCTATCAATACAATAATGAGAGAGAAGAAGAAACAAAGGAAGAATCCCTCTTACTCAACTGCTTTGTTTTTCAAAGGGTGCTTTGTTTAACTGCTTGGTATTGCTTTGTTGTTTAGTGTGCTTTGATTAACTGCTTGAATGCTTTAAGGGGGTTAGGTAACTAAGAGATAGATACATCCTGTTACAGGATAAGTAACCAGATAAGGGATGGAATTTATGGGGCTAAGATGGTGGTTAAGCTTGTGATAGACATAGAATCATAGAATAGTCAGGGTTGGAAAGGACCTCAAGATCATCCAGTTCCAACCCCCCTGCCATGGGCAGGGACACCTCACACTAAACCATCCCACCCAAGGCTTCTTCCAACCTGGCCTTGAACACTGCCAGGGATGGAGCACTCACAATCTCCCTGGGCAACCCATTCCAGTGCCTCACCACCCTCACAGGAAAGAATTTCCTCCTTATATCCAATCTAAACTTCCCCTGTTTAAGTTTTAACCCGTTACCCCTTGTCCTGTCACTACAGTCCCTGACGAAGAGTCCCTCCCCAGCATCCCTATAGGCCCCCTTCAGGTACTGGAAAGCTGCTCTGAGGTCCCCACGCAGCCTTCTCTTCTCCAGGCTGAACAGCCCCAACTTTCTCAGCCTGTCTTCATACGGGAGGTGCTCCAGTCCCCTGATCACCCTCGTGGCCTCCTCTGGACTTGTTCCAACAGTTCCATGTCCTTTTTATGTTGAGGACACCAGAACTGCACACAATGCTCCAGGTGAGGTCTCACAAGAGCAGAGCAGAGGGGCAGGATCACCTCCTTCGACCTGCTGGTCACACTCCTTTGGATGCAGCCCAGGATACGGTTGGTTTCTGGGCTGCGAGCGCACACTGAAGCTGGCTCATGTTCATTTTCTCATCGACCAGCACGCGCAAGTCCTTCTCCGCAGGGCCGCTCTCCCTTTTAATGTATTACCAAGAAGTTCAGCAACGTCTTCACTGGAGAAAGACCCCAGCAACAAGAATAATGGAAGGGGGCCACATTGGCATCTGGGTACAGAAGAAGGGATTGGCTAAGACCCCAGACCAAGAAGTATAAGAGACTAGACCCCAAAGACCCTGGCATGCATCTCTGGTGGAGCGGAGACTCCCTGGCGCACCCAGTGCTGCTTGCTTATTGCCTCTTTATATTGATCAATTGTAATAAAAGTAATTAAACCAGATCATGGCTAAGACAGAGTTTTTATAACAAGGAAGAACTTCTTTATGCTGAGGGTGGCAGAGCCCTGGCACAGGCTGCCCAGTTGGGTTGTGGAGTCTCCCTCTCTGGAGACATTCAAACCCACCTGGATGTGTTCCTGTGTAACCTGCGCTAGGTGGCTCTGCCAGGCCAACCTGTCCTGCCCCAAGGCACTGGCCCCCAGGCCCGCGGTGACCACTAATCCTGCTCGCCCTCAAGCAAGCAAAGGCGGCTGCAAAGGAGGACAGAAAGTGAATGTCCCACATGAGTTTAATGACGACTTCGTCATTCATGCAGAGCTCACACATCCAGGCTGTTTGGAGATAGAGGCCTTCCACAAACAAGGCTCCTGATGGGATCCAGCTGTGTGCAGCAGCCACCATCAGATCTTTGGGAATGGCTCGGTGCTCCTGCTGAGGTCCATGCAGATGCTGCTGGTGGAAACAACCTTTGGAGGTCTACTGAAAGGCCTCAAGCTGTGGTAATGCCTACGGTAGTCACTTCAGCTGCGCTGGTGGATCTTTGGATAGCTGAAATGCAGCCCCTAAGGTTCTGAGTCAGTCTTCCACTTGTAATGCAGTGTATAAAGGACCGTTGTGGCTTAGCCCCAGCTGGCAACTGAGGGCCATTCAGCCACTTGCTCACTCCCACCACCTCGGATGGGATGAAAAGACTCAGAAGAACGTAAAACCCACAGGTTGAGGTAAGAACTGTTTAATAAGTAAAATATAGCAATAATAGAAATAACAATATTGATTATAATAATAGGGAACAGCAAAAAAAGGAGAAAAAAATAATTGAGAAAACCCAGGTGATGCACAATACAATTGTTCCTCCCTGAGCAACAAAACAGGAGCTCCCAGCCAGTTCCCCCCAGTTTCTATACTGGGCATGATGTGCTGTGATACGGAATATCGCTTCGGCTTGTTTGGGTCAGGTGTCCTGTCTCTGCTCCTTCCTGGCTTCTTGTGCCCCTCACTGGCACAGTGTGGGAAACTGAAACGTCCTTGAGCAGGGTAAGTGCTACTGAGCAACAACTAAACCATAGGTGTGTTATCAGCATTGTTCTCACACTAAAACCGAAACACAGCATTGCAGCAGCTACTGGGAAGAAAATGAACTCTAGCCCTGTCGAGACCAGGACAAGCTGGGAACTAACACCAAGCAAGTTACATGTGTCTACAGGAGTGGGAAATACAACAGCACAGCACCTACCCAAAGGAAATGAAGTTCTACAAGCCAAAGCTGCTTTTCTACAACAGGCAAGGCTTGAGCCACTCGGCAGCGTTTTCTCTGTGACAGGTGCAATAAGCAGCGATGGTCACTTTATGGGTAGGGGAGAGAAAAAGGAGGAAAGTAACAGAAAAAGGAAAAAAGAAAATAAATCATAGAATCACAGAATGGTTTGGGTTGAAGTGACCTTAAAACTCACCCAGTTCCAAACCCCCCTGCCATGGGTAGGGGCACCTTCCACTAGCCGCATCCAACCTGGCCTTGAACACTGCCAGGATGGAGCAGCCACAGCTTCTTTGTTCAACATGTTCCAGTGCCTCCCTACCCTCACAGTAAAGAACTTCTTCCTAATATCTAATCTAAATAGATAGAATTATAGATAAGGTATACAGTATTCAAGTATCTGGCATGACTAGAACTAGTTATCACAGAAAAAATCATGTTTCAAACAAGAGAGCAGAAGCCCTCGTTGAGCTAAGAACCATAAGCCATGTGAGGGCTGGTGCTGAGAAAAATACAGGTGCCACTAGTGCTTGACCTTGCTGTGGCAGCAAAAGCAGACACTCATCGAACCCATACTTTAATATGGGTAGCATAAGGAGGCCACCTTTTGGTGCTAAAGCTGCCTGTGGTTTCAAAAATAGGAAGACCTAGATTCATCAAGGACACACAGGCTGTCAAAGGCAGGAGTTAAAATTACTGGTGACGCTTTTGTGCAAACAACTGAAGACTTCTTTCCGGTAGGCTCTGTGCAGATCTGTAATAACAAATGCCTGCCCTCAAGATCTTGTAAACCTAAGACAGACCATGTACATGAGCAGAGAACACATTCCTACCCCCTCCTACTACGCATACGCTTTAGATGATTGTTTCCTCTTTGAGACCTAAAACACTCTCCATGCAGATCTTCCAGGCTTATCACGCATTCAGCTAGAGCAATGAATTTAACATATACCAGAAACAGCTGAAACTATTTTGCCCGTGAATTTTAAGTCCAACTGTAAGATAAAAAATTCCATCCTAAAGCATCTGGAAAGATTCAGCACAATAATGCTTGCTGTCTGCTGTGCCACATTTCCCCTCATGTCTATACTGATGTAATATTCTTTATGCAGTTAGAGCAACATATAACAGCTTCTGTTGACAAGAGCAGCCTCATGTATAAAATGAGTGGCCTTACCATAGAGCTGTTACACATTAAGACCAGTTACTTGCACGCTCTTCATGTAGAAGAAAGACCTCCCACTGCTATATGCAGTGCAGCGTTCTGCATATCTGTATCAGAGCACGAAGCCAAACCGCTTTATCACAAATAGAACTACCTACAAGCCACCAAGTGAATTTTGCTGCTGGAATTCTGACTTAAACTAATCCTTATAAGCTTAAAGTTAGAAAATGCTTCTGAGAACAAATGACCTCTCCTTCATTTTGCTTACGTTTCAATAAGCTTGCTTCGATTTGCTGCCTTCAGGAGTATAGTATCTAAGTGAATATTCTACAACTCAAGGGGAAACAAATCAAATGCATTTAAAACATCAGATTATTTTGGGATGCTTACTGTGGTTTTCATTACTTTATTTTCAGGGGGAGAAAGGGAAGCAGGTTGCCTTGGAATGGTCACATTCCCACTAACCCTGAGAGAAGAAAAGCGCGTTGGCAAGGTTTTGGTAGTGGAGGAGTTACAGGGGTGACTTCTGTGAGAAGCTTCCAGAAGCTTCCCCTGTGCCCAACAGAGCCAATTCCAGACAGCTCCAAGATGGTAGCGCCTCTGGAATAACACATTGAAGAAGGGAAAAAAGTTATTTTTTATACATGTTATATATTCCTTATATATCTCTTTTACAGGAGCATATATATATTATATATAACAGGAGTTATATATTTTACAGGAACAATTGCAGCAGGAAAGGAGTGTGAATATGTGAGAGGAACAGCTCTTCAGACACCAGTGAAGAAAGAGGTGAGGAGATGCCACAGGCACTAGGGCAGAGATTGCCCTGCAGCCCATTGTGCAGCCCATGGAGGTCCATAGAGGAGCAGATCTCCACCTGCAGCCCATGGAGGACCCCACGCCAGAGCAGGAAGATGCCTGAAGGAGGCTGTGGCCCTGTGGGAAGCAAGTGCTGGAGCAGGCTCCTTGGCAGGACCTGTGCACCCGTGGAGAGAGGAGCCTAGTCTGGAGTAGGCTTGCTGGTAGGACTGGTGACCCCACAGGGCACCCACATTGGAGCAGTCTGTTCCTGAAGGACCGCACCCCATGGAAAGGACCCATGCTGGAGCAGTTTGTGAAGAACTCTAGACTGCGGGAAGGGTTCACATTGGAGAAGCTCGTGGAGGACCGTGTTCTGTGGAAGGGATCCATGCTACAGCAGGGGAGTGTGAGGAGTCCTCCCCTAAGGAGGAAGGAGCAGCAGAGACAGTGTGGGATCAACTGACTGAAACCCCCATTGCCCATATCCCTGTGCTTCTGGTGGAGGGGTGGGGGGGCCAGAGAAAATCAGAAGCAAAATTAAGCTCAATAAGAAAGGAGGGGTGATGGGAAGGTGTCTTCGGATTTAGTTTTATTTCTCATTACCCTGCTGCGATTTGATTAATAACTGAATTTCATCAAGTCACATCTGGTTTGCCTGTGACAGTAATTGGTGAGTGATCTCTCCCTGTCCTTATATCAACACCTGACCCTGTTGTATTTTCTTTCCCCTGTCCAGCTTTGGTGGCATCAAGCTAGGATGAACCCACCACAAGTGCAGTGTCATCATTGACATTGGAGAGGCTCTTTAATATTCAGAATTGATCTCTCCCTCCCTCCCTCTTCCTTATCTTAAACGAAGGCCAGCCCCTTTAGTATGATTATACTGATACCTTGTACGTCTTCTTTGGAGGTGGTGAGGGGAAAAGGGGAGAAAATCTGGGAAGTAGTTCCTTTGTCTTTTCCATAACTCAGATTTCCCAGTAGAGTTTTAATCCAGACTTTGGACTAGCTTGGATAATTGACCAGGAATGTTAAGCTAATGTTCCTAAAGGGGAAGAAACAGGAAAATTAGCCTATATAAACAAAAGGTGAGCAGTAGCACTCTTATAAGATTAAATTGCTGTCGTAATTCAGGGAATCTCTACACGAGATACTCTCCCTCTCCATTTAGTATTTTATTTACTGCATATTATATGATAGACTCATAGAATGGTTTGAGTTGGAAGGGACCTTAAAGCTCATCCAGTTCCAAGCCTGCTGTCATAAGCAGGGACACCTTCCACTAGCACAGGTTGCTCCAAGCCCCTGTGTCCAACCTGGCCTCAAACAATTCCAGGGATGGGGCAGCCACAGCTTCTCTGGGCACCCTGTGCCAGAGCCTCAGCACCCTTCACAGGGAAGAATTCCTTTCTGTCATCTCATCTAAATCTCCTGTCAGCTTAAAGCCATTCCCCCCTGTCCTGTTATATATCCTCTCATAAAAAAACCTCTCCCCACGTTTCTTTTAGGCCCCCTTTAGATACTGGAAGGCTGCTATAAGATGTCCCCACAGCCTTGTCTTCTCCAGGCTGAACAAGCCCAGCTCTCTCAGCCTGCCTTCCCAGGAGAAGTGCTCCAGCCTCCTGATCATCTTCACGGCCCTCCTCTGGACTCACTCGAGCAGGTCCATGTCCCTCTTGTATTGGGAACCCCAGCGCTAAACACAGTACTCCAGGTGGGATCTCGTAAGAGTAGAGAGAGAGAATCCTCTCTCTTGACCTGGTCACGCTCCTTTTGATGCAGCCCAGGATATGGTTGGTTTCTGGGCTGCGAGCTCACACTGAAGCCGGCTCATGTTAAGTTTCTAATCAATCAACACCCCCAAGTCCTTCCTCACATTGCTGCTCTGAATCATTTCTTTGCCCAACCTATAGCTGTGCCTGGGATTGCTCCGACCCAGGTGTAGGACCTTGCACTTGGCTTTGTTAAACTTCATAAGGTTGCCCACCTCACAACCGTGTCGAGGTCCCTCTGGATGACATCCCTTCCCTCCAGCGTATCAACTGAACCACACAGCTTGGTGTCGTCACAAACTTGCTGAGGGCGCACTCAATCCCACTGTCCATGTTGCTCATAAAGATGCTGAATAGCGCTGCTCCTAATACTGACCCCTGGAGAATGTCTCTCTGGCACTGGTCACCACTTGGACATGGAGCTGTTGACCACATGTCTGAGCGTGCCAACTTCCTATGCAGCGGGTGGTCCATCCATCAGCCCAGGTCTCTCCAGTTCAGGGACACAGATATCATGCAGGACAGTGTGAAATGCCTTGTACAAATCCAGGTAGATGATGTCTGTTGCTATTCCCTTATCCACCAGTGCTGTCACCCTGTTGTAGAAGGCCACCAAATTTATCAGGCACTATTTGCACTTAGTTAAGCCATGCTGGCTGTCACCAATCACTCCCTTTTTTACACATGCTTTTGCAGTTTCCATATCCCTGAAATACCAACTTTCCTCTTACTTCTACAAGCACAACGCCAAAGTCAGGCACTAAAACAGGAAGTACTGGATTTAATTATACTGATACTTAGGAATATAGCTTCAGGCAGTGCTAGATGCTGCTCCAAGTCACACAGGCACTGCTCTGAGACCAACAAGACAGCACAGATACATCCAAGGCTATTTGAATTGGCAGGAACTGAACTGAAACACTAGTTACAGGCTTGCCTTTTTTAACCCCTTCCCTTGAAAGCTAAGCAAAAAAAATGGGAAATTACTGACTTCAAAGCAAGAAAAGACAGGTATAAATTTTAGTGTCATCTGTAGTAGTTCTTTTATAGGGGGGCACAGTCATAAACCATAATAAGTTAAGGATATTTACATACATAAAATTTGACACTGACCACTGCATTAACTCATTTTACCACTGCCACCCTACACTATATTTTCCAGCAAGTTAGCTTGCAATAATGCTGATTATGCTGATAGATGACATGTATGGCATGAAAGAACTGATTCTAAAAATGGACAACAGTAGCTAGTTACAGTAGGAAGCACATTCAGTCGAACTGTACCTCCTGTTCAATTACATTCCATAACCTTGAACTCGTATTTTAGACCTCCAACCTGCCATCATTGGTAATTATTTCTTGCATAACTCTACAGATCAGAAAAATCTAGTTCCCAGTATGACCTTTTCAACATATGAAATTCAAGTATATACAAAGGTATCTACACACCCAACAACCACAAAACTGCCATTTCTCTTAAACTTACATGGACTATTGCAAGCACCCCCTTGAGCTCTTTGGTTGCTGCTTCTAATTGTTAGGTGCTTCATTCATCCAGGAACCTTAACCTCCCCTTGGGTTCAAAGCTCAGTGTTTAGTACTCACCATCCAGATGGGTAACATTGGACACCCAACTTCCCCTGCCCAGTTTTCCAGCCACGCTAACCCATTGCCAAGAGGACCACTGAGAAATAGGGATGCTGGGGAGGGACTCTTCATTAGGGACTGTAGTGATAGGACAAGGAGTAATGGTTCAAACTTAAACAGGGGAAGTTTAGATTGGATAGAAGGAGGAAGTTCTTTACTGTAAGGGTGGTGAGGCACTGGAATAGGTTGCCCAGGGAGGTTGTGAGTGCTCCATCCCTGGTGGCGTTCAAGGCCAGGTTGGATGAAGCCTTGGGTGCCATAGTTTAGTATGGGGTGTCCCTGCTCATGGCGAGGGGGTTGCAGCTAGATGATCTTAAGGTCCTTTCCAACCCTAACTATTCTATGGTTCTATGATTCTCAAACTTACCATTGGGCTATGAACTTCAGGCACAGTTCTACACAGAGAAACTTATGACATGCGACCGTTTCAAGGCAAAGGAATTTAAACAATATCCAGGGCACGTAAGTTTACATTTGGTTAATGTCTTTTGCAATGAGTTTATCAAATGGCTTGTACACACACACTGCAGTTTTGATAACCATTTTGCCTGCAACGTGCATATACCGTAGTGCCAGGGATCTGAGAACCCTTACCCTTATGCCCAAACTTAATAACTTGCTTCAGCAGGGACCTTGTCAAAATCACACAAACTAGAAAAGAAAGGTAAGCTTGGAGTTACACCAAAACCAAAAATCACCATTCAAATTTGTGCAGAAAACAGGTTAAAAACTGCTGTCAAAGAACACTACGGATTTAGAGACTGAGAGTAATAAATACTAAATAATCCAGCATTTTTGATAACAGTATTGAACTTTTGGAAGCCAACTAAAAAGCAACTGCACTGTCTTATCTCTGGACTACAAGCATTCAATCAAGGGGACTAAACAAAGCAGCAGAAAACAACTGTATCACACCAGAGGTTACTATCTCTAGTCGCAGCAGCATCAGAAACAAACATTAAGCTCATCAAGTGCAAAAACCGAAGCTCAGCATTCTGTTACTAGTGCCAGCACATCTTCCTTAGAGATTCAGGCCAGTATTTGGTACTTGTAACGCAGACCCACTGAGGAACTTCAACTCTTTTATGATGGAGGAAGAAGACAAACAACTAGAAACAGTGGTACCTTAAAATTGCTGCATCTAGACTCGTCTACAGCCCTAAATTGGGCTTTTGGGCCCTTCACACAACAGTTTAGGGGTGGCTAACAGCCCCGCATTTTGAAGCCATTGCTCCCAGGGGTAAACACCATACAGGTCATTAAAAGGGACATGGCTCTGCTGATTTCTTTAAATAGCACATACAGATTTCCTTGCAAGCTTTACTCCTCTCAACCCCATTACCTCCACCTCTGCCCTGCCAGCCTTATGTTCCTCTCCATATACATGTTACAAAACACTGGATGAGCACTTTCTCACCAGGTCTATCTTCGCAGGCCTGTCCTGCCCCATCCCAGGTGAGCAGATTTCCATTTCCCACTGCGTTCCGGCTGATTCCCTTTACTGGGGGAGCACATCATCCAAATGATAACTCTCTGCTTGTAGATCAGAGGTAAACGCACTAATGACAAAGTCTGTCAAAATGTATGTGACTACTTAATTAATCTTACATTGCCAGTGTTTTGAAGATGCTCAGAGGCAGACTTGAGGGCTGGACTGCACTAAGGTTCAGATCCGATGGAAGCTTTTATCCGCAGGTGTGTTCCTCATGCGTCTCAGACCGAAGGAGCTATCCCTCTCCCTCATGCACAGGCATGCTTCTCTCTTCAGCACTTATCTGTAATAATACTATGCCTTTTTGAGGACTTCTTGAACTAACAGGTCCCAAATTAATGAGAGCAAGTAGTTAATTAGCTAGAGGAAACAAAAAGGGAGTCAAGGCAGGGAGAGGGAGACAGGAAATCAAAGAGTTCTGGTTCAGTTTCCTTGGCAATCCTGGGTATTCTTGGAGCCACTGCACTAGATTTAGTCTATTCAAATCCAAATACCCACACCTGGTCACCTGGAACATCAAGATGCGGCAGCCTGACACAGATGCTGTGCAGCAATCGCATACCAAAACATAACACAGTAGCTGTAAACACTGCAGCAGTATTTTCAGAGTGATTCCCCAAAAGACAAAATCCATTTCTATCAACAACAAAGACAATGTTTTATTGAACAAATCTATGTACAGTACAAAAAAGTCTTTCAAATGAAACACTACTGTTGATTTATTGCAGTTTGATGGCTCAGTTTTAATTTGTACTCTTATATAAAATGCAAAGTAAAATAATTTAACATTCAACAAGGAAGCACAAATTTCCTTTCTTGCTGAACCTGTAACAGCGTTTACAAATTAAGAGTCCCAAAAATGCATACATTGCATTTAATCAGAAAGGTGTTATACAGTACCAAATAAATTAAGAAAATAGTAACACTACCACCCCCTTTCAGTCTTTTGTCCATAGCACTGGTGTTATAACAGTAAAATGAGTACAGCTGAACCTTCCAGGTGATATTAAAATCACAAAGTTTAATGTTATAAATTATCCAAACTATACAATTTATAGAGTTTTAATGAATATGGCTAAATAACCAAAGTACCAGTGACCTTTCCCCACAGATATGACCACTTTCAAGCTATTTTCAGGACTTCTGTTTCGTTGTGAAAGGTGCCTATCAAGCGGCAGCTGTTTGAAAACTAGAACTTACATGACCTTTACACTGAACTGTGATCGGGTTAGAGTAGACAGTCTTAAAAGGAAAGTCTAAATCCAAGTTACAGCCACCTGGAGGAATGTTATTAGAATACAGTTATCAGCAATGAAACGCACAGACTTTGATCCAACAAAGCTCCTAAGCTCATGTGTAACTTGAGGCAGCTTTATCTGCATGCTTCCATTACACATGTACTTCTGTATTTATTGAATCGAAGTGACATCCTGAAGAAGTATTTCCAATGCCTAATGCCTGCGTAAAACAAACCCTTTCTATTTTAGATTTGGAACCTTTTTCAGCTCTAGAAGTTTCAGGCTTAATGTAGGGTAATACTCAACATACTAAAGAACCATGTAAAGTTATCACCCACACGTTACAAGTATCTCTTTGCTCATAATTAAAGTTGCTTAATACTGCAACTATCTGAGAATACCAGCAGGTATCAGAGAGTACTTTGTATGAAATGCAATGTCTTTTGAAGTAAAAGATCATTACTTAAAACAAAAACGTTACCACCCACTTGCTACTTGAAGTCAATTCAGTGTATTCCTGATAGGTGTTAGGTGATGCTGATGCCCACCTACGAAGAGTTGAGTTTTCCAGTTCTCCAAAGCGTACATACTGAACACATAGCATAAACAAATGGTGGTGTCCAAGAAAAGCATCTTTGAACAAAAATTAGTTTAATGCAGGTACAAAAAATTATGGTCACAGTTTATGCATGTACATAGATGCATATATCTACACACTTAAAGAAAATACAAGTCTCAAATCATGGTTTTAAAGCATCTTCAAACACATGGAGCTCCAGGAAAAGGCAAAAAAGCACCAAAGAGTAAAGGTACATTGGAAAGACTTTATACAAACATGTTTGTAATATCTATTCTCTGCGTTTTCAGATTCTTCAAACTGTAATACTTTAAAATTAACCCTTTTTTTTTTCCATTTCAAATATATTTAAGCAAATTTAACTAAATTAACAATGTTAAGCAATGAAAGGGGAGCCTGGGAACATTCAATATAACTGGGTCCTTAAAAATTAATTGGAAGCAAAAAAAAAAGTGAAAGTGCATTTGACTGATAAGGTCCCCATTAATTTTAAGTTTTAAAAACTTTTAATGTATTTATACATGTAAATATATATAGTGTGCGTATATACGTATATATAATGAATGATGCATTTAAATCAGGTTTTTTTGCAACTGCAAAAATAATTCTTTGGTGCCTCAAATGTCACACAAATCTCAAAGTGGGCCAGTCATCAGTATTAATGTAATGCACACATACCTGTGATCATAATTTTATAACCTTGTACGTTAATCCAACTCAAAGTTAAGGCAAGAATGTTCTACAATTCGGAAGAGTATTCTTTTGAATTTGCATTCTTTTTACCTCCCAGGAGGGGAAAAGGAAGCAGAATTAATGCAAATATCTGTTTAATTTCACAGAGGATTATTAGCAGAGGCATTACTGAACGATTAAGTTCCAGAACTACTTAACAGCCTATTTTACAATGAAACTCTTAGGTTCGCAAGTGTGAGCCATTGCTACGATGAACAGATCCTTTATGTACCTCTTGATTTTTTACTCATTAGATTTTACGTATCTGTTGATTTAAGCAAGTTGATCATCTTACTATGCCATACAAGCATGGTGATGAACCATTTGGTAAGCAAACTAGCTGAGCAGGAATAGTTGGTTTTGGCTGTCCTACATTGCTGTGATGACTCTGCCAGTACACACCAGGTTTTACCACTATGCTTTCCGTGCCTACAGTCACATTAATTTTTGCAGTTACCCGCACAGAACTGGATCCCAAATAAAACCTTTGTAGGTGGCAAGACAGTGTAAGATAAATTAAACCAACACAGTAATTAAGACGACGTGCGTGTTCGCCACACCTCTGGTTGGGGTGGAAAGACCAACAACTACAACAGCACCTTTTTGGTTTCCACATGTCCTGTATTTCAATGTTACATATAGAGCTGAATGAGTCAAATTTCCTGTCTTCACATTCTAATTGTTTCTATGAACAGTGAATTTGGGATAAAGTGCTTAACAGTTAAGCCTAGCTCCTTCACTTCCTTCTGGGAAAGGCTATCTTTTCAAGAGATGCTATTAGATAGGGTCATAATATGTCTTAAGGTTGAGTCAGTATGTTTTTTCCCTTCCTCTAGACAGTAAATAATTAGTTACAGTACTGAGTTGCAATCTACCACCATTAAGCAGTATCACATGTGAAACAGGCTCTTCCTGATCTTTTCCAACTGGACATGTGCTCTGCTTTTGTCTGCCCTTTCCCCACCGCCCTTTTTAAAATAGGAAGCCATCTCTTTTCGATCATACAAACAGCTGAAGAACCTCCATATTTGCATGAAGTTAGTTTAACTCTGCTTTGTAATGCAGGCTTAACCCCCTTCACATTCTGTGTTTGTTTCAATCTGCTTCTGTTGACATCCACACAATCTGTGCATGTACTGCTTGTATGAAGTCTTCCTGCACCTAGAACAGATGTTTTACAGGACACTCTTAACACACACCTTTACCTTGCAAAGGGCTTCTCTTGCATGCATCTATTTCCTCCGTGCACAACTTTCACATTTAGTATCACATTGACTTTTCCTTGCACACTCTGTACTTCAAGATTTTGGCTATTCGAGCATTCCATCCATCTCAGATTTCTTCCTATGTTTCTCTTTTTGGATTCTGAGTATAAGTTTATTAAATAAGCTCTGTACTTCTGAGCAGATAATGGAATCACACACTCAATCTTTGAAAAGAGAATGCACGGTTCTTCTACACATTTCTTATCCATAGTATACTCATGTAACACTTTCTTGAATGATTCCTTCCCAGTTCTGCGGATGGATACCCTTGAACCACACATTTTCCAACTAAAACAGCTTTCGGAATCGGCTGGTTTTATTTCCATAAGGCAATTAACACCTCTGCTTTCTTTGCCTGCTCAAATATATGCCTTATTTTTCCTTAAACCTTCATGCTAGAAAGACTGTGCCACTAAGCTTCAATCACACATTTGGAACGAACGTGGCTTTTCGGATAACTGGTACTTTGGGGATTTTGTAGCAACCTTTCTGGACTAAAGACCTGCAGAGCTCCTATTATTCCTCTGTGAGTTTTGTTTAGAAAATGTGCTTTGTCTTTATCAAGGTCATGTTTTTCTTCAGTAATTTGAGACTGCTTTATGATTAAGGCCAACTGGGAAACTAACTGATGCTTCTTCATGTAGTGTTTTCTTACACCACTCCTCCTTTGATGCATTTTCCCACAACATCGAATCAGGCACCTGTAAAAAAAAACAGTCCACTGGGATGAAAATGAAGACTAACCCATGTAAATCATTCCTTAAATCTATGGTCTTCAACATGTTTAGCTTCAAACTTGCAAGGAAAGACAGACTGAATTAGCCCATTCTGTTTTACAAGAAGCCTTTTCCATTAGAGTTGCCAAACAATTCTCACTACCCCTTTCTTATTCTAAACAGCATGTTCATTGTGAACTTCCAATTTAGCACAGTGTTGTGACAACTGTCTAAGTTCTGGCCTACTACACCTGCTTGGAAGTTATGTTTGTCTTACCTATTCCATCAGTTTGCCTATTTTCAAAGACCATTGTCTGGCCGAGATTTACCTCCAAACCAACCAACCCAGAAGGAATGGAAGACTTACTTTCGTCATCTGAATCGAATCCAAAGAGCGTCTGACACTTCTTTTGTGCAAGGTGAGCCTCAAGTGCTTCTGAATTACAGTAGATGGTCAAGCAGTTGCCACATCTAAATCTTTCTGTTGATTTGCTACAAATTTTATCTTGTTCAGAATAAGCATTTACTTCATCAGCCAAAATTTTTCTACGTTTTGGCATGCTAATGTAGCGTTCATCAAGGTAACTTGGAGGCAATGGTCTAACATACGGCTTTGTTAAGATGACACCGTATGAAGTATTCTCTGTTGTTGGATTTGGTTTAGAAGGTAATTGCGAGGCAGCAGTATTATTTTGTGGTGTATCAGTACAATTCTGTAACACTGGTAACACTGACCCATTTTCTGTCCTTGTTTCATCTGCCACTCTGTCCGAAGTTATTTCTGATGACTTTGACGATGTCTGATCTACGTCACTGTGCCCATTGACGAGTTGGTCACTGACAGCATTACAGTTTTCAGAATTTGGCTGTAACACAGATGCCTTTTGGTCTGTCAAACTTAAAACTGTAGTGCCACCCTCAGACGAGCTTTCATTTCCATTATGAATTACATTATTTGCTTTCTTCTCAACACTTTGAATGTATGTCTTTGGTTCTGTAGAATCCTTCCTTGACTTCCAAGTTGGAATTGGTAAATCAACAGTTTCTTTTTCATTAACGGATTCATCATCATCTTGGAAACTACAAAGTTCTGAAGGATCGTCTGAAGACTCTTTTTCGCTTGCATCTTCAGAACATTCTGGTGTTTTATTTAAATAATGCTGCGCCTCATGTTCATACAGCAAAGGGAGCTCCTCAAACAGCTCGCAGCACTCCGCAAAATTGCACTGCGCTTTAAAAACACTATGACTTTTTGTATGCTCTGCAAGCTCAGTTGACAGCTTAAATCTCTGATTACAGTTAAAGTGTAAACAAAAGTAAACATTTGGATACACGTGTCTCTTCAGGTGGTCTATAAAATGTTGGGAATCAGCAAATTTTCTCTGACAGAAACGGCATTTTCCTTTATTCCACTTCATTATGTGCTGCTGCACCTTCAAATCAGTTGGATGACTTTTTCTCGCGTGTTTATTGAGGAATCTTATCTTTTTGAACACTCTAGCACAACCATTAGCAGGGCACTTAAAGCTTCCTTCCTCATCCATAGCATCACCATCTTTTTGAGAACAAAAAGCTCCGTTCACTTTATGCAGAATAGGTGACTCTTTACTGGAGCTGTCATCATCTTCAGGCAAACTTTCTGTACTTAAAGCATCAGGAACATTATTAAAACAGCTGTCACTACTATTTTCAGTAGCATCATCCTGGTCACTTAGATGGTTTCCCACTGCAAATACCTGTTCCGTGTTCTGCTCCTCCACTTGGACCATTTGGTCAGCAGCTGGTGCTCTTGCAGTCTCTGGTTCATCATCTTTGGAACCATCCGAATTCCCATTTTCAAGAGAGGGAGTGACATCAGAACATTCTACTTCATTAAGAACAGAGGCCCGCCGACCAGCCTCAATAATTGTAGCAAGATGTTGCCTTTCTATCTTCCTGACGTGATTCTTCAAGTGCTTCAGCATAAGTCCTTTTTGCCTGAACTTTCTGGTGCAAAGTACACAGGAAAAACTGCCCTTTTTTTGGTGAGCTTGTGCATGTTTTACAATGTGACCACCAAGAAACTCCTTGTTGCATATCACACAGCGGTGCCTTGGTACAGTTTGATCTAACGTTTCAGATGCCTCGAGAGCTTCATCGTTCTTTTTGGCATTACCTTTGGATTGGGCTTCAGAGACATCTTCCGAGTCAAGCTCAACATTGCTAACATCTGTTAAACAGGCATGCTCGTCACCCAGAGCCCTATACTCCGTTATCTTCTCTGTATTCGCAGTAGAGTTTTCCAGTGTATTTTCACTTAAGCTAACGAAGGCTTTATCCCCCAACAACGCTAAACAATTCTGCTTGATCATCAAGAAATTCCAAAACTCGGGATCAAAAAACAAACCTTTTTTCAAAATTGGAAGCAGTTCAAAACGTACGCGGTTTTGAACAGAACTAGTGCACTCGTTGTATTCTTCATCTGCACATTTATATAAATGTTCAACAGTGTAGTAAGATTCCAAGGTGCGCTCAAGAAAAAAGATTGAAAGAGCACAAATTCTGAGGATCTCTAAGTCATTTGGCAGAAAATGAGCAATTGCTTTATAAATAAGACTTTTCATGGTGGGATCTTCACGGAGGTCCAGCTGTAGGGCACAACCACATATCTCAACACATATCTGAAGACCATCATCACCAACCTGCGGAAAGGAAATCACAGTTTACATAATTATAGAGAATGCATAATGGTGTTTTCCTTATGGGCTTACAGAACTCTACAGCTTAACAGTAAAACAAAAGAATCAGACTCACAGGGGGAATAAGAGAGCTAGTATAAACAAAGCCCAAACATCACCTTCCCATGTATTTGTATTAATCTATGTTCATACCAGCAGTTCAGAAAGCATCCTGCTAGCATATTTCACCTAAAAGAATGGACATTTTAGAATAATCTTCAAACAAGACTGTAAAATACAGGTACAACAATGACCCAAAATAACATCTGGTTTGCACTGAAAGCTATGGAGTTACTATCAGCAAAGCTTCAGATGCTTTTGCCATGTGCAGTACAGTAATTAAAAGACAATTAATTATTTAGGGATATAAAACAAAACTGCAGCAAATCACATAATACTGTTCTAGCAGTATCCTGTCTACATCTTCATTGCCTAGGCTGTTCCACACTATCACTGGACAGTTACTCTGTATTTTGTCCCTTTTCTAACTCATTTAACTTGCACTGCATAAAACCAGAAGCTATATAATACTGCCTTCAATTTTGAACAATAACCACCACAGAAGCCTTAACAACCCATGGCCAAGCATTCTAAAAGGCTTGAGTCTTCTGAGTGACTGAATATCCTTTCACTGAGCAGAATCCCTATTCCACACTTAAGGCTGCGGGCCCTCCCATTCAGATGCATGATCAGAAATATACTGCCCAACAGGCAGCAGATTAATGTCAGAAGAGTTGCAGGAAGTTCAAGAATTAATACCCACCTCTATTTAAATTTGCATTAACAAATACACACAATGCTCCATATGTAGTAGGTTATTAAAAATATATATTCACTCAGATGAAAATACACATAAAAGTTATTCATTTCCCCACAAGTGTTTTAGAATACATACCGAGATAAAAGTCTTGACCAGTAACAAACCATTTAATTCAGAACCACAGAGCAGCACCCGTGACCAAATACTTCATAATTCACTCAGGGCACAGAATATTAAGGAGCTCTGTGCAGTCAGGGTAATGATAAGAAACACATTTGGAAACAACTTGCACACCTGTGTGCAAAGTGTTGCACATGACATCTTTTGCACGTGTTTGTATGGGATAGTGTAAGCCTAACACCTGAAGCATGAAACATCACACTTTCCTGAAGCTAAGTTATGTCTTCTCCTGTTTTAGCCTAGCTTTTCCTTTGTTACATTAAGCATTTCTTCAGATTTGGTTAGAATGGGTGGAAGGATTCAAAACTTAATGAGGGTGAAAGGCAGATAAAATGGCATCATGCAAGTCCTATTTCTCTAAGGAGCCAGGCTAAAAATCCACAAAACAAACCAGTGAATTTTTCACGTTTGCTCCATGTGTTTATTATTAATTTCCCCATTTATTTATAGGGGACGACATTCCTCAAATTTACTGCAGCAGAAAGAAAAAACTTTAGAATTCAAGAAAAAAAACCCCAATCTTAAAGACACAGAACAGATCAAAGGCAATTGTAATACTGATGTGCATTCTGGAATTTGATGGGTTTTTAAGAGAACAGTGTGCTTCTTCCCTACCCCCTCTTACCTTTGCACCAAAAGTGGCCATTACACAACATAAACATCACTCCTCTTGAGTTACAAAAAGAATGGGGGATAGGGTAAAAACAAAGAACCAAAACTTACTTCATCCTTAATGACTTTCATGAAAGGGAAAATTACTCTGACATTGGTTGCAATTCTTAAAAGCTGGTAGCACTGGTCGACAAATACTTGTTTTGATGGGTTAGATTTAAGCTGCAGTTTGCTCCAAATGAAGATCAGGTCCCTACAAGTACAGAACAAAATAGTTCATAGTTAGATTCAGTTTTAGAACTCTATCACTAAGCATGACGCATTACTAAGAACAACTATTTGCATATTCAGTAGCTAAAACTATATTTGAGGGTGTAATACCAAACTAATTAACGTCACAACTGTACCCAACGTGCACAATGGAAAATGGAACTTAATTACTTTGTTAAAGCATTCAGGGTATCTCCTATCACTGAGCCAATTAAATATTCAACAGAATATTAATGTATCCAGCTTAGTATCAGAGAACTGCATAACAAAATCAGATGCTACAGCAACTAGCCCTCAACACCACAGGCAATAAACGTCAGGCTGAACAGCAAGCTCTGTGTGCTCTTGGGATTAAGTTACTTTCAGTGCAAGGATAAGGAGTCCTTCAGGAAAAGAAGTGTTTGAATGTGGAAAATGGGAGCGCTGTAGAAAGCTAGCTTCTGATACACTCCACAGACAGGAAATAATGATGTTCTCCAGTTGTGCGTATTACAACACCATTTTCTTCTCTTAATGCTGTCATCACTGCTCTTTCTAGCCAAAAGCAGTTACATGAAAGCATCAGTTTCTACAGCTATCCATGTATCTCTCTGATCTGCAGTCAAACAGTGTTTCTGACTGATATATGGAAACATAAGAATAGATTGATAGACCCTGCAGCAGAGCTCCTGCACAGGTAATGCGTTTGGTCTATAAAATATAGCTAATTGAAATTTACAGCCTGTAAGTTCTATGTACTTTAATTCAGAGACTTGGAAAAGGCAACTGGACTTCACTTTTTAAGAAAATTTGCCAGCAAGAAGATTTTACATGGGAGTAGATACAGTTAGGACTAGGCAGAAATCCCACTTAACGTTACAATGGGAACAGGGGACCAGGCGACTTGGATTTTCTGAAGTAAGACACTTCTTTATTCCACCAGCCTCCTCCCTCAGGAAACACAAACCCAGTTACTGACTATTTAGCTGATCTTCCAGAGTCTCTAGTCTGTGCCAGATACAAATGAGACCAACCTTTTGAAATTGAGCTTGTCTAGCGAGGTGAGTGCCAGCATGAAGGGAAGTGACAGAACTGCCCGTGACAAAACACCAACTTGGTTTTGACATTTAGGACAGCTCTACAATTCTGCCTGACATTTAAGGGCTAGACAAAAGAAAATCATTGTTTTCTTTCATTCAGAACCCAAGGAAACTGAAGTCGAAACACAAATCAAGCTTACATGGGGAAAAACTGTGAAAAGGAGTTCTGTAAGCAGCTCTACCCACAAAAACATAAATCAGCCTTAGAGGTTTTCTAAAGATACAAGCCTTTACCAGGCTGAAATCAAAACGCCTGAAGTCTTTGCAAACTTCACATATAAGTTTGAAACTTCTTGCACCAAACCATTCAAAGAATTCAGTGAAAGCCTCCAGCTGACGTACCAAAGAAAGAACTGAGCATTTCTGCTGTTACAAGTTACCAAAATGAAGTAACTTATTCTCTGCTTTGCTTAACACCATTTCAGAGCAACCCATTTCAACACTAATCCCAGAGAAACTGAGAAAAAACAGATTATTCTTCTGAGAGATTAGTGGTTACAATGGCTTGCCATGTGTTCAGACAAGTTGGTACAATGAAAGAGCTGAGAAAGGAACGGAGAAAACTGAAAGTAGAAGCAACAGCTCCGGGGTGAAGAACAAGCTGTTAATTCAGTTTAACCACCACGTGATTAGACCCTGATGTGAAACAGACAGCAGCATTTGATGTATTTCTGCGGCACTGACCACAACACAGATAAGAAACTTGAGATTATGTAGACAGGGGCAGTTTTGTATTTGCTTCATTATTATGGCACAGTAGTACAGTACTTAAGACATTGACTTCTTGGATGGTCTAACTTAGTTCATATTGAGGCCTGGGCTTAAACTGTCATAGACACATGTTGGGGCAATTTAAATTGTTACTGTGAGACCACAGAATTCCATAACTCTTTACCAGAGGCAACCAGCCTGGTACCCCCCTACAAGATACCACAACACCTGTGTGCCTCCATCAGCAATATAAAAGAACAGTTAAGTCCGCTCTGCCTTAGCTAGATTTAAACCCTTTACTACTGTTGACAAGAAGGAAGTCTGTCTTTCCCTGGTTACAGATTAGCATACTTCACCAAGATGTTATCCAGGACACAAAAATTACCTAAATGCAAAAGACTTAAACATGTGGAAAAAAATCCTTGACTTAGTGAATTTACTAATTAGGAAGCACTTGAAATCAGACAAAACACCACTTAAAAATTGCCTGGCAGAGAAGGCAAAGCTATTCTGCTATGCTTGTTCCATCAAAATCTTGGCTGCCTTCCTGAAGAGCCATCACTTACTGATACTAGAAAGTCATTCATCACTGGACTCTTCGCTTAACAACACCTTACAAACAAGTTTCTCTAGTCAGATCAAGCCCAGATGGCTTTGTGATTCATTTGTCAGTGGGCTTTCACTTCAGAAAGTAGTTCTGATCATAGTTTATTCTTAGCATCAATGAAAACAGTGAGAGTTTTGTGACAGAGCTGCTTAAAGCTAATCTCCCTCTGAGATAATATGGAGCTAATGGTTTCACCTTGAAGACTTCAGAGAGGTTGCTTCACATGAAGTGGTAACAAATATCTGCTATTTACATCTTTCTAACCTATTTTGATGTTTACCTTTGCTAGTAGTGTTTGCCGCTAGATGTCTGCTAGATCTGCGAAGTCCTCAATTCCAGACAAGCCAGGATGATTTATGCTATGCTAGGTTAAAATCTGCTACATGATGTGGGTTAATTTAACCTGGCTCCTACTTCTTCAAATACTGGAAGTACAATATAGACATGCCTTCACAAGCTTTGCTCTAGATTACATTATCTAGTAAGCATTACACAGATTCTCTTGGGTTTGCAATTGTTAAGGCTCAGCATCTGTAAAGAATGAACTAGCTGTTTTAGTTGCTCAGACATAACTGCTCTGAACTCTTTCAAAGATCCTCAAGTTCTGTATTTTTAACTTAAAATCAAAATATTAAGACATGCCAAAATGGTTTGCTTGATAAACAGGTATCTTTTGTCTCTTCTGGAATTTCGTTTCTGACATCCACTTTGCCAGAACAGAAGGACAGACATCTTGTTTTGACTAACAATTTTTAGAATGGCTGATGCAAAACTTGATTATAAACTGGGTTAAGAGCAAGGTTAACATCTAACTACAGCAAAAGATAGAAAAAGTAGGTTTGATTTAAAATGTGTTTCTTAAAAGACTGAATCCCCAAACCAGAAAGCACTAATCATGAATTAGTAACTAACATGTAACTAATGTGTTTAAGTTACATCTGCAAATTTCCCAAGAGGTCAGGAGGTGCAGCATTTGGGCAGGAATCAGCAAAGCTGGATTCCATTCACAAACTATGTACCTTTTCGGTTGGATTTCTTCATCTGTCCTATGGGGACAGTCATGTCCACCTTTTCCTGGACAGACTGAATGAAAACTGACACTAAGTATTGACAATATATTATAAATGTATGTTGATCATTTTTCCAAAGGTTTTGATGCAATTCAATCACTGATTCAAACAGTTAAGAGAAAAAATTAACAAACCAAACATTATAATTTCTGACCTTCCTTACTTCCTTGAGAAAAAACCCCAAAACACCACTTCTTACTTCTCAATTCCCCCTAATCTGGGAACATAGAAACCCAATACAGATTCTAAGCTCTGTATTAAAATTAATTACAAGCTTAATAAAATCTCTATTGACTGAAGAAAAAAACAAATCCTTCCTAAATAAGCTTTTTTTTCCTTTAACTATGCAACCAGACAAATTGAGCATACTTTATCAGCGAATGCAGATGTTACTTTAGATACAGAAATTATCCAGGCTAAACAGAAGGATTATCTTCCTTAGCCATCGTTCGGTCCTCCAAATGATGAAATCTGTTTTGACAACTCTTCAGAAAACACTTCTAAAAACATAAAAGCATCCAACCATCAAGATGATTTAGAGTGTATGAAGACATTATTACTTCAATGTTTTCTGGAGTACCACCATTTATTTTATGGTTCTGTTTATGAAATAAAAGCTCCCATATTAAGTAGCACATTTTCAGGATCATATATTCTCTTTAGACATACTGATGACGTATTACCCCCTTGTTATTATAAAGCAGTGTCATTAAACTAGCAGGACAGAAAAATATCTGCATTGCCAGGGAGTCTACAGTCTGCATATTGTTACCCATTGCTAAATAACGAATGCCATATTTATAGGTATTTACAGGCTAAAGTATGTGAAGGCCCACCCTTCTGTTCCTTTGAAACAGATAGTGTGTTATGTACCATGTAGGCTACCATTGTGCACGACTGTGTGTAAAAAGGCAAGCAGGCATAACAGATGTAGTAGGAAAGTTTAAAGATCACATAAGAATGTTTTAATCTTGTATTTTAAACTTGAGCTACACCTCAAAGTAGTTGAGTCATTTTGGCAATAAGCATTGATTATCTGCTAAGCTGCTTCACCAGAAATAAAGTATTTACCATATACAATACATGTCCCCATTTTGAAGCTGAGGGACTAGGAACGATTCACATAGCTGTAAGGCTAAGGTAGTCTTCCCTTCTTTTTCAGTGTTGCAGATGATCTCAATTCCACTCTTGCAATCAGTCCTCAACAAGTGCTATACAATTAAAATAAAATCGATTTAGATAAATTTGCTAACATGAAATAAAACCCTATCAGACCCTGCTATATTTAAGAAGCTACTGAAAACTTCAGGAATTGCTACTGACATTGGATTTCTTTGGAATAGCTTTTGTGTAGGTCTGTAAATTGAGATTTGGGAAATATATAGAGTTCTTT
This sequence comes from Lathamus discolor, assembly GCF_037157495.1. NCBI lineage: Eukaryota > Metazoa > Chordata > Aves > Psittaciformes > Psittacidae > Lathamus > Lathamus discolor. The sequence continues at coordinate 3,213,556 of NC_088887.1, read as the reverse complement.
CATATTTCTTAGAGCAATGACAATCAGAATAATTGGCCAAGAAATTAAAAGACTACACAAAAGCACTTACTTTGCATGACTTAGCTTGTTCTCAAAACAAGTTTAAGAAAAGCAAGTGTTATCTAGTGCTATCAGTGGTAAAGTAGGGCCACATTCAGCTAGAGTGTCATTTTACATAGGGGGACACCATTAAAAAACCTTAAGGCTACTCAAAATCTGTAAGGCACAGAACACTGGACTGACATCAGTTAGGCTAAAGTGCTTTTACTAAAATAATAGTCAATAGTAAAATAGTCAATACACTGAAGTTACAAAATATTAATGACTCGAGTTATTTAGGGAACATATCTGCAAGTAAACTTGACCAAAAATTGAATCTAGGTCAACAAGATTTGTAGGCACTTAACATTTAACTTTTCAAAGCTTAAGCAAGCACTAAGTTAAGCAACAGCAGTGTAGTTGCCTGATTTTATGACATTTGGTTCTACAAAAACAGAGTTCCATATGCTCCTCTTCACAACTTGTATACAGTAAGTATTTAATTAAACAAAATGTATACTGACAAACAATACCTCCTGGAATAGCTGATCTTCTAATGGTGACATATAAAGACAGGTGAAAAGAGCTTGATGGAAATACAGATCTTTACTGATATCTGGATGATTTATGCAAGATTTGATAAGAGCCATTGCCTCAGGGATGCGTTCACAGGCAATAAGGTATCTGGCACGCAGTTCAAAGAACAGTGGATTTTCAGAGCTTAAATATTTGTTAACTGTACAGAAAAGAAAGATTTAAAGGCAATTAGAATATGAAGTCCAAACAACAAATATATTTAAATGTAATGTTGTTTTCAATAGTGCAATGTCAACAAATCATATATATAAAAAAGGCTCTGCTAAAGAAGATAGCAAATATTCAAATACAATCAAGAATCTGTCCTTCTGCTTGGAAACAGAAATAGTTATTTTTCTTACATCCGTAATCTAATTCAGTATTTTATTTCTAACAGATTAACACAAGGCGCTGCAAAGGATTAGTAAAATATACACTACATAGAAGCAGATATGAACATTTTTGAGAGAGAAAATTCCCTCCTTTCTCAACACTCGTATCTGGGTAATTGTCAGAAGCACAGGACTGACATCACTTCCAAGGCCAGAATTACAGATATTTAAAACAACTCAGTACAGTCATTACCCACTAAAACGGAGGAGCTCGGAGTGATCAGAAAATTGACTACAATTCACATGCTGTTGCTTTAAGTAGTTTCGAACACTTGGATTTTGCTGGTGAAGTGGACAATATACTTTTTCTTCTTCTGAAACTGCTACTGGGCACAGTTCTTACATCTAAATCCCTAAAAACGTTCAAATTCTAACCCCTGATTTCTGGAAATCTGTTTTTCAGATCTAAAAGCTAATCCTAAAGTTAACATTTGAATGAGAATGTACTGAGATACGCAAAATACTTAGAACATTTTAGTAATTGGGAAACTATGAAATACATAAAAGACATGCTTGAGATCTTTTATAGCTCATAGAAATTCTAGTATACCTTAAGATTAAAATATCATTCAAGACTACAAAATATATATATTTTATACTATAAAATGCTGCTTTTATTTCGAGAATTGTTTGCATCTTGTCAAGTAAATGCACGCACTGAGGTGTTAACAGTGTGTTAACATTAACGTATTGGACGATATGGGCTGATCTTCCTCTTACATTCTCAACAGCTACCTTAAGAATCCCATCATTTCTAGTGCATTCCCTGTAGTACTGAGCAGTGTTTCATATTAAATAAGAAAAAAGAAAAGAGACTGTCAATTTAGAGTCAACAAAGGCTGAAGTTTAGACCTTAGAGGGAACATGTACTAAGAAAGTTACAAGCAACTTAAAAGTGACATTAATAGGATTTAACAAAAAAGTGGTTACTGAAAACCACTGTCTGAGCAGCCAAGTGATTCTTCCCCCCACAAAAAAAAAAAAGAGCATGTGTATTACAAGAGTTAAAGTTTGTTTAATAAGGATGCCTCGTTTAAAAGACATTTCTTGTGCTCAGAAAAAGGATTTCTCCAAGATCTTTGTTTTTACGAACTTAATGGCATTATATGCTAATGAACACTTAAGGAGTATTATTCAGGGTGAGATAAGGTTTCTTAACAGATGTACCATAGAGTCCACCATAAGAGAGCATCTCATGCCCACTATCCATTAGCACTTCCAGGGATAAATTTAGTAAAGATGACTGGAAGAAAAGCCAGCGTCTAACAGCAGTCATTAACTGCAAGAAAAAGTGATTATATGGCAGTATCCTTTATGCCAAGTAGAGGCCTCTCCTTTTGAGTTAACTTTAAAAGGATAATAAACCCCATCACCGGTTTCAAATGCAAACATTACCAAACAGATCACTGAATATTCACACTGAAAAATCACGCTGGAAATACTTGGCTTTCATATGTGCTTAGCTTCATATGTTTAGAAAATGCTGCAGATCTAACAACTGGTTGCATCATCCTTATCACTCGAGGGAAGACTGCAGACCACAGTATAAGTGAGACCTCTCTTGTACGTAGGAAGGGGGACCCCAGAAACTACAGGCTTATCAGCCTGACCTCAGTGCTGGGGAACATCACAGAGCAGATCATCCTAAGTGAGATGATAAAGCATGTGAGGGAAAAGAAGGGATCAGGACCAGTCGACACGGGTTCATGAAGGGCAGGTCCTGCATGAGCAATCTAACCTCTTTCAATGACAAGGTGACCTGCCTGGTTGATGAGGGAAAGGCTGTAGAAATTGTCTATTAGGACTTCAGTAAAGCATTTGACACTGTTTCCGACAGCATTCTCCTGGAGAATTTGGCTGGGTTGGAAACTGTCTGGATGGCAGAGCCCAAAGAGCGATAGTAAATGGTGTCACATCTAGCCGGTGTTCGGTCACTGTCCCTCCGGGCTTGGTGTTAGGGCCAGTGTTGTTTAATATCTTCACTGATGACCTGAATGAGGGGATTGAGTGCACCCTCAGTAAATTTGCAGACAAAACCCAGCTGGCTGGGAGTGTTGATCTGCTGAAGGATAGAAAGGCTCTGGACAGGCTGGATCGATGTGCTGTGGCCAGTGGTATGAGATTCAACAAGGTAAAGTGCCAGGTCCTGGACCTGGGCCACAACAACCCTACGCAATGCTACAGGCTTGGGGAAGAGTGGCTGGAAAGCTGCTCAGCAGAAAAGGACCCGGGGGTGCTGACTGACAGCTGCTGAACATGAGCCAGCTTTTGCCCAGGCAGCCAAGGCCAGCGGCATCCTGGCCTGTATCAGCAATAGTGTGGCCAGCAGGGCCAGGACAGCGATCATCCCCCTGTACTCAGCACTGGTGAGACTGTACCTTGAATCCTGTGTTCAGTTCTGCGCCCCTCACTACCAGAGAGATATTGAGGTGCTGGAGTGGGTCCAGAAAACAGCAATAAAACTGGTGCAGGGCCTGGAGCACAGTGTGATGGGGAATGGCTGAGGGACCTGGGGGGGTGTAGTTTGGAGAAGAGAAAGCTCAGGGGGACCTTACCGCTCTCTACAACTACCTGAAAGGAGGACAGAGTAAGGAGGTGGCTGGTGTCTTCTCCCAAGTAGGAAGTGAAAGGACAAGAGAAAAAGGCCTCAAGCTGCGAGGTCTAGACTGGATATTTGGAAAAATTTCTTCTCCGAAAGGATGCTCAGACACTGGAACAGGCTGCCCAGGGAAGCGGTGGAATCACCATGCCTGCAAGTGTTCACAAAACATGTAGATGAGGCCCTTAGTGACATGGTTTAGTGGTGAACTTGGAGGTCTTGGGGTAAAGGTTGGATTTTATTATCTTAAAGGCCTTTTCTAATCTAATTGATTCTATGATTCTAAGCTAACTTGTTAAATCATTCCCACTTTCTGTGTGGGGAACTCTGAAGTCAGTATGCCCCTCTGCTTTTTAAGTGAGAATCCTACTTCTAGCAACACGATCTCCCAGAGAAGGTGTCTCCTACACCCTCCAACGCTGTTTTTGAAGAGATTGCAAGTTCCAGCTACACCACTGGCAGGATTGTGCTCCCTCCCCATCGTGGAATGCTCTCTTTTCCCAAGCATGTATCTAGAAGAACATATAGCTCTTCTAACCCCCCAAGCAGAAGACAACTGCTAACTATAGCGGCATTTAGCCAAGTATGTGATACATACAAAACAGCTTGGGGAAAGTAACTGCTATTCCTGTCCAGCATGTGTGGTGCTTTGCTTTAAAGCAATAGATGCCAACCATCAGCTTAGAAGCTAATTAGCTGCTTACACCTGAGTGTACCTCTGTCTACAGTATTCCCTTCTAGATGCTCACAGCAAGCCACTTTATTCTCCCTAATCTATTAAGTTTATTGCTGCTATATTTCAAGTCTGCTATTGTTTTTAAACCCAAAGACTGCCTTCCTTTCCAGCATGCAACATCTCCAAGCATACAACTCATGTAAAAACAGACCCAGGGAGGTTTGTCTTGGCCTAAGCTTCTCTGTGTAATTAATGAATCAAAGACAGGATTATGCAGTTCATACAGTATGTATTTATCAAACTGCCTTTTGCAAGTAATGGTTTGTGATTCAGCAATAATATGCAGTTTTCCCCATTTAAAATACTGATCCCTAAGGGAACTATATGGCCAGGTTTCAAAATATACACCAATACTGCTAGCCTAATAAGCAGCACAGAAGGTTTGCTTTGTGTAAGACTTCAGAGGAATCAGATTTTAGACGAAGTGAGACAAGAAAGGAAGAGCTTCCAAAAGATATTATCTAAAATGTTTGTCATCACAGCTAAGATATGTCAAGGGGGTATGTGGGGATATTAGAAGATAAAAGGAGGAAAAATACCTCAGCAGAGGGGAAGGAGATGTGGCCTGCAACAAAAGGAAACAAACTAATCATCTAGTGACAACAGGCAGTGTCATTCCTACTCTGCCAGGTTAAAACTAAGTGAAAATCCTCAAACTGTTACCCATCATACAGAGGCATCATGACGATCAAAGGAATCATTATTGCAAAGGACTAAAACAATTTCTGCTGGAGAGATGGAGATTGAGACCTAACTTCAGATCATAACTACCAAAAACTTTAGAGTGTCATATGATATAGAACAAGCCAAGGATAGTCTTTGTTTTCATTTTGGTTTTGTAGGTATTTGACCAGAAGTTTATTAGACCTATATATCACATGTAAACTATTTTGCTCAAGCACTTGCTCCATGACAGAAACAAAGACTACACACTTCATCATGTTCATGTTGCTAGCACAATACTTTTCCTGGTTGAGAAGGCAGCTTGCTCAGCTGCTGTGACTTTATAGTCCTCTTCCTCACTCTACAGAATGAACGCATTGTCATAAGCACACAAATGAATTAGCATTTTTTATCACTATCAAATAGATAGTCCTCTGTGAACACTGCTACCAAATATGTTGCTTAAGATGTCAGTGAAGACTTCACTGTAGACTGGATATTTTTCCCCTTGTGAACTTCCATTAACATTCCAGTAATTTTGTTTTCTACACGCTGCCTCTTCCTCCGACTCCCGACTCTAGGAATTACATATACATAAAAACAAAGCAGCTATCAGGTGTAGTCCCAGGCATCATTCTAAACACAACCAAGCCACAAGAACAAGTATTAACAATTTAAAAGAAAGATTAAATGAGCCCAAGGACCACGAATACAGGAATAGACATGAGGTCCTCCCTTGATCATGCTATTTTAGTAGCCTAACTGAGGTCAAGTCACTCTCCATGCTCTTTCAGTTTAGCTATATTTGGTAAACTCATTTCGTAAGTAATTGCTCAGTAGCCTCCTCTACACTGTAAAAGTAGACTTAAATTACTAGCAAAGAAATTAGTTTTCTTTCAAATAATAAAGTGACCTGTACATTTTACTATAGAAAAAAAGTTATGTGCAATGCCAGCTGACAACACCTGACCCTAATATCATAAAAGCATAATTCAACCCATTTTCTGTGCTCTAAAAAAAAAGTAACATGGTATATGAAGTACCTAATTCCTGTGACACAGGCTTTGCTTTAAGAATTGCTTGTAATACAGGATCCTCCCATGGTCCACCATCTCGGATGATTCGAGTTACTAGTTCCAGGTTCATATTTCGGTATCTACTGAGAAGGTTCTGACATTCCTACATGTAAAAAGAAAAATCGTTAGGAAGGAGAAAAAAAAAACAAGAAGTTGTTTAAAAATAAAGTTAGGTTATCCAAAAGATACAAGAAAATCCAAGCATGTTTTAGTATTTCCTCAGTCAACAATTCAAGCCACAAAATCTTTCATTGACCAGGCCTACACAAAGCCCTAAAGCAATGACTTATATTCTCTAAAAACACTAATATAGAACTGTAGAAGCCAGAATGCAAGAGACTTCCATTTGCATAACAATGCAAAACTGCCTTTCCTTGAATGGGAGGTATTACTGGCATACGCTGTCGAAGTCTTCACCTCATGCTAGCCTGCACGGATTTAGACATGTTGCCGCTGGATTTGTGATCCAGTGATGGTGTCTGAATTCTACGAGGGAAAAACCAAATTAAGCCATGTGAGTCACCAGCCCTCAAGCAACCACTTTTCTCCAAATCTCTACGTAATAGAAATTATGCCTGCCTAAAATAATCCAACATGTTTTAGCCATCACTGATTTTCATATATGCCAAGTTTTCCCCATCCCTCCACGCACCTTACATTTGCTGGTAAAAGTGTCAGCTTGAATGTTAATCAACAGTAGAATTTTAATCACAAAAGCTATCTAATTTTAAAACAAAAATAAAATGCAGCTGAAGAATGGCTTCTATGCCCATACAATGAACTTCACACAGGCTTTTTTACATAAATTCTTTTAGCTTCAGCCCAGTTTATCTTTTTGTATTCAGGTGAGTAGGTTTGAAGGTAAGGAATGGGTAAGTAACTGAATTGGTTTGATTACGCAACTGATTCAGAAATTCTTATACAGAAAACTGTGTAAACATCTATTTTAATACATTCACTGCTGAAGAGTCAAGGCAATTGAGACTTGTAAGACAAAAGCACAGAGGAGAAAGAGTTACACATCACCCTTTTGGCTTATGTCTCTCTCGTTCATGAGAAAGTTTTTGAGAAGTAAGTGCTTATTGTAGCCCTGCCAAAATGTCCCATTACTCTTACGCAAGAGACCCTACTCATTCCTGAGGCTGCTAAGCCAATTCCTTGACCCCATTCTTCCACCACTTCTAATCCAGCATACAATGGCTCCTGGTTTGATAATTAAGGTAAGTAGTGCTGGCACATTAATTTGTAGCAGCGGTTAACAAACAGGTACCAACATAAAAATAACAAAGGGATAGCTATTTCTTAAACCGCAGTTCCATGATCAGTATAAACAAATGGAAGAATCCTGTTGTTCATCTTTTCTTTCCCTACAACAAAACTTCCTCTCACAGTGGCACAAAGTGTTTGCGTTCCCATGCAGGGAACTGAACTCTCAGAATCGGTTCAGGTAAAAGAAAACGTTCTCAAACAATTTATCTGGCAAAAAAAGTGCAATTCTTTAAATCCAGGCTCATTTACCTTACGTAGTTTATATAGCCATAAAAAACATTGTCCCAGTCCAGCCAAGAGAAAAGCAGTTTCAAACAATGCAAGTTTATGCTGACCTGAAGAATTCATTAAATTTAACTGTTTAAAACCACAAAGGGAAACTTGAAGTTTCATGTCACTAACTGGTGTGCACACTGGATTGCATTAAGCTGTAATGAGCATAAACAAGCAAAGATTCCCTCTTTTGGATGGGAAACACCCAAAATCTGTCTTAAACAAGAATGTTATTACAAAGAGAAGTACATTTTACTTTGTCCAAATAGATTCAAGCAGCAATACTGACAATAAATATAAGAATAAATGGCTTTCCCTTCAAATACCCTTCCCTCTTTTTCGGAGGGGTACGAATGAAAGGAAACCAGCTACCTTCCTTCACCATAATGGCATGTTTCCTCCAGGTTATATATCCACAAAAGCTATCTTTACATGCATAAAACAATATTAAAGGTTTACATGAAAATAGGCAACATTACCTGGATTGAACCTAAAATATCTTTCAAAGGATCTTCATAGAACTCATCCTTTCCAAAGAACAGCAGCAATTCAAAAAAACTCCTAAAAAACAGAAGTAGTGACAAGTCAGACTAAAAATGATCATTCGAAAAATGAAACTACTGTAAGTCTATTACTTTTCACAGCACTAAAACCAAAATTAGGACTTGAATAAGTTCTAGACCTGTGACCATGCCAGAGTCACTCTAAAACACTTGGCTAATGCCCACACTCTCTAAATCAACTCATATTTCAAGAACTTTATGTTGGTCTGATATTTTGTGCTGGATTTTGGCAGTTGAGACTTCCCCCCACACACCTCAAATGCATTGTCCATCAGGCATCAAGTTGCAAATACAATACAACAGTTTATATTTAAGCACAGCTTAAAACCCCTTCTGCCACACCTTGTTCATAAATTCAGGACATTTAGACTTATGGTACCTGCCTGATCTTCTCCCTCAAGAGCTCTTATGTGCTCCATACTGCTGCTCCCCATTCACCATTCCAAAAGTGAACGCTCCTGAAAAGCCCAAGCAGTTGTCACATATGCAGCAATTTTGAGAAAGAAAGAAAGAGGACTACTGTAGAATGTCTACAGGCCATAGTTAATATGGAGTTACATTCCAGGAATAGTAACTTCATGTGAATGCTGATTCCCAAGAATTCATATTTTCAATTGCGATAAGCACTTTCCACTAACACATGCTATTCCATTTCAGCCTGTCTTGACAAAATGCCCACTGAAGTCTCTCTGTGAAGATGCAGGTTTAAAGGTGCTCTTTATTTAATATTTCCAAATAAAAGCTTTTTGCCATTAATTTCATATTTCCAAAAGCAGCTTTTGAAGATGACTTTCAAAGAGAGAGCTTTTGTTGCAATAAGCAAATCGAACTACGTTCATCATCCATCTTCTGTATGGCATTCGAATGAACTGATAAATCTTCAGTGTTACCACCACCAAGTTCTTAAGCAAGTAAGGTCTATGTGCAGCAACATGAATTCCCAAGTGTTGCCTCAAAACTAGTAGCAGATCAAGCAGAAGGCAGGACTGATCCTTTCAACAGCAGCCTAGATGCAAACCGACCTGTGGCCTTAATGTTTGAGCTTCTTAAAATATGTATCTAGGTACTTAATTTAGGTATTACTTTTAATAAAGTGACTGACACAAACAATCCTGATGGCAGAATCAGAGAGGCTGGTTGGTAAAAAACAGTTTTCCAAAGCTCAAAACAATTTAGATCTTCACTTGCGAAACATACTTCCAGGTAATACTTACAACTCAGTCAATTCAGTCAAAAACTAGATAGTTGGATCTCATGGATCTGCAGATGGCTCCAGTGCACCTATTGTGATTCTAAGAAATTTAACTTTTATTGGGAAATGGTAACAATCAAGTGCTGCACTAAATCTGCAATTGCTGGTTGTGAAAGTCATGAGCAGCAGGCAATAACTAAGCAACCCTCAGAGGGAAAGGTAGTACTGAAAGAATGCCAAAAGAAATACTGCGCATCTAGGGCATTATAGAAACAGGACTGAACAGCAAAGGCTTTGGTCTCAGAACAGAAAACAGGCATAATTTTCTTTAAGATTCCTCTAGACATTTTTTTCCCAAATGAAGAGGGAGAATTATGAGCAGAGGGGGAGAAGGTGAAAGATGACTCCTGAAAGAGATTCCAGCACTCTTCCAACCTCAAGTTTTTGAGTCAAGATCCTGCTGACGGCTATTTCTTTACTGACTAAAGCATTTAATCTTCTATTCCAAAAGCTTTTAAAACAAAAGGCAGATTTTCATGAACAGCTGGACAAGGAATTCTTACAAAACAATTGAATTCACTGCAGTTAGCCGTGAATAAGTAAAATCTAAATATATTTGAAGATAACACCCAGAGCATTCCTAAAGAACAAAATGTTTCATTTTTAATAAAGCTAATTCAGAAGAAGTTAAAGAGCAGACTGAAGGCAATTTTTCCTCTCAACAACATTCTCAGAAATACTGTGCATTAAACAATCTTAACATCCACATGAACAAAAGGAGGTTTTGTATGGGAATAATGCAAATGTATAATGAAATTAGGTTTCCTTTAGATAATGCTGCAGTAATTTTTTTCCTAACCCGTGATAAACTGCCTAAAACAGACCTAGAAAATTAAAGATACAAATCCACTATGCTCAATGATGGGATTTTTCTCCAGATTAGGTCCTTGACTCTCAACTCAAATATGGACTGAAAAAACAGCAAGTATCCAAATACGCACTTGGTTCTGAAAAACATTATCTCATTTCATGTTGATAAACAAAGTTTTGTAGCACACTTGACTCTCAGGAAAGGTCACACATGAGTTATGTCATGATCTGGAAAGCAGCCAGACTGGAACTTAAGACAAAACTAGTTATAGCAAGTGATGCATGTATCCTTTTTTATTTGCTTTGACTGATTAAAGAGAATAGAACCTTGCAAAAGACAAATGATCTGGGAATTAATAGTGAACAAGTGTAAACTACAGTCTTCTTCCCTGTCAATGTACCTGTTCCACACTTTTATCAGCCTAATAAAGGAAGCTATCAAAATATTTCCATTTCCTTATGACCAGTCTCCAAGTTAAAATTACTACAGCCAATTGCAGCTCGGCCCAGCTATCTTAAAATAGTCTGCAGCACTGCACATTCATATTTGCATCCATCCATTCATAATGATGGTGCTTATAGAGTTATCACATTGCTATTTTGATATTATGGGCATCAGAAGATTGCCCAAGAATTGTGCATGTTGGCACAATTATGAAAACCCCTGACATTAATTGTTCTGAACCAACATGCTGCCTCATTTGAGGTGAAGCAAGGCTACTGAGTACTGGAAGTGCAACAGTCACTGCTGCTAATAGCTTATTGTCTGGTTACCAAGGAAATTTTACTCAAGTATGACAAAGCAGACAGGCAGATTTCTGCTGTCCAAGAACTAAGGCTTAATATACATCAAATTTTCAGAAGTCATTTGAGTTAAGGATTCCCAGGCAACTGCAACTACTAAGCCCCAGGATTCTTTCATGGTATCCCATGCAAAACTATGCCAGTCAACCAAAGTCAGAAGACAAAATAAGCTGGCATTCCAGAATGGAAGAAAATCTTAGTGAGTAAACCCAGCTCTACAAACCAAGACAGGAAAGGGTGACAGGAATTCAGTCACCAATTCACTTGTAGATTATCAGGAAGTAACCACCCCATATGCAACAAATGCTTGAATTTCTACTATTTTTCCCTTCCAACCATTGCTATTTATAAGTATATAAAAGCATAGCTTGAACTTCATAGGATTTCCTTCAAAAAAATAGCAGTGAAGAAAAAAGAGAGGTCACCATGTTTTGATCCAACTGCTAGTCATTCTCTGACATCTGAGCTGGTTTTATAATTGTGGTCTATGAATCCATAAATAGTCCCACATCAAATAGTTTCACACACATAAACAACCAGTAAATCTCTTCAGTGAAGTTTCACCAACACTTAAAGACAACATATACACTGTAAGTGAACAGAATAAAGCCTTTACTCCTACATAATCAGTAGTAATATCTCAAGAACAGTGGAAAGAATAAGCAATGCACTCCTCTTGACCAAGTAAAGTAAGAGAGTAAGACTAGGAGACCATTCACTTCTGATGACTCTATGAGATGACAGCAAGACATTCCCACACAAAAGGCTGAACTGAGATACAGAGCTGTATTTGAAACCACCGCTCAACAAGAAAGCAATTTAACCAGCTGGACAAATACATCTGATTTGCTCAAACCAAACTCAAAATACACAGCTAGCTTTCAGGCTTTTGTCCCCATCTGCTGAGAGAAGACGCATCTCTGCTAAGTATATCTAACTTGCCTAAAGATTTCTTTTGCTTCCATTCAACGGTGAGGTTTTGAAACCTGAAAAGTGGGTTTTTAGAGCAAGGAAAAAATGGGGCGTTAACTGATGCAATCATCATTACCCTGACGCTTTCAGCCTTCATGTGGGAAAACCACCAATGCATTAAGAAAACTGAGATTATAGCAAGATTTATGACCTAATATTCTGCAGTTTTTCAAGCTGAATATGACTTTTGGTCAGTGAACTGCATAACAAGTCATTCCCACAGGCATTTTGATGACTCAGATATAAACATCCATTTTAAAATGGATTCATTTCTTAAACACTACAAGAAATTTACTTTAACAAGTACTTAGCTTATTAAATCACTAGAGGTAGAACAGTAAAACCTTCCGATAAATTTACAGTTACGTACTGTCAAAAAGACTGGCCTTCAAATACGCCAAACTAAGATTCTCCCCAAGAGAAGTCTGTATTGTGATCACTTATTCCTTTACATTATTCATTTTGTCAGAAAACCCTTATAACACAACACTGTAATGCCTAACATGAATATTTAACAAGGACACCAAAAAGACTATATTTTAGTGTTTGTATCTTCAGTTAGCAATTCTGGGTTCCGTGTAGCTACATCACCTGCAAAACTGCTTTTGAACTCTGAGGTTCTCTGAGACTCTATTGCTATTATAAAAGTAATGCAATCTATATTGTAAATGAAATAATACTAATTGAAAAAAATCATATACTTACAAAGCTAGGCTACTCAATACGTATTGTACGTGCTCACATTCAGCTGGGAATGATACACAGGCAGATGTGAAACAACAGAGCGCCGTCTGAAGCACCTGAAGCTGAGGCAAAGGAACCTGCCATCTTCCAGCATAGTCTTCAACAACCTAATGACAAAAACACTGAAATATATATCACGATGTAAAACATTGCCTTTAGTCAGAAATAAGTAATTAATACTGTACCTGCTTTATCTCCCCTCCTTCCCCCTCAGAAGCAGGGTTTGTAACCAAAAACCCTGACCATCTTGTGTTACCAAACTGAAAAAATAAATAGAAACTTTATGACCTACATTATAAAAGACATAGCATAAAGGACCTACAATTATTCTTTTCAGAGGGTAAGGCATGAAATACTTTCTTCTTACACAGTAGATAGTACACTCTTCATTTAAACACAGTGGATAGCATACTGTGCATTTAAACACAGTAGATGGGACACTCTGCATTTAAACACAAGGTTTTATTTTCCAAGAAGTTACAAATTAGAGAGTCTGTAACAATATCCAGACATTCCATTCTAAAACCTTCCAAGAGGGGAAAAACTAGCCTGTGCTCTTCTGGCCTAGACGTCAGCAGAGAAAGGCACAAACATACCAGTCACCCTCTATCTGTTCAAGTAAGTCAGTTCGGTCTTTTTCATCCATACAATGGAAGTAAGGATAGTCATGTCCTGATCTACAGTTAACAAAACTGCATCACTGTTTACAGGGAAACATAAAGGTGAAACATAGGTGTTTTAATGGAGAAAATGGAGAAAAATCCTTGCCCAGTTATCTAGTCCATTTTTTTTTTGTATTAATAAACACAAATTCCTGGCACTGCCTATGCCCACACTGGGATGCTCAGTACCCCAGCTCCACCTGGCATTTCTACATGTGTATCCCTACACCAAAATCCTCTGAAAGGCCCAGTCTATTTAAAGCTCTCCATACATAAAACATGCAGCACAGAGTTCAGCACAAAGCACAGCAATAAAACAGATGCCTGCAAAGGCACCCACCAATTCTGTGACAGACCACTCATTACATACCAGTCCTCCTGCAAGTATAATGCCTTTGGGTAATCTCCTTTAATCACCAGCTAAGACGTAACTCATGCAGCACTCTAAGCAGAGACTGAAAACTTTATTTCTTCCACACTCACTCTTGGTACACAGCTTATCCAACTGCACTACTGTCAGGCCCCTTTTGCTCACTCACTCTTGCCTTATTCTTTCATCATAACGGCACAGCTTCAATATAAGCAGAAGAGTGGACTAGCTGCACTTCAGGGTGTAAGGCACTGCTCTCCACCTGAGGAAGCCTAACCTAGATCTTTTACATCCCAAGAAAGTACAAAGCAGATGAGGAAACAGTGCCAACAGCTGTGTATAAAGAGAAAGGTAAAGCACTCCATAGCATATGGAAGAGGCAAATAACTGGCTTCAAGAAAGCTATTAAGTGCCAATCCTGGCCACTTATCTCAAGGGCTGTTCTGAGCTGTTAACACTCTGCTTTATCTTATTGCTCTCCTTAGAGTTAGCCTGCTTGCTTGGCTATTGGGATGAGCATCAAGGTGATTTTTCATTAAAACATCTTCCATAATAACAGTCTTACTCTTGGGTAGTAATTGTCACTTTGAAGGCCATCATATTACATGTTTTGCTTGTTTTGTTCCCAAAGTACCACTGCACACTTGTCTAAGCTGAGTTTCAGTGCCCATTCCCATAAATCCTTTCTACAATTCTTTACAGTGAGTACTTTATGCTACCATCATCACAAAATATTGCCTCACTGCTTGAAATCTCTTATGAGATTTAGTCCAGCAAAGCATGGACTAAATCAAACATCAGATCTACCCCTCTTCAGGATTTCTTTTTGACTCAAGTCTGTGAATCCCACTTGTCTCATTTTCCAGGAAGCAAATGAAGAGCTTGTTAAGTCAGGTTAAGTGGCCTACATTTTTAATTCTGCATGCCTAAAAGAAGGCAGAGGTGCTGAATGCCTTCTTTGCCTCTGTCTTTACTCCTGCAGACTCTCCCCGAGGGCCCCGGATTTCTATAGCCGCAGAAGGAGTCAGGACAAAGGAGGAGTTTGCTTTGGTAGATGAGGATTGGGTTAGGGATCAGCTATGCAATCTGGACATCTGTAAATCGATGGGTCCGGATGGAATGCACCCACGGGTGCTGAGGGAGCTGGCGGAGGTCATTGCTAGGCCACTTTCCATCATCTTTGGTAAGTCGTGGGAAACGGGCGAGGTGCCTGAGGATTGGCGGATGGCAAAGGTCACACCAGTCTATAAGAAGGGCAAGAAGGAGGACCCGGGTAATTATAGACCGGTCAGCCTTACCTCCATCCCTGGAAAGGTGATGGAACAACTTATTCTTGACTCCATCACTAGGCATATCAAGGATGAGGGGGTCATTAAGAACAGCCAACATGGTTTTATGAGGGGGAAGTCATGTATGACCAACCTTATAGCCTTCTATGAGGAAGTGACTAGGTGGAGGGATGATGGTAGAGCGGTAGATGTAGTTTTTCTTGATTTCAGTAAGGCATTTGATACTGTCTCCCACAGCATCCTCATAGATAAGCTAAGGAAGTGTGGGCTTGACGATCAAGTAGTGAGGTGGATCGAGAACTGGTTGAAAGGAAGAAGGCAGAGAGTTGTGGTCAATGGCGCAGAATCTAGCTGGAGGTCTGTGACTAGTGGAGTTCCTCAGGGGTCGGTGCTGGGACCGGTGCTGTTTAATATTTTCATCAATGACCTGGATGAGGGAACTGAGTGCACCCTCAGCAAGTTTGCTGATGACACAAAACTGGGAGGAGTGGCTGACACACCAGAGGACTGTGCTGCCATTCAGCGAGACCTGGACAGGCTGGAGAGTTGGGCGGGGAGAAACTTGATGAAATTTAACAAGGGCAAGTGTAGAGTCTTGCATCTGGGGAAGAACAACCCCATGTACCAGTACAGGTTGGGGGTTGACCTGCTGGAAAGTAGTGAAGGGGAAAGGGACCTGGGGGTCCTGGTGGATAGGAGGATGACCATGAGCCAGCAATGTGCTCTTGTGGCCAAGAAGGCAAATGGCATCTTAGGGTGCATTAGAAAGGGAGTGGTTAGTAGGTCAAGAGAGGTTCTCCTCCCCCTCTACTCAGCCTTGGTGAGGCCGCATCTGGAATATTGTGTCCAGTTCTGGGCCCCTCAATTCAAGAAGGACAGGGAATTGCTTGAAGGAGTCCAGCGCAGAGCCACAAAGATGATTAAGGGAGTGGAACATCTCCCTTATGAGGAGAGGCTGAGGGAGCTGGGTCTCTTTAGCTTGGAGAAGAGGAGACTGAGGGGTGACCTCATCAATGTTTACAAATATGTAAAGGGTAGGTGTCAGGATGATGGAGCTAGGCTTTTTTCAGTGATATCCAGTGATAGGACAAGGGGCAATGGGTGTAAACTGGAGCATAGGAAGTTCCACGTTAACATCAGGAAGAACTTCTTTACTGTAAGAGTGACAGAGCACTGGAACAGGTTGCCCAGGGGGGTTGTGGAGTCTCCTACACTGGAGATATTCAAGGCCCGCCTGGACAAGTTCCTGTGTGATGTACTGTAGGTTACCCTGCTCTTGCAGGGGGGTTGGACTAGATGATCTTTTTAGGTCCCTTCCAACCCTTGGGATTCTGTGATTCTGTGGGATTCTGTGATTCTGTTTTTGGCTCTGCAACAGGAACAGGCCAGTGTCCCATTTCTGACAGTTTGGCTACAGCCACTCCAGAGCAAAGCAGCTACTGATAACAGGACCAGGAGCTTTGTCTCCTCACCAGTAACAGCTGAGACTGATTTATAAGTAGATCCTGATTTTCCACCAAATTTTAATAATCCCTGTTTGAAAGTCTGTTAATACACCAAATATCCAGATGAACTGGAGGAAAACTGCAAGAACTGCAGATACTCTTCCCTCGCTCATCAGTTCCACGTTCTCCGAAACACTCTCAGCAAGGTCCCTTGTGTAAGGAAACACAGAAGACATCAGAGAAACAAAGTAGACAGAACGAACATACTTTAGTGGTTTTAGCCTCTAAGTAGTCAAACAAAGGTACGAATAAAACATCAGTTTTCACCATGCTGTTTCACAGCACTTTCACCTGAGAGGCACAGTGTAGATATGCTCGTAAGAGATTTCAAGCAGTGAGACAATATTTTGTCATGATGGTAGCATAAAGTACTCACTGTAAAGAACTGTAGAGAGGATTTATGGGAGTAGGCACTGAAACTCAGCTTAGACAAGTGTGCAGTGGTACTTTGGGAACAAAACAAACCAAACATGTAATATAATGGCCTTCTAAGTGACAATTACTACCCAAGAGTAAGACTGTTATTATGGAAGATGTTTTAATGAAAAATCACCCTGATGCTCATTCCAATAGCCAAGCAAGCATTAACTCTAAGGAGAGTAATAAGATAAAGCAGAGTGTTAACAGCTCAAAAACATAGCACATCACTACACATATAAAATCGCATGCTGGTTTGCTACCCACCGGTTTCGATCGCAAAAGAGAATGGAGAAGGCCTAAAAAAAGCTTTGAAGAAAGGCAAGAAATGCTTAGTGAAATAAATTTCACATAAGGATCAATCTAAAACACTTTAGATTGTAAAGAAATGACAAGCGCAGGGGGAAGCACCAAACAAGGCTGGCAATCAGGATCAAAGTAAGTGACGGGAGGTAGTTCTTCACACTGCACAGTTAAGCTGTGGAGCTTCTTACTAAAGGGATGCTGTGGCTGTTGCATGGCTACACAAGACAAAAAGATATCCACCAGAAGCTACTAACTACAACAAATACCTGAACTGTAAACAGTTAGACAGGGGAAAGTTACTGTATTTGCTTGTCTCACTCTTTGGTTAGGCTTATATAAACTTCTGGTAAGATTCTGGTCCTAATAATCCCCAAATATTGAATGCAAATAATCACCATTCAAAAGCAACATAACCAAGGCTCATGCTAATGATTAGTGTAGCCTCTGAAAGGTGCAGTCCTACTGCACACAAGTTATAAAGAACATTACGGTCCTACTAGTGGCCTCGGTGCCCCTGCAGTGCTTCACTGAAGCCCAAGCAAGCTAGGTCACAAACTAACTGGCACAGGACAGCCTCCTCTCCCAGAGAAAAACCCATCAGTCACTGCCTGCATCAGCTCTCTGATTTGGCCAATCACAGATGTCCCAGAGGCAGCACAGAAATAAAGGCACCCCAACAACACCACTGCCTTAGTTAGGCAGTTAATCTGCAATTCAAATGCATTCACAAAAGGTTCGCTGCAACAGCCCCCCACACCTCCAAGTGGTCAGGAAGAATATCAATACCATGTATTCGTCAGTCCCAGGGAGAAAACAAAAAGACACCAAAAAACCCCAAACCAGAAGTCTAAAAGTCAGTCAGTTCTCAGCAGATTTGCAACAACCACTGGTAAAAGATTGGGGGCTGAGAAAAAGCTAAACTAACTATGAAAAATTCCAAACCAGAAAGGGGGAGGTTTGGGAAATAATGTATCTTTGTTTTACAATTTGACGTATATTTCAGTATCTTTTTTTAAGTGATCTTACAGAATAGCGTTTTCTGTAATAGAAACAAAAACCTTTTTCTTTTTATACCCAACATGCCATGCTTTGAAACACAGCTGTAAAACAGAACACAGGTAAAGGCTCATACCAAAAAGAACCCCCAAAACAAACAAACCCGAAATCCCTTTACCACTTCTGACATTTTTGAAGGAAAGCAAAAGTTGAAGGGACATGTCTATATTCACCCTCAAGTTGTCAAGTATTATCAGAGTATTTCACAAAATGAAATAGATAATGCTGCTCGAGTCCTTAGTGCTTTATTTAAACATTATATTTATCAGCACAGTTTTTAACAAGCACACTAATTTCAGTCTAATGAAGTCAGCCAAACAAGATGCACACTGTCAAAATAAAGTGGCTTGTTCCTTGTCCAATACACAGGGCACAAAACCATAAGAGAGGTGACATTGTTTTGGGATATTTTGCAACAATTCCCTTTGAGAATTCCATTAGGATGCAACTTTTTATATACTTTAAGTTTCCCCATGCATCATCCCCACATCTGTCTTTACTTTTTAAATTACTACCATCCATGAAGAGACTTTGGGGCTGTTTGTCTTCTCTTTCTCATTTAGTACAGGTACTGCAAGGGAGTCTGAAGCATCTTTCTGAGCCCTCTGCCTGCAATTCAACTCCATCATTATCCCATATCAGTATACTACATCCCCTTCTTTAACACGCTGGAGTAACCCATAGGAAAATCTGTGATTCAGATACATCCTATTAGTAGCCTGTTAAAAATCAAGACCTGACTTATCAGTCTCCTATGTGATGTTTCTAAGAACACAGCTAAAGCATCACACCCTGAAAATAACAAGGTAGTGATTAAAGACCTGAACTAATATAAAAATAAATAAATAATCCTTTAATATTATATTTTGACTGATTAAATATACACATATAAAGTCATTTGACTATAGCACAAAAGCTTACAAGAAATGGCATTGCTAATAGCTAGATTAGAAAAGACGCAAGACATAAGAAACCAACGTTTTACTCAGTACTAGGCCTGAAGTTGCTACAGCTTTTTCTATTCCTTTCCACAACAAAAAGAAACAAATTCCAGCAACTTTCAACTTTTGCAGGAGCAGGCTTTTAAATGAAGTTACTCCCATAACTTTTTGGGATTTAGCAGCAAAAGAAGTCACCACAGGAGTCACAAAGAAGTCACAACAGTTCTGCGACTACTTTGTTTACAGCTTTCAGAAAAAGAAAACCAGTTGGCAAATACAGCGGTTGTAATTTGTTATAATAAGCAAATACTGAGGAATCAAATAGAATGAACCAAAAAAGGATTTAAAATGCCAAGCAAAAAAAGTGCATGCTTGAAAGAGTTTCCTGAAAATTAAAAGCCATCATTAAAAGCAACACCTACCATGGTTGCCTGTTCAGCTGATGTAGCAGAGCAGCTTGAATACCAAAGTTAAGTTCCAGAAGAGAACTTCAGTAACACTAAATTCATCCCAGCTGGAAATTTCAGAGGAATAATCACACCTCTGATTACTGTCTTTTTAACCTATTTAGTGGATGACAGGCATTTTGTTCTTTTAACTTAAACAAGCTAACTATGCTCTTACAAAAAGGGTCCCATTACCCAAATAGAGTAGAAAAGGCCTTAAGATTTCAAGTATTACTTAAGAGATACAAGTTTAAAATGGTTTTATAAGGCGTAACTAAAAGAGAAACACACCAACAAAAAACCCACCCAACGTCTTTACTGCAATTCACATGTGAACATTACATAAGGAGTAACCAAACATAATCATACAATCACACTTCTAGCAAAAGAAAAAACATCACCCAGTAACAGCATGACACATCCTATGAGACAAGTTCCTGCCAAATCTCTACCCTTAAAGCTAAATGCTTCCCCCCACCCCTAACCACTGAAATCTCATCCATCTCTTCAGCCTGCTTGAGGCAAAAATATCTAAGACTGGGTTCCATATACCCACTACATTTAGCCACCCAAAGAGCCAGTTTCCACACATATTTACACTCCATCACTTGCACAATAGTCAAAACTATACTAAACCTAGAAAAGCAGTTTTGGTTACTTGTAGCACTGTAGTACATGAGCCTGTATGAGATTTTGACTGAAAGATAAATATTTATATCGAAATTAAGTAATTTTCCTCCACATCTTTTCACATTATACCCCCCACTGAGTCAAAGTCAACTGATTTTAAGAATTACTTAGATTGCATATTGAAGAAAGAACTGACAATCCTGCAAAAACACACATCAACTTGTATATCCAAATCAGTAACATTAGTAAAGCACAACTTTAGATGCACTTCAAGTAAAAAGTACAATTACTTCTTTCCCTCATCTGCATAATTGCTACCCCAAAAGACTTAACTTTTTGATTGTTTCATTACTTACTGCAATAACTGTGCCTTTTCTAGCTTGAAAAAGCCCACACAGCAAGGCTACCGGCCAGCCTATGCTGCAGAAGCATAGATAACATTCAATGGACATCCTTCTTTTTAGGTATAAAAACCTGCAACTTTTTCATAAGTTATAATCTTGGTATATTCTTCCAAGCAAAACTCAAAAGCTTATTTTCATACAAACGCTAACCTTTGAGCCAAGGCATTGAGAACTGGAGGAACAGCAATACCAAGGTATTTGAACACAAAACACAAAAGTTCCAAAGTGGAAGGAGAAATACATTACAAAGATCAAGAAAAGAGTACAATGTATTTGAACATATTTGCAATGTTTCTTTTTTTAAAATACTAACTCCTTAATCCCACTTTTAAAACAGGGAGATCATTTCTTACGGTAAAGCTAAAAGGACCCCCAGCGCACGAGCTGAGAAGCCACTATGAAGACAGAAGCAGATACACAAATGAGAAAGCACTTTATAATGTTAATGACAAGAGTACTGAAGACTGACTCCTTCAGCCTATCCATCTGCAAATAAAAGGTTGAAAATCAACTATTATTGTGAAACCTCCCGAGAAGCTGACTGAAAACAGCCAAGTGCAATGCGTATACCACTACCTAGTCTTGTACGATAGCGGCTTATCAGGTTTCTCATCAAGGGTCAAGGGAAAGTGCCACCATCATCATAAGCCAGGACACCCATCTTCAAAGACAGGTAATCCTCACCAGAACTGAATGCAACACTGGGCATTCATCTCGGCAGTAAACACAACCTGGTGCTCGCCACTGCTATTTCATTAGGATTCCCTTTTAAACCTGAACTCCACTTGACTTTCAAGCAGCACAATACTAAACTGCTAACTAGCAACTTGAATATGCTTGTCTTCCCCAGCCAAGCACAGAAAAAGGACAAAGTAAATACAGAACACAGTAACAGGCTAAAAATAATCTGAACTGTTTCAAGTAGTCATGGTATTCTTTAATACACAGGTAAATTTAGTTACTGCAATGTATGGTTGCCCTTCCCTTTACAAGCTTTCACACAACTAGCAATGTCACACATTACAGATTCTACCCTCTCAGAGAAATCAGCTTCAAAGAAATTGAAGAGATCACTTTCCACTACTAGTACTCATGCGAGCAAGGTCTTTGTAGCCAAACTTTAAAATAAAATAGTGTACAGAGATCAAATATGAATCCCAAGGTCCAAAATGTAGTAAAATAAAAGTCTGGCATAACCTAAAGGTTTGGGGGTGTTTGGTTTTGTTCTTTTTTAAGCAGCTTAATGACTATTGACTTGAAATTCAAAGTCAAAAGCAAGTACTTTCAATTTAAGCACATAACAAAAAAGGTGAAAATGTATTAAACCCAAAAATCAGAAGAACAAACATTCAAAGACACGTACATTTTTTTGCCATCATCCCCACAAAGACAGACAGACAAGAAGTTGAGTCATACACCCCTGTATTTTTGCCTGTCTACTAAAATAAATCCAGGAAACACTATCTTCTCTAGCACGTTACTAAATTTTACTTCTTGGCTTTCTTCACGTTTATAAACCCAAGAATTATTTTTCTAGTGGTGACACAAGATACCACCAGTTCATGTAAGCAAAGTAAGCCTTACTTCAGGAAGTCAGGTCATACTTGAAGGCCATAAGCTGATGCCACAGTGAGATGAGATCAAGTAGTGTTTCCCCCTCAGTATTAGCTTGTCACTCTGGGTCAAACTCACCTGGTGTGTATTTCAGTCAGTACCAAACAACACAAAATAACATCTAGTACAGTTATGCAGCCATGTGGACAAATACAGAAATGCTGTGAGTAACCTGGAATATTTTGGTAGCACTTCATACTATGAGAAAAGATGCTGAAACAAGTAAATGCCATTTCAAGCTAGTTGATAAAACTACACCCACTTCAAATGCAAGAAAGTAAACTATATCTATTTTCCAGCTCGCTCTTAAGGGCTGTTTTCAAAACAAGTAAATTTGGAAACTCATCCTTCTAATTATAAAAGTACTCCCTCCACCCTCATATCAAATGGTAACCATCTAGGAGACTTTCTCTGCCCTTCATCACTTGTATTTCACTCACACAGGAACATCTCAATGGCTCTGGTCCCTGAGAAAAATTGCGTAGAACGTAAAATTCCGCATTTAGCATTAGAAGCAACTCGTGAAGCTTTTCCAAATGTTTAGACTCAGGGGGGTTCTGCTAGGTACCACCTTTCCAATTTCTTTAAACCTACAAAGCACTTATAGACGCCCTGTTCTTTTGCTTGCCAGAGCTGGGAACGGTAGACTTGCTTCCCCCAACACCTAAGCAGTTTCAATTCGCGGCAAACTTTACAAATAAGAAATAATGCCACGTCAGCAATTTTTAGAAAGTAACACAGAAAGAGCTGGTAAGATGCATAAGCTGAGCACTTATCTTCTGACTGCCTCTTTTCGGTCCCAACCACAGAAATCTTGATCTTAATTTTCCCCATGTCATCACCCTCAAATAAGAATGTAAGAAAACATTTTATTCCACTTTGCCATGGAAGACCCAGACTGTAATGACTGCATGACCATGTACACCTTCAACACAAAATAGAAAACAAACTACACGTGGCTGCGCATTCTGACTTTATCTTGTACCGTTAGGTTGTGATTATACCTATACTTACGGAAAATGCTCTGATAATCCAGTCATCTTTTGTAACTGTTATTTAATCTACCCTCTGAAAGTGAAGTTCAGCTGGAATACTGGAATCTGGCTGCTTACAGCAATATTTTACCTATCTAACATATTCCAAGGATGAAGGACGTGCGCACCAATGCATTTCAAGGTCTAAGCCACTTTCCTGAAGATAAGTGATCTTTGCTTCTACCTACAGAAAATGCTCTACAGACCCAAACGGCTTTACACCTTGCTTCATTTTTCCTACAGCTCTTACTGAGAGATGTGAATGTGCACACACTCCACATAGTGGCACAACTATAAGCGGTCTAAACTATATCCTTCTCAGCTGACACCAAGCTTCTTCACTATGACTGAAACAGAAGCATGTATTTGAACAGGTTGTTATTCTCAAAATAAAAATGCTTCTTTTGGGTTGTTCAAACATGTCACAAAGGCACTATTTCTACAACTGCTGTTCAACTTTCAATGCAAAACCAGGAACACAGGAGGCAAACTAGGATGTTTAGAAGTGCCAAATAACCATTAAGACAAGCAAAACTGTGTTATCAGTATGGAGTAGAATGAGGTGGAGAGCCTTGATCTGCACAACAGCCAAATATGACCTCCAGAAGACCTGGAGAGAAAAGTACAAAGCAACAGGTTCTGACAACAACTAGAGTCAAAGATAAAAACTGCACTAAAAAAAGACATATCTGGGGGAGAGGGGAGCAGCTAAATCTAATACAGCAACAGAGTATTTGACAGTGAGAAGATTTTTTACAACAAATGTTATGAGAAAGAGCTTACCTAAACTTCTTGATACTTTCCTGAAGAAATATAAATATACTCCAAAACTTATAGGCTGAAAGCCTGAGTCTTCTGTATGTACAGGTATTATGTAGACCAGTATAATAACACCACTATCAATCTCACGAGGGTAAATGGCAGCTATTCTGGAGCATTCGCAACTTCATTTGTTGTCAAAGCACAAATTGACGATAGCTTGGTTTCGCGAACAAAGATTTGGGAAGGGCTCTACCATACCATACATTACACCAGTTAAGATCTTCTGCTTATATGATTAAATCAGAAGAAGAAACCATTATTAAAAAGCAAGCTTAAACAAAACATGGAAGATTATGTTTTGAGTGAGCACATGACAGCCGATGATACAGGCCCAATTTAAACAAACCAACAAAAAAAGTCCCTGGAGACCGTGTGTAAATACACTAACTCACTTTCATCAGGACTGTTTAAACTACGCATTGTTAGAAAGAATATTTAAGAGAAAAGAAACAGAACCTTTCATATATTCAGAGCACTGGCTGCCCATGTGGAGAGTTCATAAACTCAAAGCAAAACAAAGTAGGGGAGAGGACTTGGCAATCTTTCTATACAAAAGAAACTGCAGGAGAAGTCAAGGTCAAATGATTTAAATACTTAACCAGTAATAACCATGATACAACTATTCTATAGGAAAATTCCTTCCCTAGTCTTGTCCTCTTCTGTTCCCTACTGATTCCTAACTTTGCCTGGGAAACGGGATTGGCATCAGTATATGAAGTTACTACCCTGCCCACACTTCCTCCATAACACAATGAATGCAAGACACAGTAAGTGTAGCTAGAAGAATCTAGGATAAAACCCTCTGTGTTCAGCAAAAGCAAACGTCTTTCCAACCTGCCAACTTAATCAAATATGGTTGTGATTTCTTATAATTGTACTTTACGCCATACTTGCAAAAACATTCACTTCGCCTTCTACTGGCTTCACAATTCCTTTTCACACATACTAAGTTTAGAGAAATTGATGAACAGGAGGAAATATAAAAAGATAGATAAAAAAGCAGCCCACAGACTTCTTGTGCAGTATGCTACCCGAGATGATTTTCAATGTACATTACAGTAAATAATGTTCACAGCAGACGTTTCATTAAACGCTAAAACAGGAAGAACAAAGTAAGACTACAGAAGCACATTTATTTAAATAGAAAAGCACAACCGCAGTGGTGAGCTAAACAGACAAGAAGTTGATAAAATGAAAGAATTCCATACATGAAACCTCCGGACCTTGTTTCAGGAAACAGCAAGTAGCATGGCTGAAATATACCCAGCATAACTAATGCTTCATCAACACCTGCTGATGAAAGCAAGTAGGAAAAGCAACCTGTTGTCACTTCACCACTTCGCAGGGCAGGCATAAAAAGGCTGCAAAGAACACAGTAATTCCGGCCCCGCATAAACAGACGCTGCATTCCTAAGAAAGGAAAAACCCAAAACTCATACCCCGGTCTAACTTGGCCACCGCCACGGGAACTGTCGCCGAGGCCCTCCCTGCCTTCATCTCTCCGCCACCCGCCCAACTCCCCAGCCCAGGCAATGCCACCCGGAATTGTTTTGGCCGCGGCACCGCCACGACCCCACGTGTCCCTCTCCGCCGGGCCCGGCAGCGGCGGAGCCCCGCCGGCAGCGGCGGCCCCCGGCTTTTCCTCGCTCGCTCCCGCCCCCCTACCGGGAGCCTCCCCTGCTTTCCCTCCACCACGCAGCCTCCCTGCCGGCCCCATTCCCAGTCCCGGCTCCGCGCCCGTCGCAGCCTCCACCCTCCAAGGAACCACAAGCACTCAGCGCCCCACGGACGAACCGGCGTCGCCTGCGTTGCCCTCTCCGCCTTAAGACCCGGGCGGAGCGGGCTAAACGGAGCCGGGCCGGGCCGCATCCCTCTCAACCCTACACAGGGACTGACCCAGGCAGCGAGCGGCTCGACCCCGGCCCCGCGGAGGGCTGAGGCGCAGAAGCGCCGGTCCCGCACCGTGTTCCCCCTCCCTGACTGCCGGGACCCCGAAGTGAACGGGGGACCCCGAGCTCCGCCGCGCCCCACCCCCGCCCGCGGGGGTCGGGGGGTCGGGACGGCGCTCACCTGGCAGAAGCGGCGGCAGTAATACTGGCTGTGGAGCAGGGCGGGCAGGCCGGCCGCGGGGCCCGGCGCCACCAGCGCCTCCAGCTCCTCACTGAGCCGCTCCGACTCCTGATCGCTCTCGTCTTCCGCCATGCTGCTCCGGCCGCCCTGCGCGTACCGAGCGCCCCCCTGCCCCCGCCCCGCCACGCCGGAAGGGACGACCCCCTCCCTGCCGCCTCACTTCCGGCCACGCCCACCCGCCGCGTTCCTATTGGGCCGGCTGCAGTGCCCATCAACAGGCGACTCGTTGATGACCTCTGGCTCCGCCCTTCCGCCGCAGCGTCCTTTGATTGGAGGAAAAGTCTCTTCGTTACTTTGTCTCCGCGTCGCCATTGGCTGCTCGTTCCGCCTGTTACACCTCCCTCCGCTGCCTCCTGCCGACCACTGGCCAAAGCCCCCGTCCGCTAGACGCCGCCGTCACCGCTGCGCACGCTGATTGGCCTGAGCATACCTCCATCACAGCGCCTACACCCGCCTCTCACATCTAATTGGTCAGAAATGCAGTCCATCTCTGCCGCCCTGGCCGGACGGAGCCAATCACTGAGGAGTTTCTCTCCCACGGCCTCTCCGTGGCTCCGGGCGGCTGGGCGGGCGCGGCGGTTGCTAGGCGGGTTGCTAGGGCCCGCCTACCGCGGCCGCCAGGGTGGGTCGGTCCGGCTGCCTGCGGCGCGGCGGAGGGCCCAGCGGAGGAGCGGCGGCGGCGGCGGGGACTGCGGAGGCCGAGCGGGTAACGGCGCCCGGCGGGGGGGGCGGTCGGTCGGTCGGTCGGTCGGTCGGTCGGTCGGCGCTGCCTCAGGGGGGGCCACCCGGGGCCGCTCTCCGCCGTCTGTGGGGTCCGGGCCCGGTGCGGCGGCGGCTCCCGGCTCCGCCATGGAAGCACCCGCCGTGCCGGTGGGGCGGGGCCGCACCTGTCTGCAGCCACCGCGGATGGGGAGGACGTAGGCCTGGGGTGCGGCGCTGCCGCCGCCGGGCCGGGCCCGCAGCCCCCCTGGGACACGGGAGGGAGTGAGGCGGTGGCGGAGCTCGCACTCCGCCGCTCCTCCGAGGCCCTCCCGGGTTAAACGGCACCGTCTCTCCGGTGGCCAGACCCCGGGGTTCCCTGGGGAATACATCGAGCTCTGTCCGCCCCAGGGTGCTTCTCCGGCAGGGAAACAGCGAAACCCGGTTAGCGGTTGGGAGTCAGGAGCTGTTTTCCTCCTCACCTGAAACAACCCCTTTGGGCCCGCCGGTGGCGCTTCTCACCCAAGCCGCGCTCATCCGCACCGTCGGGCTCCACTGCTTCGGTGTTACCGTGTCTGCCCTGGCTGCCTGCTGTGCCCGCACGCCTGCCCTGCGCTTGGGAGCGCAGGAGCAGTCCAGGCATCAGTAGGCATCAAAGGATCCACGCCAAAACTCGAGGCGAAAACCACCCCACTAAAAATCCTTTGTTTTGCCGGTTGTGCTGCTCGCAGGATCCTTACGGATTGCGATAGAGCATAAGTGCAACCACCTAGCTTAGTGGGGGATTCGTTTTGACGTTTCAGAAGCCTAAGCAACAAGTGTATGTGAGGTTAAGGGCTGTTTTCTGCTTGATGGCCGGAAGCAATCGCTTAGGAAACTCATGGGGATAAATCGTATAAAGCAACAAAAAGAACAAGGATCCGTCGATGCTGAAAGAAAGATCAGTTGTCTTAGTTTGTAGTGTTGTGAAGCAGCAGTCAAAACTTGCAGTTTTGGAAAGTAGCTGATAGTACAAAATATAGGCTAGGAAAGTAGCTAATAGCAATATCTTAGACTCCTTTTTATTGCTATCTTTTAGTTTAGCGATGATTTAAGGTTAAAAAAAAGACAGTTTTGAAGACTGAATTTTCTGGGCCTTTATTTCCAGGGTAAGCCAAAAGCATTCTGGACAGGAAAGTTTAATTCAGGCCTTAGAGGTGGACAGGCTCAACTTAGAGTTAGTTTGGAAGTTCTGGCCTTTTAAAGTCAGACAACCTATTGTATTTCCTCAACATATTTCCCAGAATAGATCTTTTTAAGAAATACCTGTTTCCTTTTTTTGTTAAGGAAGTGGGTAGTTAACTACCTGGCATTGGTCATTACATTAAGGAAGTGGGTAGTTAATGTAATGGCCAGCTCAGGAAACTTCAAACCCAAACACAGCTGTTTCTTGATTTCAGCTTTACTTTGAAAATTACTTGAATTGTCTTGGCTGAGATTTACACCAGCCACTCCATTTCTCACCAACAAAGACAGACATAAGTCCTGTTTGATTTTAGTACACTTGGCCATGTTATTGCCTGCTTTGGTAACATAGTGTAATTCAGAGTGCTGTTAAAAAGTGTCCAGCTCTCTTAGTTATCAGTTACCTTCCTCAGAGAAGTTGTTATCTTTGAAAATATAGGTTCTTATTTTGCACTGAAAAGTAATTTGCCATTTTCTGTTCACAGCAGGCTCTTTCAGCAGTCTCTAGTTGCTGTGACAGAATGATTTGCTTTTGACTTGGAGTTAAGGTTCAGTCTAATAGCTGTGGTTTGAGCTGGGGTAGGAGTGAGCGGTGTTCCCAAATGAGCACTGAAAAAGATCAAGTTTGGGGTTTTTGGTTGGGTTCTTTTTTTTACTGGCTTTTGGGACAGTAATGGCCTTCGTGCCAGATATTTCAACAACTCAGTTTTTGCTACACATTTTCAGGAAGTAAACAGAAAGATACTCATTCAACATCAGAAATTGTCCCATATATTGGAGATACCAAGAAAGTACCCTTTACCATAAAAACTAAAGGATAAAAACAGTCTGCGAGAAAAAGCCTTTCTATTTGGCTTTCAGTGATGAGCAGATGGAGTTTTGAGAGTTCTGCTGAGCTTTGTAGTCACAAAACCTGACCCATGAGGAAGCTCAGTCTCATATATTCTTTGGACTTCAAGATCAAGAACCTTTCAATAGTAGTTTCATATATGTATCTTACATGTAATTATATTGTAGCTGTCAGTAAGTACTGACTAGACTGCATCCAGAGCTATTCGGTTGAAATCATTAGCACATTTTAACAGCAGTATTCTTTTCCAGCTTTCAGGTAAAGTGTATTGAAGGCACAATGGAACGGTTTGGAGTGAAGTCCGCTCCGTCACGTAACCGCTCGAAGACCGCTTTGTATGTAACTCCTCAGGATCGCGTAACTGAGTTTGGCAGTGAGCTGCACGAAGATGGAGGAAAGCTCTTCTGTACTTCCTGCAATGTGGTTCTGAATCACGTTCGCAAGTCTGCCATCAATGACCACCTCAAGTCTAAAACGCACACAAAGAGGAAGGCAGAGTTTGAAGAACAGAACGTCAGGAAGAAGCAGAGGACTCTGACTGCTTCCCTTCAGTGCAACAGTACTGCCCAGACAGAGAAAACCAGCGTCATCCAGGACTTTGTGAAAATGTGCCTGGAAGCTAATATTCCACTTGAGAAGGCTGACCATCCGTCTGTGCGAGCCTTCCTGTCCCGCTATGTCAAGAATGGCAGTTCGATACCTAAGTCAGACCAACTAAGGAAAGCATACCTGCCTGATGGGTATGACAATGAGAACCAGCTCATCAATACTGAAGACCGTTGAGAAGAAAACTGTTTTCATCATTGTTGTGAAGTTTTACATATTGATGGTGTGGTTTATTTTTCTATTCATGCATATAAACAGTGTTACATATTGGTTTTACAAGCTATTTTGTATTAATGTAGAAATGACAATCTATTTGTGAACTTAGTGGTATGCCACAGACTGTTGCTAACCCTGCTGTAGACTTCCGAGTTACATTGATGTAGAACTCACCTTGATGTAGGGAACATAACCTGGCATACACCTTATCCACGTTCAGTCCAGCTGTACCTGACGCTAAGAAAAAAGCACTTGGATGGAGGACCTCACTTACCTAAACTGTGCATCTGAACATACAAGGAATATGACGCGATGGAGATTGTTAACCATGTCAGTGGATTGCTTTTTCCAGTATCCTGTCCATGAGTGATCGAGAGGAAGTGCTGCACATTTGAAATACAAGAAGCTGTAGAATGGTTAGTTAAAACAACTGCTGTGTTGGAGGAGGATTATTGCAAATTCCTATTCAAGTTCGGTTTACCTCCTAAAATGGGAAACATTTTTCTTCTAGAATACTCTTTTATCCTATTTGGTGCAATTGTGGATGTATTCATTATCTGGCTCCAATAGCTGCTGTCTTGTGTTGACCTCTGACCTCCACTGTTCTCATGAATCTAGGAGTTCTGCATGTTTACCAGTCCTCCTTTTCTAAAATCACTGTTTCATTGTCTGTTTAACATGTCCCCTTCAATTTCAGTGCCAATCCTTGAAGTCAGATTGACAAACCAGTAACTGAGTGTGGCTTGCAGTGCAGTTGCTGGCAAGTGAAATTTACACTGGGTGAAAATCTTTGTAGACAGGATTAATGCCTTTTTTCTTACTAGCAGGACAGAGGATACTGGATCTAAATTAGGGATGGTGGAGGCACTAAACAGTGGAGTTGAAAAAGCTTTTTTACAGTGCATATGAGAAGAGGCTCCTTCAACTTTCCTTGAAGGTCTTCTCCATCTCTGGCCTTGTTTTCAGCCTTTTAGGCAAAGGAAGTAAAGTAATTAAGATAGTTTTCAGAATGATTACTGGAAAGGCTATTCAGTACCTTTAAGTGCAAACAGAAAAGAGTGGATGCTTTGCAGCTTTACTGGAATTACAGGCCTGGGCTGTTATTTCTTACTCTGTGCCAAGGCCATATCTATAAAGGGCAACAAAGGCTAGCAAGGACTAGCAAAATGTAAAATGGGCAACTGAAGAATTTCAATGTTACCCTCTCTGAAATCTAGTAACTGTTACAGAGCTATTCCAAATTATTATGCCAAATAATCCACTCAGTATAAGTGCTCTATAAAGTTTTTGAATGGAATGAGTGCTACAGTTAGACCACCTTCTGCCTGCTTTAGTTTTTCTTGAGGTGCTCTAGGTTTCCGGGAGGCACCAAGCATCTTCCAGTAACACAGAACTCCTCTGCTCAGTGGATACAATGGTGTGACTATGCTGTAAATCCCTCAGGTGGAGCCAGTTGTTCTTTACAGCTTCCTTTCCCCAGCAGAGTTTCACAGTATTTTGTTTCTCAGCATTTACTTTATTCCAGATATTTACAGCAATACTAAGTAATTGCTAAAAAGAGACAAAATAAGCTGCTTATTTTGTTTCTTTAGCTATTTCTAGAGCAGTCTCTTCCGCTGGATTGAGAGAGACTTACATACTAAGTACCAACTAGTTTTTGTGCAATTATCTTCTACAGAAATGCACTTGTGTTACATTGTAATCATGTCTTGTACCCTTCTGCTGTTAGACCTGTTCCAATAAATGGACAAAACTAAAAGGCAGAAGGCTGCTTACCCACGTGTTCTGGTGCATGGGTGCCCAGTACACTGCCACACCTTTGGTCCCTGTTGATGATAGCAGGACTCCATGTAGGTATAACGATCCTATCACTTATACTGGTTGCTGTTTCCGAACTACAGACAGAAATAACAGTAATAACTTTTTTCCCCTCTAAACCTAGATACCAAAATATGCCTTGCAAAATACTATTTGCTCTTGCACGAGCTTGGGTTTAGCTTAACATCATGAACTGCCTTGGGCTACAACTGTTTTATAGATCTTCTTAAGCCAAGTTAAGGATAAGCTGCCAGTAGCTTTTTCTGCCCTGACAATAATTGGAAGTGTTCTTTTACAGCTGCAGTTTCATTTCAGTGAAACAACAGCCTTGCTTTATTATCTTTTTCTTACCTTATGAATGCTATCTTAGAATTGAAGCAAATAGAAAACAATGAAGTATTGAGAAAAGAGGCTTCCATTATAAATAAAAAAGGCACTTAGAGAAGATAGTATGATTACAAGGTATAAATTGGGACTAGTTAGCTCACTTCTTGCTAACATGGTATTTCAGAGGCTGCACCCCATGGCCATTTTATATTGGATTCAATGCTGTATATTTTTCCCTTGGACTGGCAAACCAAGAGATGCTTTGGAAAGTTTAATGGTAACATTAAGTAAGCTCTTACACAACTGAAAGAAAACCAAACCAAACCAAAACCAAGTTCCTTTCACTTACATAAAACCAGAAGTTAGCAACATCAGCAGCTTTTAGTAAAAAAAAAAAACCCAGGCGTTTTCACTAAGGCAAAGCAATATTGGAACACTTGGTTTCTCAGAATTTGACTCTACTTGTAGCAGTCTGTGTACAGAGCCTCAACTTAGAGAAATAATACAGTTGTGTAAATATTGTCAGTCATTATTCTAGTACCACTTCTTTAATGCAGAATTACTGCAGGGGGTGGGAGCCTGATGAGGAGCCTCACCCATGTAGCCATATGCTACCAACTGATAGCAATTTGGAAGCAAAAAGTGGTCACAAGGATTTTG
Source organism: Lathamus discolor (assembly GCF_037157495.1). NCBI lineage: Eukaryota > Metazoa > Chordata > Aves > Psittaciformes > Psittacidae > Lathamus > Lathamus discolor. Next base: position 3,180,762 of record NC_088887.1, on the reverse strand, counting down.
AATAGAACTGATTTAATTCCAATGCACAGCAGTTTGTAGGATGCTGGTGTCTTAATCCTATTTTATTTGTTTAAGTCACAGCATTTTCCAAGCTTTTGGAAAATCAAGATTCTTATCCATTGCAAGAGATTCAGAATAGAGTAAACCAATGAAAAACAAAACACTTCCAGGTAACCAAAAAAGAATAATGAGTAAGTTTATATTCATGGACATAATGCAGATCATCAACAAGACAGATACGCTTATTTCCTTTAGAAGTAAAAATAGCTCCACTCAGTCTTGGAATAGAGTCCTACAAATGCTGAAGTTTAGAGCCAGTGTGGCTATAGCTGGATGAAGCATAACCTTGGTTTAATTACTACTGATCTTAAGGAAGATTTATGACAGAAGTTTTCTGGTGTATCTAAACCTAACAGCAAAATCCTAGAACAGAGGCTGTGGTTGTTGAACAGTCTCCATGGATTGGAGGTTTTTTGGTTTGGTTTGTTTTTTTTTTTCCCCTGCAAGAACACTGCATTATTTTTCCATGTATTTGCTGTAAAGCCTACTCTCAGAAGTAAAAGGAGAATGGTAGCAACGCCTGCTTTTCATTTTACATGCTTATATAGGGGCAAGCTATAAGGGATACTTTTGCCAGGTGGTTTTATTAATATATATAAAGCTGTAAATGTAATATAAAAGGAAAAGAAGAAATGTTTTCGTCTCTAACCACACACTTATATTAGTTTAGCCAACTGACAGCTAAAATTACTCCAAAGTGCTTTTCTTGAAACATCAGTTTCAAAGAGTAAAATACAAACAGGCACATTCTCTGTTTTGTGACTACTTACATGTATGTACCATGTAGTTAGTTTCAGCTTGCATGTTCCTGAAGAAATGAGCAAGTTCTAATGATTTTAAGCATTTTGAAGCCTGTAATTTGGCAGGTCCCTAGAGGAGGTGAAACATTTGACATAATGAAAGGGAAAGCTGTTTTTCAGTTGAGAGAGAAACTTGGTTCTGCAAAGTATGAGATATTCTCATGATAAGACTATTTTTAGTCAGAGCCCCATTTTAGCAGTTCTGTAGAGCTGAACAGCAAAATGTTCCCTGCAACGTTTTTCAGCATCATGAACTGGTTTATAGGAGTGGGGAAAGGGGGAGAGCTGGAAGTTTGGCAAGGGTAATCTCTATTTATATTTACATATAAAGAGAGGCAAGAATCACCGTTGTGTTCACATTGTACTCCCCGCTAAATCTTTTTGTGTAATTTGAGTGCTTGTTGTCTTTGTACATTTTTAAGATTGTGTCTAACTTGCTAAATAAATCTCTCTTTTTTGTTTGTCTTTTTTAAACAAAGCTTCTCATTGTAATAATGCTATTAAAAGTTTAGGCTCTTCTGGGCTAGTGAAAATGCTTTATTTTTGGTTTGGTAGCAGGGATGTTTCACGGAGGAAAAGTGGCCGCAGGAATGGTTTTATTTAAACTTGCGAGTAGATACTAGAATGAGGCTGAAAAGGCTTGCATCCTGCAGTGCCACAAGACTTCCTATTAGAACAGTAAAACCAGAGTAAGTGATTTAAGTTTTTATATTAAAATATTATTGGAAGATAAATACTTTACTTTGTAAAGTTTTCACTTGGTAATGGAGAAATGGTTCTTAAAAAACAATAAAGGAATTGCTTTTTCTTAGAATTTATGCATGACCTCTTCTTTTGCCAAGAAAGCAGATAAAGAACCTGTGTAGTTCACATATAATGATAATGTAAGATTGCAGAAATGGATGGTGACAGGAAAAAATAATCTACATGCTGTTGTTGTAACTAAATGTAATGTCAAACTGTAGGTTGAAGCAGTTCATTGATGTATCTGTACAATGACACTGAAGCCCGGTCATACAGGACTGGTTAACCAGAACTCCTGTTTCCTGTCGAGTACGTGGCTTCCTTTATAGTGACAGAAATTCCCTCATTTTGCCTTCTGTGGCAAGTGAACACCAAGTGAAATTGCTACGCATTTTAATGTTGCAGTAAACAACTGGTAGGTATAGGATATCGCAGCTGCCTAATACTTCAGGTCTTTTCAGAAAGAACTTCTGCAATGTGGAAGAGTAAGGTCTTTCCAAACCGGCTGCAAAAGAGTCGCAATTGGATCTCTTTCTTCCTTAGGGACTTAATAAAAAGTGAGCACATAATTTTGATGGACTGATGCTATCAAGTATAGATTTGATTGCTTACACTTTCCTTTTCCTGAATTCTTTCCTCGCTTGGCATCTCATGATGGATCAGTGCTAAACTAGTGTAACCGCTTGACTCATGAACTTGCTAGTCATTACTTTCTCATTTTCAGGTCACAGGACATTAAGATCAGTTTGCTTTTTGTTGCCCTTATATCAAATGGAAAAGCAGCATAGAAATAAACATATCCTTTTGTCAAGTTTTCTGGTGTGGACAATACCTCTGTGAAACAGCATATGCGTGCTTGCAGAATCAATGTATCAGAAAGGATTTGTGTGGAAGAACTGGGTGAAGTACGTATTTAAAGTCTAGCAATTGGGCCATGCTAACTTCTTGCAATGACATTTTACTTTCCTAAGTGAATGATGCAGTTTAACCCATATCCAAGATGCAGCTGGATGAAGTATACATAACTGCTTTTAGGCCACATTTACAGTGATAATTAGGTTTGATGTTTGTCATTTACATAGGATGAGCAACAGGGGCCGGAAGATAGACAATCTGTGCAGTTTTGCTTAAGGCAGGTAAGGGGGTTGGATTTGTTTGTGGTGTTTGGCTTATTTTTTTCCTCTCTCCATCCCTCCACTTTTTCTGCAAGGGGTTTGGAATATGTGGGTCTTCTGGTGGTAGAGACCTCCTCTTTCATACTTGAAAGCAGATAGGACAGCTCAAGTAACATACCAGGTGTAGGATGTGGACAGGATACAAACAGCTACTGCAACTTAGCCTTGGCATTGGGCAGCCTCAAGACCATTGTTGTCCTGAAGCTAAATGTTACCTGTTAGGTATGCTTAATACAGTTCTATAAAGTAGAAAATTAAGGATAATATAAAAACTCTTAAGTAATTGCTGAGTAACTAGCTCAGTCCAAATTTAAAAGCCATTACTCTAAGTATTTAGCCCTCCTTGTGTCTTCTCCTGTCTAGCAATGCACAGGAAGGGGAAGTAAAAGCAAAGGATTACTTAAGAGCAATGAAATAACCAGTACTCTCATATGTGGTCCACAGCCACACTAAAGTAAGAGTACACACCGATTAGGAAGTTTCTGCTGTCTTACAGTGGGTACTACTTTGCCCTCCTATCTGATGCTTCTGTTCAGTGAGAACTATTGTGTCCTTAAGGAAAATAAGCAAATCTGACCTTTTCTCCTAACCACCAGCAGCTTACGGCAATGGAGTGGATAGGGTATAATTCAGCAGTTCTGCAGGAGCTTTAGAGGTTCTCGATGTATGGGGAGGGGTGTACATTGGTTCGCCTCAAGTGTTTTAATCTGTTCTTCAGTGTACAGAATAGCTGACAAATTCAGTGTTAGACTTTACTGCAGTAGATGAGACCTCCTTACCTTAATTCCTTTGTAATTAGCTTTAAATCACTTCATCGCTCCCCTTGTTTCTGAATCTTGTCATTACCTTAAGACAAATCCGATGACTATGATACCCATGCTTACACTTAATCAAGTGTCTCATATACAGCAAAACCCTGAGTAGATTCTTAACCAACTTTGCACTGAATAAGCTGACACTCCTTGTGAAAGCAAGCAGAAAGGAGGTAAAGGAAGTAATCAAGTGTCTGCAGTGATGGAAGCCACATTTGCCCAAGCCCTTTTAAGAAAGGGGCTCCAAAATACAGATGACTATCCAAGACATTTACTATTAAAAGTACAAAGAATCCTCACAAGCCACACAGTGTGCAGGGAGTATGTGGTCCTTGCCGCTCTGACCCACCTCACTTCTTCCAAAAGGCTGATGGAGGATAGTACCTGTCTTTCTTACAGTTCAGAATGCTTCCACATAGTTACCAACAAGGACTTGCCCACCTAGAAAGCCAATTGCAAAACACCGCATAGAACAGACAAAACCTGATCTTATTAAAAAGCTTCAAACACCAGCAAAGGATGCAGCCTAAAACAGTTCTTCTCATACAAATACAGAGATCAAATATCAGTTACTAATGTTACATTTCAAGCATAAACTTCAGATAACTCAGCATCTGCACAGGCAGGAATTACACTGCCAGGAAACACATCCTTTAATAACCAGCTTTACTAAGCTTGCTATGGATTCAGCCACTAGATGTCTGCACTATACAGAAATGCACCCTGGTACTGGTATTTTGTCCCAAGTGGAAGCATGCTGTGTGCGGAGTTAGCTCTAGGAGTTTACTTCCATACATATTTTCCACTTAGGCTGGGTTGTCACTTTTGTAAGGCTATTCCCGTTTCTCTTGAACATCGGTAAGATTCTCATGATCATCGCTTACTTTGCCAGACCCTTTCAATCATGGAATTTTGGAAAGCTGTTTGATTATGTTTCCAAAAATATTACTTGGAAAAAATCCTGATTATTTAGATTTTTGTTAGCCCATAATCTGCATATATTTTGTCTAAAAGGCGTGAAGTGTTTAGAACAGAATAGTTCAATTGGAACACACCTACAATGATCTAGTCTAACTCCCTGACCACAAGTGAAAACATGCCTCTTAAACACTGACAGGCTTGGGCATCGGCTAGCTTCACTAAGAAGTCTGATCCAGTGCTTGACCACCCTCTTGGCAAGGAAATGCTTCCTCATGTCAAGTCTAAACCATCCCATTTTAACACAGGATTTCATAACTGCATTAATTTCTTCCCTAGCTCCTATCTGTGGTTGTTCTACTTGCGTTGTAAGCATAAGTGATAATTGCTAGATGCAAAGTTCCTGTTCAACCTTAGTTTTGTTTTAACTTTAGGAAGAAACACTTCATTGGCAGAATGGTTTTGGAAGGTTCAGCTTGATTTGGAGAAAACTCCAGGAACAAACTGGCCAACAAAGTGTTTAAGTTGACAAGCAGGTGTTCTTTATTGCAGCACCGGGAGACACAGGGATAGCTCCTCCTAACGTGCATCACCGTATTGCTCCACAAGCCGTCCTTCTATAGTCACTGGGCATACATACATATTCATGAGGCTACATATGAATTACATCTTCTTCCAGACAGTTTACCGCATGGGTACACAAACGTGGTGGTCTCTGAGGGTCGTTTACTTCTTCCAACAATCTTCATCGCTTCTGCAGTCTTTGAAGCACCAGCTTAGTTAACATTACAGACAGCAATCATCCTGTCCTTCTACTTGTCAGTTAGTTTAACTGCTCCCATCCTGGACATCTGCTAGTCCCGGATACTCCTCATCCTCACATCCTGTTTTTTTCTATCCTGTTTTCCTTACACTTTTTGTACTAAGGTCCTAAGGACCTAGAACTACGTCAACTACAACGGTTTATCTTCAAGCACCACAGTTATTTTCCATTACAAAGCCATCAAACTTAACGTTACTTAAAACTGATTACATTTTGTGCCTCCTTGTCTCAAGCTAAATGGTTCAATGTTTCAGAAATATTTAGGGGGGAATGCGTTGTGGATGTGCTAAAAAAGAACCTACAAAATCCAAACTCAAATCACTCAGCCTTACGTAATGAGGATGCTAAGACTAAACAGTGGAAGCAATCACCTGCTATAGTGCAGATTACTGTAAATTAATCTAATGCAAATTAAGACTCTTCAGACCACCTTATGAATAGTGAATTTGTTCAGCTTCCTGATTTGTTCATGTTGGATTACAGTAATACACAAGGACTGAACAGGTTCTAAATACTGCTGTGCATCCCTTCTCTCTGCTACATTGCTGCTTTTAGCATCAAAATCTCAATAACAACCTAAAAAAGAAGCCCCAAATAAACAAGCAAGACCCAAACTCTGCAGCCAGAGAAGTGTGAAGGATGTTTTACCTCTAATGGCAGAGGAGTTCTGAGGTGACATAAAGTGATCAAGCAGTTCATAATTCAACCACACAAAAAAACAGCGGTGTAACCCACCATATTTTTAGGGCATGCATTGCTTCCCTACCCCTTTTCTTCACTGTCTTAGCAGAAGAACCAGAAAAGGGAATTAGCTCAGCCACACACCGCAGGTAAACCTAACAGGATGCAAGAGGCCATCTGAACTGCACTTCTTAAACCCACAAGAACTCGACCATGCTCAGAGAATGAAGGCTCCTCCACTCATGTTAATAAAAAGGATATTACTGTACATCCTTCTAGTAATGCTGGCTCAGAGCAACTATCAAGTTTATGGTAAGATGTGGTTTTACAATTTAACTTGTCTGCAGTTATTAACCATTGCAGGGGGAAAACAGAAACTAAATCAGTGCTTACTATATCTTGGAGATAATCTGTCTTATTCAATTACTATATCAGAGACTCTTAATTTGATTGAGGAGGATAATAACGATAGTCATTGAGAAACATTCAGTAACCATCTAGACCAGAACTCTAGCACTTGGAGACCAAACACATCTTGCTTTGTGGCCAAAGGCTTTGCCTTTAAAGGGTTTGGGAGCATTCAAGCCCCTGCTTGAGACCTGAGAATCCTACTGGCTCTGAACTAGATGCAGCTTGCAGTCAAATTATCCTTATCACTTGAGTGTACCTTCAATTACTTAGCTTAATTCTGTCCAGTTTTGATCTCACTTTCAACTTTCAATCACCACAGTTTTAAGTAGAGAGTTTCTCCTCATTTGAACTGTCAGGAGGAATACACTGCACCCAGTATACTCCTAGTATTATTTTTACCTCATTTTGCTTAATGAGATTGTTTTGTTTCAGATTCTTCCCTACTAGTATCATACAGGAGACACAAGTGTTAGCATTGAAATGAAGACGGTCATACAGAAAATACAGCTGCTGTTGGTACATTTCAGATATATCAACTGATAAATTGATCAAAATAGCATTTTTTTCATAAGAAACTGCTAAAAACTACACCAACGAATTGGCTGTGTGAAGCTTAGTTGACATACCTGACTAACTCTGCAGATCTATAGCATCTTTCAATGCTCCTTGCTTTTATGAATAAACCACATTATTAATATTAATAAGAAAGGTTAAACCAGCATTCAGAGCATCTGCCTGGAAAGGGAAACCTTTAGCTTAAGAGACACAGTTTACCACATCAGTTAGACGCAGCTGTTTCTTAATGAGGGTATGATCTGAGCCTGAGGAGACTACTGAACTGCTTTACGCCTGAATTGCAAATGAATAAACTAACAAAAAAGAGGTGTATCTAGAGCTGATAACCTCCTTCATGCCCTAAACAGATGTATGTTCTTTTCTTCAGAGAGTAAGCTACTGTTTCTGTTCCTCAAGTTTGCCTGTGTTATTAGTCCCTTTCACAATCACCTCCTCGCATCATCCAATATAGTTCACTAATACACGAACAAACCCTGCATACCCATCTGACAGGCTCCTAGATACTGGCTTTAGAAGAGAATTTAATCTCCGTTATGCTGCTTATCACATAAATCTTGTTCACACACAATTTATTGTGCTAGGTTTTATTCTTTGACCTATATCAAAACTACCTGGGGTCCTCTGAAAACACTACAATTTCCTTCTACACACCTACAGAGCTGCCGATATCGGAATCATCTTTAGATGAGCATTACAGAGTTTTGCAAGCTAGTCTTCACAGAACCATCATTCAAATACCATTTAAAACCTTTTTAGGCATAAGTTTTCCAAGCTTGTTTGGTTTTCATTTTGGTTAAAAATAAGCTGAAAATTGAAACCAGTCTTAAGCTTTTTATGTTACGTATCTATCCAAGGTTTCCCTTACTCTTAACAGATACAAAGCTGACCACTCAGATTTCTTACACAAGGTCAATAACCAGCAAATCTTGGCTAAATTATGGAAGGAGAAGTAAGCTTGTTGCTGAAACTTACAAGCAAAAGGACCTTCTCCCCCATAAGCCCAGTAATTTTAGTCCAGTTAGACCCTGCTTCCTTTGTAACACCAAAGGACAGGTTGTTTCCATCCAGTCTCATTGGACAGCATACACAAATAAAGGAAGCATTTCATCCCAGTACAAATAAACCCCAGCAAACCCTGCTTTGCTCCAAGCGCCCCCGGCTAGTAACTTAGTACATGCACTCATGCCCGCTAGCAGAGGACAGGGGACACAGTTCTCGGATCAAATAACACGGTGAGGTTAGACCTTCTGGTGGGATAGTATGTCTTGCACATGCTAACACTCAGCTAAACAGAAATGTTCCATCTTCAAGTTTGAGTCATCAAAATAAATGCCTGTTTTGTTCCCCTACACAGCTTGCAGCAAGGAATGCTTAAAAACTGATGCAACTCTTCATCAGGGACCACAGCAAGCAGATCAGCTTTACAAATACTAGCATTGCCAGCAAAACAACCAAACAAAATCAAACAGAAAGAACAAGAGACACGAAATTCTTCATTGTACACCGAATAAAGGGACAAAGTACATTACTGTATCTTCAGGATCACACGAGAAAAATTAAGTGGACTAGAACTCCATTAACAAAATGACCTGTGAAAAATCCATATTGTGGTATAAATAGGTAAAATAACTAAACTAAGATTTTACTTCATTCTTTGGAAAGCCTTGAAGCTGGCAGAAGTCTGAAAAAGACCTAACCTTGCCTTCGCATGCCTTCTGAAGCGCTTCTCTTTGTAAATACGCTTTACCTAAAGTCAAGAAAGGAGCTTATTTTTCCACGAGTTCTCCTCATAGCCCCTTTTTGCTGCTAAATGTAGCAAAGTCATGAAGATCTCCGTGTTAAATTCGACCACTCACCCCCCAAATCAGCGTGCTTCCTGATGTAGTTTTTGTTCTATGGCCCTAACCAGAAACTTCCCAGAACATAGGGCCTGGATTAAGTCATTATTAGTGATTTGATGTGTTCACAGACAGACCCAAGTGTAGGATTCAAAACTAACAGACATTCATTTTTCATTAATAATTGACATTTTATACCTCAGCCATTAACTGTCTGAGGGAATGATGCATACGACTTCTATCCTATCTCTCTTGCCTTTGCTTCTTAGAAAGGGGACAAGAACAAAACAAAGTAGAGAGAAACAAACATCTCAGACATTCCAATGAATAGTCCTACTTTACTGGAGCTGTTCCGAGTTCTTAGAAGATCAGGTGTGTGACAGCATTTACAATTCAAAGATAAGAAGGCTCACTTTTTAGCTTTTATTTTTTCTATTAATGGGTCAAGTTAGCTAAATGGAAAGCCATATCCATTAAACTTAAAACTTTGCTTGCTTAATGAGGCATATCATGACTGTTTTCTAGAACATAAGAGCAAGAAATAGATTAAAATTGCTTTTATTTAAGTACTATTATGGGTATTTCGCTGTTGTACAAGTTATGGAATACATGCTTTGATTTGAAAATCCTATCCTGGCAGTATGCTGTACAAAAGACATTCCTTACCTGTGCAGATTAATTCTTGGTGCAGTAGAGGCTGGCTTACCGCAGCATGTTCAGGAGCACACTTAACTGATCTAGAAGAAAAAGCACTTCTAGACAATCTGTATTCCCCCTGGAGTCTTAAGTTTGAAGCTGGTATATGAAGATTAGGCACATTACAGATGTTTTCACCCTCTTGAAAACAACACACTTGGATATTGATTATGACCACGCATGTGCTAAAATGCATAAGGAAAAAAAAATCCCAAACCAAACCTAGAGAAAATAGAAAGAAGCCCAGGAGCCTCAACCCCCATTGTTCCCAAGGGAAAAGAAGAAGAGGATTTGTATGCTAGGTTAATTGACAGCAGGTTGCCAAACGCTTTCACCTGCATTAGCTGCCAGGAATGAAGGCTAAGATCCAACAGCTGTGTGTAGACCGGTGTCATACAAACTTCAATCTGAAAGTGCCTCTGAGGGTCACTGGGGCAGGCAGTGACACTACTAGGCTGGGTACCAACTGCAGTACAGGTTTTCCTGTACTAAGTTGTTAATTCAGGCCATTAGAAATGTTGATATTTTCTGGTTTTTTTTTTTTCTTGTTTTCTTATTCTATAAATGTATAAATTATCAATGCAGTAAATCATTGATAATCTTCATTAAAAAAAATCTGTCTTCTAAAAAAGTTCAGTTTGCTCTTTTGTTCTAGTGGGCAAATCTTGGCTAGAGGCTAATTATTTTAGGGGAAGGACTGGGAACTTTTGAGCAAGTTAGGTATGAATGGGCCCAGAAATAGACCTTTAGTTGCATTTACTGCTCAACTGATAAAGGTACAAATATTTTCAGAGACTACAAGTAGTCTATGAAATTGTCTATTTTTTATTTCATTTGTTCTGTGAAAATGGACTACTTCAGAATAAGAAAAAAATGTTTCTCTGAGATAGATTCTATCTCAGTGGTCTTAAACTGAAAACCAAGGAGAGCCACTGTCCTGGGTTCAGCAGCAGCAGTCATTTTTCTCCTTCTTAGTACCTGGTGCAGTGCTGTGGTTTTGACTCTCAGCCTGGGAACAGCGCTGACAACACCGATGGTTTCAGTTGCTGCTCAGTGATGTTTACTCTGACCAAGGACTTTGTGAGCCTCATGCTCTGCCAGGGAGGAGGGGAAGCAGAGACAGGACACCTGACCCAAACTGACCAAAGAGGTATTCCATACCACAGCACGTCATGCCCAGGATGTAGAACTGGGGGCAGTTACCCGGAAGGGTTAGATCACCGCTCGGTCAGGCTGGGTATCGGTCGGCGGGTGGTGAGCGGTTGTATTCTCTTCCCTTGTTATTTCCCTTATCATTATTATCATTGGTGGCAGCAGCAGTGGTTTGTGTTATACCTTAGTTACTGTTCTTATCTCAACCTATGGGAGTTACATTCTTTTGATTCTCCTCCCCATCCCTCTGGGGGGGGGGGGTGGGGGGGGGAATGGGGGGCGGGGAGTGAGAGATAAACTGTGTGGCTCTGATTTACAGCTGGGCTTAAATCACGACAGCCACTCAATGGCGAGCCTAAATGTATTTGAACAAAAGGCATGAAACTTCCCTAATTACTTTTAATGACCTGGATACAGGCCTTACAGGCAGAAGGGAAAGACTAAAAAGTCCACCCTTCCAGAGGACAAGTATATGTGAAAAAGAAGCTGCTTTGAAGATGAAGATGCTTTGCAGCTTTCCCTCTGTCACCGCAGTCAGATGAAAGCACCAGCAGGTTCATTCAGATCAGCCCCAGAGTGACAAGCTGGCAACTGAGACCTAGAACGAGGCTGAACACACACGAGGAAGTATTGCACCATTAAGAGATGAGAAGAACAGTGACATCTGAATGTGACTTGTTTCACCCATACGCAAGGCTGAACTTTGACTTAATGAGGTCCCCAGAGAGCAAAGTTTGGTTTGGAGGACAAGATTTTTGTAGAGAAACAGGATGTGGATACCTCCTTACCATCAAACATGCTAGCATTGAAAAGCAAAGCACAGGAGCCTGCAGAAGGTTCATTTTTTTAAGCAAACAAGCTGAAAGACTGCCTTTTGAAGGAGGGAAACAAAAGGCGCTGACTGAAACCATCTGCTTCTTAAAGTGTATATAATCCATTCAGATAAAGTACAGCATCACTCAGCTTTCACAGCCTTTAGAAAGTAAAGAAGTTGTTATTTCCACCATCCACTGGTTGTAAAACTGGCCGGTTAATGGAATACCTGTACTATGTCACTTCATGTGCTACATATCTATCTCAACCACCTATTGCACTTCTCAATAACACAATGTCACGTTTTAGACATCACACCAAGTGATGGTTGCATTAAGGTTCAGGGGATGGCCTCCACATTTCAGAGTTGCATCCTCCTCCGGGGCAGGACACCAGCGGGAGCAGAGCAGTCTCAAGATTCACCCTGTGCGCTCAGCGCCTGACTGGAAAGAGCCATCATTGGGTTAAACTGTGCAGGGAAACCACGCAACCACAACAGTGCGCTAAAGGAAACAGGCTTGGGACCCATTCTGTGGGAGGTGTACGGCTCCTGAGCAGCTTCCCTAAGACACGGTCCAAGGTATGTAATTTTCTGCTTCCTGTGTCTGCTATTTATGCACTAAATATGCTGCACAGGTATAGTCACACAGGAAGTGCAGAAAACAGGAATGAAGCTGTACAGCTCTCGATTACACCCACAAACCCACATGGAAACTAAACAGCAGAGCCCGCGGAGCCTACGATCTGTTAGTGTCAGCAAAGCAGGTTATTGCCCTTCACTGCAAACTCTTCTTGCAAGGGAGGAACATGTAACTGGCTCCTCCCTCCCAAGCAACCCGCACGGCACACAAGCCTCTTACAAGATTAGATGGGATGAGTGGACTCTAAAACACATCAGCCATCTCAGTTTCACTTTATTCAGCCATTTTCCCTTCAAATTGTGCTTCTATAAAGTCAGTAAAGATTTAGAACAGTGGTGAGCTTTATTCATTTTCCAACCTGCGGGGACTGCTTCTGGCAAACCATGAACATTTTCCTATTGCTACTTCAGCTCCCACCTGATGGTATGTAGGCATTCGGTATTGAGGACTCCAGGTAATCCATAAAGTCACTATTCACAGGCTGCAGTCTCAGAGGCTACGTTTATTTCTCCCGTGTAACCTGTGACTAAAACAACGCCTGGCTCAGTAGAGGAGGGTGGGATTGTTAACTTCCAGTGCGCACTAAGAAACTTGCGTGCTTCCTAGCGCTTCTGGATTATGGGAAAGGTGGTGAAGCAGGGGTGGCTTCCGCTGAGTTTCCCTTGTCCCTTTTAAACCTGTTAATACCCAGAGGTTTGCTGCCTAAGCTTTACAGCAGGGATTTAGCCTCAGAGCCCCACAGCCTCTGGGAAAGGTCATTTCAATTGCGTTTAATTAAAAAAATAATAAATAACTGATATTATTAAAACATAAATAATAGATATAAGTAAATAATAATAAAAATAATAATAAGGGAGCTTGCAGCTCCCTTTGTCCATGCCTTAAGTCATTGACAGTCGTGGTTTGCTGGAAGAAGTGGTAGCTTCAGTAGAACCTCCATTTTCTCTAGAAATTCGTATGTAAAAGGTTGACTACAGCTAACTTTTAACCTCAACTACAGGCAACCTGTGTCATGGGAGGAAAGCAAGACACAAAACCTCACCTTATGTAATTCGTGGTTATACTGTCACTACCAGCTCCCCCAGCTGGGGCCCTCACAGACACCCGTGATGGTCCACTACCTCCCCCAGAGCCTAAAACCCCCTGTGATCTATCAGCTTCCTCTTCTCTGCAGTCTGAGAGTAGATGGTACTAAAACAGTGGTCTCACATGATAAGCAAATGATGGGAAGTAAGAAGTGTGCTTTGATTTTGGACACCAACTTGTGATAACGAAACAAAGGCTGAGTGGAAGTGGCCTTCCATATGCATGCAAGGCTCTTGCCTTCCACTGTGGTTTCTTTTCTTTCTTGAAGGGGCTTCAGAGCTCTAAGCCTGCAAAAGAGAAATGAAAGACAAACCAGAGACAAACCAGAAGTGTTCAAGTACTTTGGCTGACCTCAAATTACTGGAGTGGGTACCAGGAAGCAAGCTCAGAGTATAACTGAACAGCTTCTGGCTATCAGTTCCAATAATGAAATGGAACTGCCTTCCTGAAAACCATATGCATACATTTTCAGCTCGGTCTGATACATCTGCTCTTGGTAAAGCCGCCTGAGTCTACGCTGCTGTTCTCTCTGCTCTCTCAAACAGGTTGATGTCTTTACTGAAGCACAATGTCTAAAAAGAAATCAGAGTTGCCACCTTCTAAGAACCTATTTCCCCGAATCAGCAAGTACAGTTCTCAAATAGTTCCTTTGTTGCTTCATAAGGAGAAGAAAATCAAGCTCTGTCCTGTACTAGAAAAAAGATTGTGAAGGTCTGGAAGCACCATTCTCATTCCAGAGAGCAGAGTGGTACTGTGTAATAAGCTTTCTCCCTCATATAATAAGAACAGTCTTAAGGCCATAATTCCAAGGGAAGCATGGACAGTGAAAACTCTTTATACAACTAAAAATGAATTCTCAAATTATATGCATTTATTTTGCCCGCATTTGTGACAATCCTGAGCCCGGACACATCTGCCAACACCTACCGCAGGGACTGTGGAAAGAGGAGCTAGCAACATAAATTGTTTCTTCCTTCTCCTGCAGAGATGATGATAATACTCTTTTACCTTAGAAAACAGAGATCTGCACACTGATGTGGCCCAATATATAACCCAGCTTTTTCAGTGGTGAGTTTGCACGCCAATTTGTTGCTCTGTGGCTGGGGACCACAAGAATTCCTTGCAAACACCGCGCCGACCGAAGGTGATCGAATCACAGGCTTTGACATCTCATTTACGTGGAATGTGACATGGAATTTACACGGAGTCTGTCTGAAAACAGATCAGAAAGAGAAGTTAGCTCAGATCTTTTGAAAATTTAGCTAATATAGAATCATAGAATAGTTAGGGTTGGAAAGGACCTTAAGGTCATCTATCTGTAAAAACTATCCAGCAAACGTGATCCCAGTTATACAGGGCGAGCACTCTCATTGCAGAAGCATAGTTTGGAGAGGGTCATGCATGCTTGGAAGGCTGCACTGCCACTTGGTGGGGGAGATGGGATGGGAATGGATCTTGTCCCCTTGGTCCAAAACAATCACTGTCAGCAGAAAGAGCACCTCTCTGCAAAAAGAGGGTAAGGAAGATAACACCTAACCCATTGAGACTACCTGCTGCTGGGACCACAGCCAAGCAAGCCCTCATTCTGGCCACAGTGATGCGCTGTGTCCTGGAGGGTGCATCAATCACCTGCGGCTTGAACAGCCAGGCAGCAGACCCCTCTTGAGGGCTGATGTTCTACCGCTCGTCCCCATGCAGGTCCCCATGCCCAGGGCTGGGGCTGCTCTGATCCTAAATGGGGGATGCGACAGGCATTGTCTGCCAGACCAGGGACCCTCCTGGCTTGCTGGGCCCCGACACATGAAGGGAAATTGCCTGTCACCCCCCGCCACTGCTGTCAGATACACTCTGTTTTCTCTAGGGTGGGTGATAGGAAAGGATACAAATATAAAAGGACAAAGCAATCTCCTGTTTTCACTTGGTCTCATTACCATGAAGGGTGAGGTGGAAAGTACCAAACTTTCATAAAGCACACTATTGTCTTTCACTTTCTACATGAGTGGAAATTTGGATGCATATGTCAAAGCATCCTATTTCCTCCGGTAACTGGTTTTGACCAAAGCGCTTGATAATCTCAATCTGTTTGCAAAAAAAGAGTATCCTGAAGATTAGATCTAGTTGAGATTACTTTCCGTATTGGAAAAGTGTCTCCTGAGTCACAAATGCAGGGCCACTGCCTGCTTATAAAAGCTGAGTGCAACTCAAAGTTCTCCCAGGGAAAAAATAATACTCTCAAAATCTATTCAACAGACCAAAAGTGTACACAGAGAACTACTTCTATAGCTCCTGTGAGCGTGGAGATAGGAGTGATCAAACTGTCAGACCAAGACACTCACCTGCGTTTTCAAGTCATAGTTCCTCTATGGAATAACCACCAGCTTCTGAGTTCACCATCCTAATCTAATACTTGCTTCCAAATATTTCAGTAAGGGTAAAGACTGACAAAATGAATGGGTGCTGCTGAGGGAATACACGTCAAGTATCAAGGGAGTACACCCGTGGCCAGGCTGACCGCATCAGGGTGTCCAAGCCTGGAGGATGCTGTACCATCCAGCTCAGTGACACCGAGGACTGCGCTACCACCATCCGGCACTTCAGCACTGGCAAAACTCCAGCCTGCTTCTTCAGCAAGCACCGAAGGTAAAACTTTGAAGCCTTTTCCAGCCTAGACAAGGTTCCGAGTGACCCACATCCCTGCCACCCGAGCATCTGAAGCGAAGAACGCAGAAAAGGCAGAGGAGAGCGGATGGGGGATGCGGGCGCGCTATGGTTGCTTTGCTGTGCTGACCGCCCCTCGCTGTTCCCTCCCCTGAGCACGCAGCATCCCCCATCGTGTTTTTAAGGCCGGAAGATGTTGGGTTGAAGATTACTGCTTCGATAGACCACTAGATGGCAGGAAACGGCAGGGATTGACCTCCCGTGCTCCTTCCTCAGCTGGCAGCATCACCCCCCTTATTCCCCCCGCCAGCCCCTAGCTTGCGAGCCAAGGCTGCAGGGCAGCCCCTTAGATTCAATGGATGCAATAGAGCACAGGCACAGCTCTTCTGCACCCCATAAACGTCAAATTCGTTGGTTTTGCTTTGTCTATCACAGTGCTGAAAGAAGACGCGGCACCTGTCTTGAGATGCCACTTGAGCTGCGGCTCAGTGGCGGTGTGTGAGCAAAGCCTGTTTGGTTTAGGAAGAGCAGGTGCTTTTCTGCAGTTCTTAGGAAGACAGACTGACATGCCACCAGCTGAAAGTGGTTTTCATTGATTAAGAACAAACCAAAGACAAACCCTTACACATTAAATTCTGTCCTTAATTGCTCACCTTTTTGCTCCTTCTCCTGAATTGTCAGGTGTCCAGATTGAAAACCCCACAAAACTGATGAAAACAAGTTTACTCTGGGCTGTTTTCACCACTACCAGCTGGGGTATCATTGTTGTTTGTGGTTTTGGCCATGACAACTCTTATTTGCTTAACCAAAGAACACCAAACCTATTTTGCAATGTTTATTCAGTTCCAAGTCTTTTCTCTAAGTCTGTGCTTTCAAGTATTCTGGTATCAGTCAATGACCATATCATCCACAGTTATATTCCAAATAGAAACAGAGCAAGTTTCTTAACAGTATCTCTGCCACCTCCTGTCTTTGCTTACTCAGAAGAATCCCTTACAAGGGTGAGAGTTGCTTTCTCCTTCAAGAAGTAACTAATCCAAATGTAAAATAAAAGCTGATTTGCCACATAGAATATAATCAAGCATCCCAGAACTGACTTTATCATATCCCACCCTGGCCCTGACTCTGTTGTGAGATTCATCCCACACACTGCAAACAGCTACAGAGGAATGTTATATCTGAGCTAACCATCACCAGGATCCCTTTAAGAGTCATGGAAGAAAAATGAACCAATCATATCTCATAATTTGTGCATATTATAGTTAATTTGGCATTGGATGAACACCATAAAAAGGATAATTCACTCCTTGACTGTGAAGAAAGCCTTTCCATCCACAGGGTAGGGACCCAGTAACTTTTCTGTGAGCTTCCCCAAGGAGAACATGATTTCCTTTGCTCTGCTGCACTTATTTTCCATCATGAGCAAACTTCCTTTCCAACTGCAGTACATATACCTGGGTCAATTAAGTCAAGTCTAAGAACTAGATCTGCTCACCTGATCTGTGTGCTGGGTCTGAGCTTGATCCATTAGGTCTAGATCCAGGACTGAAGATCCTCAATCCATGTCAATTTGTGGGCATCTTTCTACAGCTACGGGTAAAAACTGAGCTGGGTCAAAGGCACCACAAACCATGGCAGAAAGTACCTGTCTCAGCCCTTCAGATGCAAAGGAGTGGAAGCAACTGAAGCTATAGGGTTGTTCCCAGGAGCTCAAAGCAGTGAGCATAATGGACAACGTGAGGAAGGTCCCAGTGCTAGACCTGCAGTGCAGCCCTTTGCAATGCAGAAGAAGAGAGTTGCCTTCTTCCCCCCTAACATGAAGGTGGCAGCAAAAGGAAGTCTAAGATCTATAGGAGTAAAAACCTTCAGGCCAGCCCATAGGTTTCCTCTGATCCCTGTAGCATCTTAAGGGAGATTACAGATTTTTAGGTAAACAAGGAAAAGCAGGGTAGGTCTAACATTACAAACTTTGCATTAGATGAAGCGAGCACAAAGGTGGTGAGACACTGAATCCCTTTTGCTGTACACAAAACCAATTTGGTTGCAACGTGACCAGACCATATTCTAGGATAAACACTTCCTGAGGGCACTTGGTAGATAAACCATAAGGCAGAAAATTAATAATGAAAGAAAGGAGTATTTTTGTAGTTTCGTGTTTGTCTAACCCGAGATCATTAGTGGGAGCAGACATACAAAAGCTGTTGCAGCTACATTTGACCTCTTTCCATCATGGAAGAGAACAGCCCCCTTACAATACATGGGGGCAGGGATGTTAAATTCCCTGGCATGATTTACTATTACAGCAGCTCTATTAAAATAATTGCAACACAACTGTTAGAAACACTCTTCAAGCATACTGTAGAGAGTAAAGGGAAACCAAAGACTAAATCCTGAACTACTGCTTCTCCCCTTCTTCCTTAGCCAAAGTTGGGACTCCTGGAAGAGCCACCAGAGAGTGACATCCACGAAGTCAGGAGAACTCCAGCTCAGCCACATGGCATAACCCCTCTTGCATGAACTCCAGTCATGGAGGAGAAGGGGTAGGGAGAAATAAAGGGGATTTACCTAAGGTCCACCCAGCACATCAGCGCGAGCACGGGAAGAGCAGCCAAGTCTGTGGCTGATGGTACGCACTTGGGACCAGTACCAGAGCTGAGGACTGCAGTGTGAAAACTTCCCCCCTGCATTTACGATTCTGATCCTTGTAAAATGCCTTACCCAAAGGACTGCCCCAGCAAGGCACGCTAAGTACATCTTTCCATAGCCAGAAAAACAATTACTGCACTAAACTATCCCTTATCTCCCAAAGAAGAGAAAACAAATGTGGCCTATTACAGGGCCCCTGAGAACTGTAATTTCCCCAAATATGGGTGAGGGAGTCTAGTTATTCAGCCTTCAAAGTTTTAACAGGGTGTCTAAACTTAATCTCGCTAGCATTCTCACGGGGTTTTTCCCATAAATAAATATCTTTTGCTAGCTTACTATTTTTCCAGTATAGGTCTATATTTCCAGTACCTTTGATTACTAGTTGCACAGTTTTAGATTATCTTTAGGTTTTAATCATTCTTGCTTTGCTTTGACATTCGCAAGTGCTACATGCACCCTCTAGTAGGTTAACCTGTTGCTTAAATGAAGATAGATTTGGTTTAAATATTGTGTCTTATCATAGGCAATATCACACTTGAAATAGCTCCTACTTTGAAGGAGAATCATAGAATCACAGAATAGCTCTAGAAGTACACAGAATGTAAATTCCTACCGGTAAACCCACCATCACTTCAACACCACTACCACAGGAACGCTTCCATTATAGGAACCATTCAATGTCATGGAGCAAATTGCATATACTCAGAGGATACTGTGACCTTTGAATGTTTTTCTTTCTTATAGAGCTTTTGTCATTGGTGACTGCAACCGAGACGTCCGCATCCTTGAAGAAAAGGGTGGCAGACAGAAAAAAAAGCACAGAGATGACTTTTTGCAATAAACCAAGCTAAAAATATCCATCCTCTGTCCATACATGCAAGACATGGGCTCCACTAGCTGTGGCTTGCTGGCTGTTAGAAAGCAAAGGCTGTAGTGTTTCATGTTGCTGCCTCATGCAGTGCCTCTGGGTCTAATGACAGGTAAAGCTCACAGGAAGACTCAAGACTCTCATTAGGTTATCTGATCCAGCACACAGCTCTGTCGCAAGGTTTGATTTCCTCCAAACTCACCCAGGGGTCATGAAACCCATAGGAACAAATGGAGCTGCCTACATTGACAATACACAGAGGGCAGTGTCAGAGCAGACCACAGGCGATGGGAGCAATGGGCCCCTGGCAGTTCTTCAAGGCAAACAGATCTGAATGATGAAGTTCTGCTTTTCCTCTTACAAATGGTGACTGCACTGTGGCCCTCCCCAGAGCGGAAAGGCTGTGATAAAGAGAAATAAACACCATTAGTTTCTTCTGAGAAAGTCCAGAGCTTGTAAAGGTCTTTGGAATAAGCACAGCACAGCTTTTCAGGTGCCAAATAGAGGTTTTAATGTACTTCCTTCCAAAACAATATTTTTCTCCTTCAACCTCACCTTTGTTTTCCATGAATTTATTGCAAATGCAGTTTTGTTCCCAGAGGAACGTTATATGTGTAGCAGATAAAGGACCATATTCGGGGTGCGGTGTACACAGAGCGATACCCTATATTTTTCATAGACACGTAGGTGTCTGTGTCACCTCGTAAATGCCCCACTATGTCCAAACCACAGGCTTGATCTCTATGAACAGCCACAGAAAGAGGAGGGGGATGGCAGCTCTGTCCGGAAAACCATGCCCTCTGGAATACCCTGGAGGAGGGCGATGTGTGCAGTGGTACATACCTGTAACATTTAATGCAGCCGTCATCAAAGGTCCCTGGACCTTTTTCCACAGGAAAGCTTTACGGAGTTTGTCTCCTCATAAATTCTCCTAAAAAGCTGACAGAAATGTTCAGGAAAAAATATTTTCTAATGAAAAATACTAATTTTTTTTCAGATAGGTTGTTTTTATTTAAAAAAGAATAATAATAATAATAAAAAAACATTTCTGCAAGGCTCCAAGATTTCCTTTCCTTAGGAATAGAAACAGGTTGTTGATTATTTCATTTGAAAATGTTGGTTGATCTTGTGTGTGGCTTTCTTTCATAACTGCTAGAAATCAGCTAGCCTGTTACGGTATTAGCTGCTGTCGTGGTTTAAACCCAACCACAAACCTCGTTCACTCACTCCCCACCTTCTTGCCCTCCCCCTGCTCCTGGAGGGATGGAGAGGAGAACCAAAAAGAATGCAACTCCCACGGGTTGAGATAAGAACGGTTTAGTAACTAAGGTATAACACAAACCACTGCTGCTACCACCAATGATAATAATAATGGTAAAGGAAATAACAAGGGAAGAGAATACAACACCTCAGCACCAGCCAGCAGATAACTTGCCCCACTCCCCCCAGCCGAGTACCGACCGATACCTCGTCCAACCCTGCAGTCCCAGCCCTTCCGGGGTAACTCTCCGTTACATCCTGGGCATGACGTGCTGTGGTATGGAATACCCCTTTGGTCAGTTTGGGTCAGGTGTCCTGTCTCTGCTTCCTCCCAGCTTCCCCTCCTCCCTGGCAGAGCATGAGGCTCAGAAAGTCCTTGGCCAGACCAAACATCTGAGCAGCAACTGAAAACATCGGCGTTATCAGCACTGCTCCCAGGCCAAAAGATCAAAACACAGCACTGCACTAGCTGCTAAGAAGGAGAAAAATGACTGCTGCTGCTGAACCCAGGACAACTGCGATTTTAGAAGTGGTTGCCTTGGTGAAGAAATGAATGAGACCTTGAAAGGACAGGGCAAGTAGTGATTTTATGGTAGGCAAATGAATCTTCTGCCATCTTTAAGTCTGTGTTACACTAAAATGATTGTCTCACTCCGTGATTGCGCATGTTACTTAAAGAAAGAGAAGACAAAGATAGGAAGCCCTTTCAACCTGATTGTGTGTTACTCATTTCCTCAACACTCATCCCCAAACCAAGGCACAACACCCATTGCCCCCAGGCACCCCTGTAGCTCCCAAGGGCTGTGCACACCCATGCCCTCCTCTCCCTCAGGAGAGCAGAGGAAGAGGGAACAGGAAGCTGTGGGCCTCTGAAGCACTGACACAGACTGCTCAGAGCAATGATTATCACCGAAATCCACATCTTGAACAATAAAAATAGATGAGTGCTCTCTGTCCTAGTCACTGAATGAGAGCCTATGCTCATTCACACATCCCAGGAGGCCAAGTTAAGATTACATGCATATGCTTTTCATTCTATCATTTCATAACTTCCATTTACATAAGGGTATAATGCTGTTTTTCCTATTATTCATCCTGTTATCTGGGCAAGATACTTAAGATCTCTTTTTGGCATATTAATTTCAAGGGCAGATGGTTCTGTCTCAGGCCATGCCTTGGTCTTTTCTGTCCTTCATGCAATTACCTTTAAACACTCAAAGCAGAAGATGAATTCACACACCCTTTTCCTGCCTATTACTTACTGCCCATTCATAGGTGGGATTCTTGTTGCCCGATCCTACGAGTCTTCGCCCATAAAGTAACCACAATCATGCTTCATTCATTTAGGATAAACCCTGTTGTGCCCCATGCAAGCTGCTCTGTGACAACACCCTGAGGGCAGCGGGCTTCCCCTCTGCTCCCAAAACCATATTTTGGGCCTCAATGAATATTCTGGTCCAAGTCCAGGAAACTAAGTAAGTTGCAGTCAAAAGTAAATGCGGTTACTTGCTACCTAGCACTTGGGCTTGGACATTCTGAGCATGCTTTCAGAATTACCATGCTTCTCAGGTAATCTATCTACTTACACGTACTTAAGAACACAGAGGAAGGTTGCCTTTAAAACAAAACTCCTTTAGATAGGGTATGGAAGAAGGGATCTCCTTGCTGATTTCACCCAATTTTAGATTAGGTTGGCCAGGAAATGCTACCCATATAAAGCATGATTTTTGGCCTTAAAGGCTTGCAGAACAGTTCAGAAAGTGTCGATACATGTTTCATTTAGTTTTGGTGAGGCTTTTCTGTCTTCATTAAGAGCATTGAAGCTCAGTTCTCACACACTTGTTGGTCAACTTTACTAGGGACATATAGGATTGGAAGACCTCTTCCATTTGTCGGGGTAGCGGGTTTGTGCTTTACGACTGAACATATCACCAATCTCGTTTGAGTATCACACAAACAGTATCTTAATACCATAAACGTTTCCAGCTAACAGGCATGACAATTCTTTGTCTGGGTAGCTGACTTGAAACAAAGATGAAGAAATAGCCCTTCTTGTAAATTGGAATGACACTGGCTTTCAGTCACCAGAGACCTCCTCAGACTGCCAAGACCTTTGGCAGCTGATTGAGAGGGATCCTGCCATAACATCTGCTGGCTCCTTCAGTACTCGGGGATGAATCCCATCAGGTCCCATGGACTCACGAGCATTCAGCTGATGCAATTGGTTCCTCACAATTTCAGCGCCCACATATGGAAAGCCACTGTTCCCACACTCGTGGTCCTCTGGCTCAGAGGCTTGGGTAACCCAAGATCTGCTAGTATTATTAAGGACTGAGGAAAAAACCCCACATTGAATACCTCCACTTGTAATTCACCCCTATGTGTCAGGTGACTATCTTTAACAAGTAGGGATCCAGTGTTTTCCTTTGAAAAGTCCTAGAAAGAGCCCTCCTTTTTCTATTAGAATGCTTAAAAAGGTCTTTCTTCTTGTCTGACACAACACTGGACAGTTTCAACTGTAGTCCAGCTTTGGCCTAAGAGTACCTCATCCTGCCTCTGTGCAGGAGCTTTGCGTGAAGATCGGGAAGGGACTGATGCTGATCAGATTCGTAGTCCCAGGAAAGAGGGATTTGCCATTGGTTTCTACTATACAGTCACTGTTTACAGGCATCCCAGGGCATACATAAAATCACATACAGAGTACGCAGTGCATCACTGCTGCTCCAGGACTTCAGCGTAGCTGCATTTACACAAGCAAAAGCAGAATATGACACTATACTAGAGCTCTGAGAATACTTCCATTATCCTTCTGAAAATTGTTTTTCTATAATTTATTACTTCCCAGAACGAACCTCAATGACTACTGGCACAAAATGTTTCCTTTTTCTCTCCACAGCTCCTCAACTATTCTCACTTAAAAGAAAAAATGACAAAACACATGTAACCAAAAAATAAAAAAATAAAAAAATAAAAAAAATTAAACCACTGGAAAAAATAACAAGGAAAGTTATGGTTTATGACATTTAATCAGAGCTTTTCAGACCTGGAAGTGGAATACTTGAAGATACTAACAGTGGAAAGAATAAGCGGTGCCATGGTTGTTTCTCTGACGGGGAGTGAGTCACTGAGATAAAAGTCACCTGTGAAATACCAGGATGTAAAGTCTGCACTGATTTCCTTTACCATTATCTTCTCACCATTTTTACGGTAACAGATTTCGGGAACAAGGTGACGCTGCCACATTTCGGGGCCTTTTCTTGGAAAAATAAATGTACTACTTCATACTGCAAAAACATTTTTCAACCCTTTTTCTTTTTTCAAATGAATCTTTATCTGAAGATAAGGCATGAAGCTTCCCTTAGACCCATGCCTCTACATTCCCTTCGTCCCAAAGCAAACCTTTCCATTCACAACCACACGAGTATGAAATCTGCCCATGAAACGTACGGGCATCCCAGCAGTACTGCCAAAATGTATGCAAGCAACTGGGAGGCATAAGATGCATCATTCAGTTGTTCCCACTGCACTATACATAACCTTTGGGCATGAGAGGTTACAAAGGCAATCATACAAACTGTGCACAGTTCAGTTGCCCCTACTGCTCTGTATATAACCTTTGAGCATGACAGGTTACAAAGCAGATGGCAAGGAAACAACAAGAAAGGCAAATAAGATATGATTTGAAACAAAAAAATCACAAAAGAAGAGTTGTGGGTAGTGATAAGAGTTAAGACACAAGAACAGAGGAGATAGAAATGAGAAAACCTGTCTCTGCACCATCAAGGTCACTGTACATATTGCTATTGTACCTATACTAAAAACGCACTGTGTTTCTCACTCCCCTTCCCCTCCCATCGCTTCTTGGGAGCTCAAACTCACTGCTGCCCATTCTGTTCCTCCCTGGCAATTTTCAGCCACATTCCCTGGATTCAAGCAGTGAAATAAGAATATAACTCAGCAACCAACCCGCCTCCACACGTCCCTCTCTCTTCCTCCCTTCCGCAGTGCCCTACTTGTAGGAAATCAGTGGTTGCCACCAGAAAACCTTAGAAAAAACAAAGGATGGGAGGTAACCGTTTAGACAGCTTTGCTAAAAGGGGGTCAGCCTTCACCCTCTGGCCTGGGTCATTGTATCAACAGCATTGCTCACAGGCAGCAAGGCTGGGTCTCACCTCTTCCTGCACAACTGCTTGGGAAGGGAAAAAGGCACGCTGTGAAGAAAGTAGTCTGAACTTTCTCAGGATGTGGGAAAACCAAGCTGCTGCTGGAGGCCCAGTCCCTGGAGGTTATGGAGCAGAAGGAAAACACGCTCAAGATCAGGATTCAGTGAAAATTCTTCATTCCTCTCCTCATGGGACACAAGAGTTTTTCTTCCAAGTTAGGGCAGAGAAGTGTTCTTTTCCGCACTACACTGCTTCAATCATGCAGAGCACAAATAAGATGAGAAAGAAGAGCTACATCTCCACATTAATACCCAAAGAATTTTTCCAGCCTAAACCCACAGGTTTACATACCTGGGTTAGGTCACCTCTCCCTTATAGGGAGACTGACAGAACTTTTGGCATTGCATTTTCTCCATTCATCCCTTTTCCTCACACAAAGATCGGTGGACTGAGAGTTTCCCTACTGCCTGCAAGGAACGATTAAAATCTCTGCTACCTAACAAAATCAGGCGTTTTCCTCTTGGAAGACAAGATACGCTGGGCAACCTGGACTCACTGAACATACACAGGGCTGCTGTGGGCACAGGGATAACTGTACTCCGGTAGTTACTTACTAGGGGTCCTTAAACACAGTCCCAGGCCGTGCTGATGTGTCTTCCACTGGGTTTAAATACTTGGCTTCTTAAAGGAGTGAAGTTTCTGATGTGCCTTCTGGGGGTTTGGGCCTTCCTCTTTTCCAATTGGGGCAGCATGTGTCTTTAGAAAGAGAGTGGTTCAAGTTAGGGCAGATTCAGAATCTCTCCTCTGCCTGGGACACTCTCTTCAGTGCTCTGGAGACAAGAATGCAAAGTAATACGGTGTTGTTCTCAGCTCCTCCTTTAGGACAATTCCTCATTACTCAAGGTAAGAGAAACTGCAGTAACTCCATTTCCAAACACTTACAGGTTTGGAAACAAAAGGACATTGCTAAAAACATCCAACCTCTACCTAAAGTCTCAGGACAGCTTGTTCAGTTTGTTGTATATCCTAGTCGTTGCTCTTTCCCCCCCTCTACTGTAGTCTCTTACCTTCAAATGGAGCAGTAAATCAGACTCAGAAGATGGAGAATTTTACATCACTTAATGTTGTTCACAAGTGACCTATTCCTTAACATAAAACATTTTCATAGTAGTTTATAAAGGTAAAACAAAGCATTGTGGAACACTTTAGCTTAAAGACTTACTAAACCTTGAAATACTTCTCTCACAAAATAGTCACTTATTCCACTGAAAGGACCTTCCTCTATTTCAGTGGGAAAGGCAAAAATAGCAATAGTTTGTATTTACCCTATTTTTGGAAGCAAAATGTCTGGCAATGAAGTAATATTTTCTTTTTTGCCTTCCCATTATTTACACTGTGACAAGCCAAACACAAATTCTGTATCTTTAAAATAGAAGTCAGCATATATGTGTACGCCAGCAGAAAAGAATGATTTGGAAACTTTTTAACTGTACAACATCTGAACCAAGGCAGTGTCTTGGGACAGGGCTGTATCAACAGCCCTACTTCTCCTAAATGCCCGTAGAGGGGCATTTCCCCTTTGAGAACCAGCCCTAAGCTATTTCTATTCTCAAAAAGATATAAATGCCTGTAAATTCTAAACATAGCTCAAAACTCTTTCCTAAGTATTTCATCAGGAAAGGTTAACAGATGCATACCAATGCAATCATACATATGAAACACATAACTGTGAAAGCTGGACGTGCCCATGTACTGGAATGAATTATACAGACACCATCAAAACAGTCATTCTGTACACAGCACAACCAACCAAACAAGGCTATTAAGTCTACTTGTGCTATCTCAAGAGTGTTGTAAAACCACCGAGCAGAGGACTTACAACTTGTCTTGAAAGATGTGTTGTATTTTCCACATAATATGAATTAGACTGATGGCAAATAAATTACCCCCTCAGATTTTCAGCCATCAGATTAAAGTTTCTCACCCAAATCTGGCCTGCACAACACTAAATGTGCCTGAAGACTCAGAGTCCAGATCTCATGCGAACCTGAACAGCTAACGCCAGAGAAGCACTGAAAGAATGAACCCTCCACAGTCCCAAAAAGCACTTAATAGGAAACACAAGTAGGAGACCACAGCAAAACCCTCAGCCTCGAGGGTTAAACAAGGCCATGCTGAGTAACTCCTGCAGTCTGATGCTGTAGGTCAGTCATAGCACTTCGCACCGCCTTTATTTCCTTACTGGTTTGGAGGGGACAGAGCCAGACCAGACTGGAGGGGCTTCCCTTCAGCATTTCTCACTCTTGGTAGACATCAAACATCTCCTACATATACCCAATGAACTTGTGTTGTCACTCCTCTCCAACACTGGGATTTCTCTTCAGCGAAAACGCAACTTTTGCTTAGGAGCAGCCAGCCTGCTAAAGATGCCAGATTTCTCCAATTCCAGTTTTCCAGTTTCTCAAGCGGCTGGTCTGCCCTTTCCCAAACATTGCAGTTCTGCCAGACAGCCAAGCCAAAATGTGGCTGGTCAGCACGGGCACTGTAACAATTTCTCTTTCCAGTGAAATGGCTGAGAAAAACAGCTCAGTTTGTGGTTACTAACGCAAGATTCAGCCCCTCCGGTGCTCAAATCAGTTCAAGAGGAAGGATGCAAATCAGGAAGAGCTTCACTGAGGTGGGAGTGATGGCACAGAGGGAGAGAGGAGCTGGTCACTACTGAAGAGCCCTGGACAACAGCACTCCTACCCCATCAACGACAATGCTGCAACAAACCCCCTAAAAATCCTAGAACTAAAATACTGATCTCGGATCCAACTAACCACTACACAGCTCAGTGCCAAAACGTCCCTGAAGAGTTCATCTGAGATCCTACCATCACTCCAGATCAAGCAGGACGAATTTACCTGAGTTCAACTCTGAATTCCAGCCCCATTCTTCCACGTAGATGGAAAACTTTTCATACCTCTTCAGACATCTCCTTCTCTATAGAGAAACGCAGTGGTTTAAAGAAGAGTTAGGGACACAAAGGGAGGGCACGGGGCTTGCCTGGAGGTTGCTGCAGCAGCACAGTGGCCAACAGGCAGTCCTTTGGGCTGCTGCCCAACACGTGCAGGTTTGCACCCAGGGCAGGCAGCACAAGAGGAAAGCACAGGCAGCTGCTTGTGCCTGCTCAGCAGACCCCGGGCACATGATTTGGAAGCAGAGCAGGACCCCTCTCACTCATCTCTCCCAGTGCAACCATTCTCATGCCCTGTTTCTCATGCAGGCTCCTGCCAGGCTCTCAGGACTGGCAGGGAAAGAAGCCAGGTTTCTTTCACCCCAAGACTTCCCATCTTTCATTCCCATCACTATGTTTTCCATGCTGTCCAAGAAAACATTCTTCAGTGTTTCCATTAAAGCCTCATGTGTTTTCCTAGTGCTGCTTTCATTGCCACAAAGTACTTACACCTGTTGGTCCTTGAGGAAAACAAGCCTTACACCAAGTGTATTTCATAGTTACCTTTTGATTTCTTATCCTAGATTGTGCTGTGGTAAAAGAGGCAGAACAAAGCCAACATTTATCACCCTTACCTAAATACCAGTTAGTTGAAATCCCCTGCTGCTTACTATAAATTCAACTTAACACTAGTCAGCAGTGATGGGGGTACACTTCCCTTGTTCTCCATGGCAAAACACCAATCATGTTGCTCAGTCAGACCCACAAGTTGCACATTTTCTTTCCTGGGCATCTTCACAGGGCAATCATGCAGCCCAGCAATGGAGAAGGCATGCGAGTGGGCTCCACACCAGCACCAGGCAGTGCATACCCAGGACCTAGGCTCTGTGGGGCTCCTGTGGACAGAGAGTCCCCTCCATTTCCCCAGGTCTGCCTGCCATCATCCAGGTTATTTTCCTTTCCTAGAGAGACTGCCTTCTGGTTTGGAAACTAGGATGAGCTTTCACCAGAGCTACTTTCACAGTGTGGTTATTGTGACCCAGGAAGATGCTAACACCTTCACGTCGTGTATTCTCAGGTATCGGAGAAGGGAGCAGTCAGATGGAGAGTGCATCCAGATGAGCAAGAAAACATCACTTTTCAGCCAAAATCCTTCACAAAGAACAAAACTGCGACCAGGAAGGGACTTGTCCAGGATTTAGAGGAACAAGAGGTCAGGGAAACCTGAACAGGGAAGGATGCAATTGGGAAGAGAGAAGTTGAAACCAGAAACATTTTAAGAGTGGGTGAAATCAGGTATAAATCAGTCATTCTCTTGCAATGTTTCCTTACCAAAACACATAAACTAATAGCTTGTTAACTGTTGCCAGAACAGGCAATCTGATGGATGCTTCATCTGCCAAGGAGTGACCTGTTTAAACCCGGGTTCAAGTCAGCAGTGGGAAACACCCCACTTCCTTTTGTCAGCCTACTACACATTGTTTTCCAGAAGTGTTTTTACTAAGCTGCAATTAGTAAGGAAATCCATTTCCTCTGTTTCATTAAGGAAACCCAGATTAGCAAGGCTTGGGCTGCAATCTTGTTCTTCACTGCCCAGTTCTCTGTCCAGACAGCCACATTTCCCTCTCAGAGGCAGGCTTATTCCTGTTATTCCCGTTTCCTTTGAGCCATCCCTATGTACCCTGTGGCAGAAAGACCCTCTGTCTCCAGGGGAGATACCGATCCTTTTGGCACATGGAAGCTGCACATTGGCTTTCTTTAACATGAGGCTTCAGCTGATGAGGGGCTAAGATGCTCACTATACACAGGTTTTCCTACCAAGGCAGGGCAGACAGCCTGCCTCAGACTCCATCCAGGCAGGCGTTTAGAAGACAACCCATGAAAGCTGCTGAATGTCAGAAGCTTGCCATCCCAGCACTAGCGTTGATGAGCTTTTGGATGCGCTGGAAATGCCATGAAGTGAGTTTCTTCTAGGACACGAAATGATCAGCACACCATTAGGCAGTTGACTGTACAGAAACAAGCTGCACAAGGCTCTGGATGTTTCCAGATGGATGTCGTGAGGTTAGGGCCACAGAAATAGAAACAAGAAACACGCTATTCATGAATGAGAACTCACATGAGGACAAAGCAGCAGGTGATACCTGTATACAGAAAGTGAATGTTGTTCATTGCATGTGGTCTCAGAAAAACGCATTTAAGTGCTCTCAACTTGAAGCTGAAAGCTCTTTAAAGCCTTTCCAGGTGATAAATATTGACCATCAACATGTAAATTCTTGTCTAGTGTTGAATCTTCCAATGATACTGCCTATATTAAGGAAAAAGAACACCCAGACGAGCCCCCCACACCCCGTACATCCTCTTAGCTTCCAAAACTATCCTGCACTTCCT
Organism: Lathamus discolor; assembly: GCF_037157495.1. Lineage (NCBI taxonomy): Eukaryota > Metazoa > Chordata > Aves > Psittaciformes > Psittacidae > Lathamus > Lathamus discolor. The sequence goes on along the minus strand of NC_088887.1, from coordinate 3,150,612 downwards.
TGACTTCTCGCTATGCAGCAGACTTCAAGAACAGATGCTGCCATGCTTTCAAAGCAAACAGCATTTTAGTCAGCAAGGCAGCAGCCAGGTGATGCCGGAGCGAAGCAGGCAGGCACATGGGGTGACACGACAGAGATAATGACACGACAGAGATAAAGTCATCCAGAAGCATCCAGAAAGTCTACATCTCAGACTTCAAACTGGAAATATGCTGTGCAGAAGCAAAATTCATGGATTGCTAAAGGGTGAGAACAGGATACAAGAGAAAACTCAAGCATGCATTCGCCACTTCTTCAGAGGCAGCTGGAGCAGCTGTCCCTACCTCAGGCTGGGGGATCAGTATGGCAAGGCAATGACAAAGCCCCCGAGGCAAAAAGAAAAGATCACCCTCACACTGCCATCAGAAGTGACGATGTTCTTGCAAACTCCCCCTTTCCTAGAAGCCCATTCCTGCCTCCTGGGGTTTTGAAGACCCTCTCTTTGCCATCACCACTGCCACGCATGGAAGCCGAGATCTCTAGCAGACACTTTGCCTTCCTGTGTTGCATGTCAGCACAATTCGAGACTAATAATAACGGCATCCTTGAGCGCGCCGGAGACAAAAGCACACAAAGAGAGGACACAGCTGTAGGAACTAAACATTTCACTGTGACTAGGGAACAAAAGCAAATATCTTGACAGGTTCTGAGAAGCAGGCAGTCAGCCAGAAAAAGCAACCTTTTACAGCAACATTGAGTTTTCCCTGAGGAAACCTGCTATTCTGCACTTACCTTTTGTGACGTTAAGGGGGGTCAATCTGCTTTCTTTGAGGTCATTCGGCCCTGCTGCCATACCTCAGCCCCAGCCCTCACTGCTTGGTTCTTGCCCTACTCTGCCAGCACAACTCACCATGCGAGTGGTGCCAAGCACCACGGCAAGCAGAGTTTCTGCTCTTCTGCCTGGGTAAACCACAGCTGCCCCACACTGTGCTCAGGGCAGCGGTGCTGCTGGCTCACTACCTTCCCTTTGTGCATGGAGAGGTGACCTGGCTGATCCCAGAGTGCCAGATTCCCCGAAGACAGCACCAAGTTGCACTCCTGACCAGCATCCAGTAGGAAGTGCTTCAGAAACCATCAGTAGTGGCCATCTCTTTCCCTGAAAAGTCAAGAGTTGGAGTTCATGTTGCAGTCTGAAGACCTCTGGAAATCACTGCCTATTCTACCAAGCAGCAGAGATCAGACAAGCAATAAACCGCTGCTTTTCACTGGCGTTGGAAGGCAGGATGCAATTCCACAAAGCCCAGCTCCTTGAGGGAGATGGCAGCATTGCCATGTCCTTTTAACTAGATCCAAGTTTATCACTATCACACCTTTCAAGAAGAAAACCACCACTTGATGCCATGACGAACAAAAATGATTGTGGTTTTACAATTCAGCTCAAAAGGTCTGAAAGAATACACTGCCGCTTTTCCCAAAGGAATTCTTTAAGCACTTAAGAGCTCCTTTGTGATGCCTCTCTCACCCATACACAAAAGCTCACAAGCACTGTGCTATGGAATGAAAGGAATGAAGCAACCTTATGTTCAAAGTTGGTTTATTTGATTTTTGTCTCAGCAAAGGCAAATACATAAACAGGTCAGCCCATTCACCAGTAAGCATGCAACTGGAGTTAAAGAACGAAGGCACTAACACCGGTATACACAGAATGCCTCTAAAAATACAAAATGCAATTTCATGATTGTCTGAAGTTACCTTCAAATCTGAAGCGATCAAAAAATACTTCTGTAAATGTAGCTTAAAAGTTGGTTTGATTGATTTTGTCTTAAGCCCGACTTGTAGTGAAGTATTTCTAGCATTCCAAACAAGCATAAAATACAACCTCCCCCCCCAAAAAAAATGAACAGTTGGTGTTAGTCTGGATCAGATTTGTTAGTTTAGGGTTGTTTTTGTTAATTAGAAAACATGGAATATACAAATAAATAAATCATATTGCACCTACAATAGCGACAGCAAACGTCACCTCTCACATCCTCAGTAATGCACGCAGACATATACACACACACAGAGCTTTTTGCCAGACTCCAGCGATGCTGCTCCTCAGGAACCAACAGAACATTGGCTCTGAGAGCTCGCTCCTAAGTCTTGCACTCTGTGGATTGTTTAGACTGACGGTTTGTACCCTCAGCAAACGCAGGACATAAAAAGCACAATCCAAACCACCGTGCACTTAGAGGGAATAGTTCAGAAGCACAGACGCTAACCAAACCCAAACGACAAGAGGGTACTGTAGTGTTCCCAACACCATGACAAACATTCAGACAGAAGGAAGGCTGAGAACCACCTTAAATATTAGCACTCATCAGCAGAACAGAATCACCAGAGGACCCCTGCGGGCCTCCCATCTGTCGATGGTGCCAGTAAAATGGGCCACAGTTGTACGCCCAGAGGTAGGCATGGTTTTAGCAACGTTTGGTAGCGAAGGGGGCACAGAGCCCTGCCAAGGCACTGGGAGGCTGTTGTGGTTTAACATCAGCTGGCAACTAAGCGCCACACAGCTGCTGCTCACTGCCCTGTGGGATGGGGAAGAGTTGGAGGAGTAGCCTCATACTAGAGCCTATAAAGGAAATTAACTCCATTGCAGCCAAAACCAGCACAGAGGAAGAGCTGAGGCTCGGCCCCTCACAAATACAATATGCTGCAAGGCAGTGCCCAGGAGCAAGCTGCTCTCACAAGCACAGCAAGCAAGAGTTAGGTCCCAGCTCATAAGAGTGATGCAGTGTCTTTATCTGCTGCCAAAACCAGGGCAAAGCAGTAAATTCAACTTCTGTAAGACTCCCACTGATACTATTACATTCACAGCAGTGACATGCAATAGTTCAGGGTGCAACATCCCCCCCAGAAAAGTCCAAGTCTGGAATAATGGCTTTTAGCCAGCAGAGCAATTTGTCTGTGTTTAAAAAGACACCACAGAAAAGGATGAAGACTGTTTGGAACAGTGCATAAAGCGACCATAAGAATTATCGGCAAACCTAGTCTATGCATTACAACACCCAAGCAAGGAACAGACTGGGTATTAACAGTTGTTCCATAAAAAAAACATGAGAGAAATACAACGAAATAGAAAGGAAGGGGAAAGAGGCCAAGGGGGAAAACCAAAGGAAAAATGGGGATAATTCCACTAGGCTTTGATTCCATCTCCTCCTCAATTACATGTTAAAGAATATATATACATAAAACAACCAAACAACCAAACCCTCCCCAACCCACAGAACAAAACCCCAGGATTAGAAGGAAAAACTAGATAAATAAATTACTTATAACCCCTTTTTTCCCAAACTATGGCTGCTACTGCCTTGAATCTGTCACCTGCTTGGAGCCCTATTGCTCTTCCCCAGCAACTTCAGCAGATATGGTGTGGCTGGAGTCCTGTGGGTTTGAGTCCAGCAGGTCTCTCTAGAAAGAGTTAAGCAATAGTTGTTGACACATTCATGCATTCACTGAGGAGAAGGAGTTGGATTAGCTGGCTAGGAGAAGGAAAACAGGCCGTCAGGAAGAGGGCGATGAACGCAGAGCTGCTGCTAGAGTGAACTTGCAGCAATGTTGGTAAAAACTAAACCCCTCTACTGCCAGAGCAATTAGACACTGGAGGAGGATTTCCCAGAGAGTTTGCAGAGCCTCCATCCAAGGACATTGTCAAAACTCCATTGGAAGAAGGCAAATACATTTAGCATGCTAACACCTTTTGCAAGCATGGCACAAGTGAAGTAGATTTTACCTGGCAGGCAAGGAGCACGCTAAGTGGTCCCTCTGGCTGTACCTTTTATAATTAAGCATCTAGACTGGATAACGAGCATTGTGCTGTTTTTCAACTGAGCGATCCAACTCAGTATCTAGACAGGGCAGAGTACGTGGTACATTTCTGTTTTGTTGTTGTTTATTTCTAGCTAGTCAAGTCACCGCTTGCAATGCTTGGCTTCAGGCTCGTGGGTTGTAATGATGGGGTAGGTGAGTGGAAATCTTCTAGGATCCTAAAAAACAAAGGAAAAACAGGAAAAAAGGATGAATCATGGCCATTATGCTGCTTATGCAGGTCTTGCTGGGTGGTGGGGGGAGAAATGCACAGTGGGAAAATTGGGGAGGAACAGTCATAAATACTCACTTTGGTGAACAACCATAGGACCTTCCCTGCTGTACAATGAGTAGTGAATCTTCCTAAAGCACAACAAAACAGGTTTCATCCTGCTGGTGAACAGGCTGCAATCATCTTGCTCCCTACAGATGACACCTTGCCTTAAATATAAGCAACTACCTTATCTTTACCAGCACAGACTCATGTCAGTCACACAGTGTCAATACATACAAGGATCTGTGCCTAAACCCCAAAAACCTGAGTGCAGCACTGCTGACCTTGAGCACTGCAGAAGCCTGAGGAGTAGCAGGCAGCACTGCTCCCAGCCATCACCACTCACTCCATCCAGCTTGCCCTGCACTAACAGCCCCCCCCGACTTCTCAAAAGGGATACTCCGAGGGGTGTTCAGCCCCGTGATATTTTGTTATGCTCCAAGGACAAAACGGTCTTAAAACTGGTGGGGGAAAAAACCCCAATACTTTCTCTCCCATTTTCTCCTTCAGGAGCATTTAAGGAGAAAGCCTGAAAAGAGGTTATGAAAATGTCACGCTATGCACTACGCAGCAGCGTTTTACCTTGGGTGGGGATAAACTACCCAGCCCACCAACATCCCATTCAAAGGGCATTTACCACCAGCAGCAGGGCAGGAGCTGCCTTCAAACTCTTTCACCTTGGGTGGAAGCCATGTGATCCTGCTAGGCAGCAGCTGCCAAAAGACATTACCAGTGTAGAGTAACAGTACATAGTACACTACCAAAAAAGCCCAAGTAGTCTGTATTACACAAGATACCCATTTACCTATGAATTTCAGTTTATGATCCCTGAATTAAGTTTCGCAGTTACCACAGTACAGCCAAAACAACAAACATTTATTCTAAAGTAAATTTTAAAAGTAATTTTTTAAGTGAAGTTTACTTAAGGAAACTAACGACAATAGAGAAAGAGAAAATAGAATTACACTGAGAGACAGAAATCAAAGCCTTTTGCCTGGTGATTTCAATCGCCAAGACTAACAAATCAGCCCATCTTACAGCACTCTATAAAACTGCCAGATCTTTATTGTCTCCCTCTCCTTTAAGATAGTCTTCCTCCCCCCAGAGCTATTTTAAATCACTCTACAGCTCTGATTAGTGCCTAGAGATGTGGTTAAAAAAAGACTGCTAGCCTTCACCCTGGGCTTGCAGTGTCAAGGCTTCAGCCGGCTCACTGGTTATTCTTATTCTGCCCTTTGCTTTCCTGCCACTTTAAAACAGCAGCCAGCCCTCTTCAGAAACCTGGAGGAGATCACGTATCAGGATGCAGACTGCACATTCCACCATAACAGTTATGGTGGAAGTCTGGAAAGAACAGCTTAAAAGCTGTTTCTGCCTTCAGGTAAGCGCTGGAGCAGCATGCATGCGGTGGCACTGCTTGTGTTGCACAGCACCAGCAGCCAGTCCTTAAGCTAACTGCAGCTGTCTGAACTACTGCTACACCCCATAACCCTTCCCTCCACCTCAGTGTAAGCATGGCTTAGATTCCCTTGCTTTCATCTCCTGAAAACCTAATGGGGCACCTTGGAAGTAAGTGGATGATTGCAACATTAGAATGTAGAGGTTGGCAGCTGAGTGCAAAGCCTTACTGCATATTTGCACAGTAGAACACAAATAAAGTTGTTTCCAAACAAGAGACAAGCAACACAGCATTTTCAGTATTAATATCAATCTCTTTATGTATAATAACAATAAGAAAGAAGTTCTTTACTGTAAGGGTGGTGAGGCACTGGAATGGGTTGCCCAGGGAAGCTGTGAATGCCCCATCCCTGGAGGTGTTCGAGGCCAGGTTGGACAGAGCCTTGGGTGACATGGTTTAGGGTGAGGTGTCCTGGCCTGTGGCAGGGGGGGGTGGAACTGGATTATCTTAAGGTCCTTTCCAGCCCTAACTATTCGATGATCATGGAATGGTTCGGGTTGGAAAAGACCTTAGGATCATCCAGTTCCAACCTAGAATCATCTACTGGAGAAAGAAAAGAAATAGATAAAAGGAAAAGAAAGAAAGCATTCTCCATTTCTACTGATACAACAGCAAGTGAAGCAATGAAGTTATTACTGTTCTTAGTTCTCATTAAACTAAGACCACCAACACCTGTTAAAACAATATTTTAGATTAAAAAAAAAAAAAAAGAAGAAAATTTGTGGGGTTTTGGGGTTTTTTCTTTTTAAAAAAACCCTAACCTGATACTAAACCAACCAACTTGTCAAAATTCTGGAGATCACTCCCACTGCAGCATTCAGATTACGACAGTAAGGTAAGGAACATACAAAACCCTAAAGGGATTTATCAAGTGTGAAAAGCAAATCAATGCTCCTGGTTGGTAACACACTATACTATTGAATGTAGATATATATATCTCTATATTCAGTAGATATATATACTATATATATATATAAAAGATATACATAACTATTGAATATAACATATATAATATAGATATATTTATCTATATTCTATATATATATACAAGATATATGTTTGTAAATATATATGTGTATATATAGTAAATATATATATGTTGTAAATTGGGTCTCAAACATCAGAGGGCTATCCTGAAATATCAGCCTATCTATTCAACAGATATATATACAAGATATATATAAGATATATATAACTATATAATATATAATATTTAATATAGATATCTATATTCAATACATATACAATAAGATATATGCAACTATTGAATATATAATATAGATATCTAATACATATATATCTCTATTGAATATATAGTCTGATATTTCAGAATACCGCTGATGTTTGAGATCCAATTTACAACACTACCTTTATGTGGCCTTGAAAAAATACTCACCCCAAAACTATGTGACGTCCTTACTTCCCATGTAACAGAGTAAGAAAAACATTTCCACCTCCTTATCTAACAATCCCACATAGAGCAAAATACACTTTGCAGAGGAAAACCATTTCAGAATTGAGCGTGCAAACAATTCTTACTAAGGATTTAAATGAGGAACTGAAACAGCAAGGCAACTATACAAATATGCTATTCTTCTCTTCCTCTCAGCTGCCAGCCATTTTATTTTGATACAATAAAGTCCTACTGTTGGAATGAAAAGGAAAATGAAGGCCTGGAAAATTATTTCATCATGAAACACAAGCACAAATACGATGCATAGAACAGAAATAGTGTTAATCACACACAGTAAAGGCCTCTCTGTTCGCAATGAAACGGCTTCACTGTTAGTAGCCTATTCTTTGACACCTCTGCTTTTTTGATGGGCAGGACATGCTATGAGATGTTTCCTACACCACTGCCTTCATGCTGTTGGTGGCACACAGGATTTATTTCATCCTTCCAGACAGAAAGCTCAGCCATGCCCCAGGCGTCCTGAATTCAGCTATGTGCCTCCCACTCCTTCCTCTGTCACTCCTTCACCCGGCTCTGCTCCCAGATGGAAAGCTGGATAAGAAGCACGCAAAGCACCAGCTGTCCCTGTCCTTCACCATGCAAACCGGTAGCACTGAATTGTGGAAAGCTTGTAATGACCGGTCGCGCTATTTCTCTCTAGGTTGTAGACTGTGGGGTATTGCCAAGCTCGTTCTGTGAGCAGAAAAGGAAGCGACTCCATAGGGAACAGAAATAGCCTGGAAAGAGCATGTGATTAACCCAGAAAACATTTTCACTTCGGTGGCAAAATATTTATGTCTGCAGGAAACCTGATGGGCAACAAAGTCACCCCTCCAATGATGTTTTAGTATGAGGTTGGGTTCTTTGGCTGGTGTTTAATTCCTCCCCTCATTAGCTCTGTTTGCCTGCAGGGTTGGGTTTCTTGTTTGGTTGGGGTTTTGGGTGTAGTGTTGAGAAGGGTAAAGAAATGAAGCTGCTGTAAGCAAAACAACCTTCACTTATACCACTGCATTTTTTGCCTATTTTGGGGAGTTCAAAATAGGACAAATTGAATCTACTCACAAAAAAAGCCATGCTTGAGAGGAAACCAAGGCTAGCTTAAAATTAACCTCCCCAGCTGGGAAACAACAGCCAGAGACCCATTCCTCTGTGAGCAGGGTGTCTTACATTCATCTGCCTCATGAAACAGGGAGTTATGTACTGCGTTTATCATCTGAAAGGCTGGTATTTAGCTGTCACTTCAGGACAGAGTATCCTGAAAAGTCTCCCAAAACTGAGCTGCTTCTGTGCTGTTCTCAACTACTTTGACTCTCACTGTTAAGAAAACCAGCTGTATGTCAAAGCAAATCCACTGCACTAAGCAAAGCCACACAGATAAAGTAAGAACTGCCTTAACTTTTAAGCCAAATCTTAGAAACAGTGTTCCCCAAATTGAATAAACTCTAGAGGATACTGCTATAATCGCTCTTCCAGAAATAATTCCCATCTTTCCTATAAACAAAGCAATAGAAAGTGTGCGCAAGTACTTGTTGCTGCAAAGTTTACCAAATGACCACAACCTCCTGCATAAGACTTCCATATTTACCAACCTTTCAGGAGACTTTTGGCCACCACAACTTAGGTTTCTGATACTTACACATCGTAGCTCATCAGTCAAGTTGCTATTTGCAGCTTAAGAGACAGAATCTGTATTACTGGTAGCAACTTCCAAACTTCAAAAAATAACAATCAGGGCATCTTCAATTCCTATTCAGAGCATTAAGTGATCTGTAGGTGGTATCTATGAGGTATTTTGCATCTGTTTCATAGCACTTGCATAGCATTCAAGGTGCACTGAAGTTCAGCGTCTGTTCGAATTACAGTTAGCTGGCTGTATTTAGATACAAACATCTTGAAACAAAGACTTTAATGCTCTTTAAGTCCCATAAAATTCCTGCTTGAAAGAAAACCTGAATGTTTCAATTGCCAAACAGGAAAACCCCACTGTTCTGCTGGTGCTTTCTGCAGAATGGGCTCTTTGTTCATTGGATCTAGTATCTTTTTAGGTGCCTCTTCAAATTTGCTTTGTCCAGGTTCACTTAACCTGCTCAGCGTTTCTTAGGTCACAGCATGTATCCAATAACAAGCTTAAAGAATATTTTATCCTGTTGTTATAGCTTTTTAAACACAAGCATACTATTCGACCATTTATAAAGCTTTCCGCATGGCAAAATGGGGGTAAGATATCCCAAGAGAGAGCAACAAACCAATGCTTAGAGAAACCCAACCAGCCAACCAAGAAAATCATGCTGGCCCTTACACCCCTTTGTGAAGTAGCCTCATGGACCACCACAAGCCTCCCTAAAACTGCTTACATGGAATTTTATCCCCCTGCAGACTGCTAGGTCATGAGACCTGAACTACAGATCTTTTTAACTGGCCAGGCTGAAATGCAAGTACCTTGCAAACCTTGGAATTACACAAGTGATGTTGTGGATAGCATTCAGGTTGAGACATCTATGTGATAGGTAAATCAAAGGAATTCACTCAGAATAATAGCCTTGATTTTGCTTCAATCCAGGCATTCAGCCTGTTAAACAGACTGCTCTACATTGGTGTAGTCTACAGTAAAGCTCTGTTAGTTGAGCCAGGTAGGAAATGGTGTAACTTTGTACCAGAAGAGCAGCACTGAGAAACCCCCTAGCATGGCTGAAGGCTGCTCATAGCATGCCTATCACTGGGCTGAAGGGCAGAGTTCACCTCTCTGCTTGGCAGACGATGAAGACAGGAGTTTCCCAAAGCCTGTGCACCAGCTCTCGACAAAAGGCTGCTCAGTTTGTCTCCAAACAAGTGACTTTTTGCCAAATCTTGTGAAGACACTTGTTTCCAGGGAGAACTGAGAGGGATGCATGCTCTGTAACTGCTATGCAAGGCAAATGCCTGAGGGATGGGACGTCAACTTTGAGCCCCAGCTCTTCATCTGATTCTCAAGCATCTATCATGGAGAAGGGGAAACAATGACAATAGAAGCTAAGCAAAACCCAACTGTCCTTTCAACAGCAGAAGAGAAGAAACTTTGACAGAGAAGGGTCCCCAAGCCACCCAGATGAAAAAGCTGTTGTTTTCCTTTAAAAAAACAGGCATCTTGACAAGTTTGGAAAAGCTCTGCTTGTTTTCTAGTGCAGAATGAAAACAAGTATCAAAGCCCCAGATAATGGCCTCAGATACACAGTGGTATCATCCAGCCAGCATCATTAGCTCTCTATCATGCTGTTACAAAACGCATGCCCAGAAATATGTACTTAAGCATTGCTCCTTGTTCCAACACAAATAGGAGGATAACAGAGGATAAAAACAGAAAAAAAAGCTTTCTCCAAGATATTATTCTTTTTTGGGTGAACCAACTGCAACCAATGCATTAAAGATTATAAAGAGATTTCACAGGTCACAAGTCACCACAAAAAGCAGACTAAGGCCCGCAGCGAGCTGCTCAGATGGCAGCTAACAAGTTGGAGGTGAATTCCCCATTACAATGTGGTATTTGTGGAGGGGTAATACACCCTAAATATAGCGTTCAAAATGACTGTAGCTCCACAGGTATTGTTGGCATTCTAAGGATTCGGCCAGGAACGTGACAGTGATAAATACCAAGTAACTTTCAGCAGCAGGCAGAAGAGAGCATCTTGAAACTAGTAAAATCAGATGGTGAAAGAGTGATCGAGCAGCACCAGTACTGAAGTTTTAGAGCAACTTAATTAATGGGGCCTTCAGGGAAACAGATGTACATCAGGAAGATGGACTACACCTTTCCATAAGCTGGTCACTGTATAAAGAAACAGCATCAGCTAGTCAATGTTACTCTGGATAAAGTAATGTTCCTTCATGCAAAAAGGATCCAGGTCAGCACATCACATTTTCACAACTCAAGATGGGAATCATCTGAAAAGATACAGACTAAGACTGATAAAAGCTAGGCCATATTAAATGAACAGAAACTGAATAACCTAAAAGCCCACTGCAGAAGTCACATCCTGGTACCACAGTTAATCAAATCCCATGATAAATGGGAAGGAACACAGGCAATTCAGGTCCCTCAAATCCTGTTTCTATTGGATAAACTCTAATACAACAAACTTACACCCACTGCTAAACGCTGCTCATCTAATTTATCCCCTCTGCAACACTGAACAGGTATTTACATGAAGTCTCGACTCTGTGATACACCGGTATGCATGTGGGACCAGGAACCCAGATGTCCTCCCAGGCAGCAGGGTGTGAGACCCCACTTCTCTTGCTGACAGAGAAGGGCTTCAAGCTCTGAGACATGAGCTGAGGAAGAAGGGGCACAGTGCTTTCAGTTGAAACATAGAATCATAGAACAGTCAGGGTTGGAAAGGACCATAAGATCATCCAGTTCCAACACCCCTGCCATGGGCAGGGACACCTCACACTAAACCATCCCACACAAGGCTTCATCCAACCTGGCCTTGAACATCGCCAGGGATGGAGCACTCACAACTCCCCTTGGCAACCCATTCCAGTGCCTCACCACCTTCACAGTAAAGAACTTCTTCCTTATATCCAATCTAAACTTCCCCTGTTTCAGTTTTAACCCGTTACCCCTTGTCCTGTCACTACAGTCCCTGATGAATAGCTTTTCTGCATTTTAGGCAGCTTTGTTCAAAGTTTCCAAACTAAAGTGTAGGTTCTGTATGTGCACGTAATGGTGGTGCCTTGCAGCAAGAAATCATGTCCTGCATGACCCACGACATAGCACAAGGATCTATGGTAGACATCAGGCTTAATGGCTCCAAGTCTCATACCTAGTGGGTGGTGTAGGGCATAGGAAACCTTCTGTGAAGTTAACTGTACTACCTGCCGGGGATGGCCCCCTTAGAATTTACTGCTGGATCCACATGCGGGCATTGACTGGGGTACCACTAATATCCAGGAGCCAGAATGATGCCAGGAGGTGTGTTAACATCCTCAGCCTTTTTAAAACATGAACCACGTAGCCTTGTCAAGCAACATATCTCTGACTGACCAAGCTCCTGCTTCAGGCACCAGTACAGTCACAGCACCCCAGTGTGGCTCTCCTCACCTGGCATGCAACAAAAGGGCTTTGAAACTCTGCAAGGCAGCACCTGTACTTCTTAATGCTCTCTTTGCCTGGTCACTCTCTGATCCACTCTAGCGGGTCATCCCAGACCTCTTCAAGGTCTGCTTCGTACAAACTCATTTATGTTTGGAATGGTTGTTCTAGAATAGTCACATTTTTCTTCTGAGCATTTCACCTTTTTCTTCTGATCCTTCAAACGAAATAATTCAGAACCAACTCCTTGCCATTTAACTCCCAGGTTGATCTGAAAATTCAACAGGAATTTTCTCTTCTGTTTATAGAATCAGTGGAAAGCTCACATGCGTTTTACCATTAAGAAGTTATATTTGGGGTGTAAGAAGCGTTCATTTCTCTTTCTTCTCAGTGAAGACTTTTCATGTCTCTGGCAGCATCAGGTTTACTAGATCAACCCCGGTTAGTGGCAGATGCTTTAGGTTTAAGTTCAAACACACAGGTCTGATACTCCTGATCACATCTCCTTACCTTAAATCACGTTATCATCACGATACAAGTATCTAAGTATTTACGAACTGAGTTACTGTGCACTGGCATTTCTCAACATATTAATAGAATTTAAAGGCAGACACAGCTACATTTGATCTAGGTAAGCAAGAGTGAAACTACCAATGACCATCAAATTTCTGTGATTTCTGAAGCCTAAGGCCTCTCCCTCCTCTAATTTTTGCCTTTCATTCTGTTTTTAGTAATAAGCCTAGAAAACAGAGTTGATCCAGGATCAGGTCATCACACAGACAGGGACAGCACAGTGATTCCAATTTCTCCTTAGTTGATCAACAGGAAGCAGACTCCTTTGAGTGCAGTTCTCCATCACATTACGCTGTTTGTCTTAAAAACACAAGGAGGGTGCTGTGAGCAGAAGAAAGCCTTTCCCTTGAGGGCACATCACTCTGTATGAGCGGGTTTCTCTCCAGCATACCTCTCCTGCCATTCCCTGACCATACTTACACTGGACGCTTTTGTGGCCCTCCATGAACACGTGAAAGATGAGTGAATTACTTCTGCTAAGACTCCTGCCTGCAAGCAAACCACAAGCCGCATGTCCTGCTCTGCTTAGACCCTCCCCTCATGATTGGTGGTCCTGTATTGGTCCTCAGCAGTAGCAATGGAAAACAGCTTTAAAAATTGCATGCAACTGAAGCAACCTCTAATAACTGCAAATATATTGTTACAAAGGTTGCTTGTCTGATATTACAGTCTCAACAAAGTCTCCTTCTTCTCTGCAGATGACGTTATTATAGGGTTTATGAAAACCATTGGGTTCTATGCATTAGTGACTCACCACTTTAACCCCTCCTGCATATCCTCCTCCTCCAACACAGCATGATCAGAATCAGAACTATGAAGGCAATTAAAATCCCCCCAGTAATCGGCAGCCAAAGCCATGAGGAACCTGCTTCTGAAAGAAAAACAACACACAAAAAACCCAAACCAAACTAAGCTATTTTATGTGGGAAAAAGAACGAAAAAGAGGCAAAACACACACAAAAAAACCCCAAACCAAACTAAGCTATTTTGTATGGGAAAAAGAACAAAAAAGAGGCAAGAGGATGTTTGATTAATGACAACAGTTCCTCACTGATACTATGAAAGATGATATTTCATCCTCCTAGCAAGTAACAACAACAGTCTTGGTTTCCTGCTTTCTGAGATACACATTTCCTTTTTAAAAGGCCAAACCAAAAGAGTATTGCATGGAGACAGGACAACACTATTATGCTTTTTTAATTACCGTCACTCAGAATTAAGAACAAATTTGGTTTTGAACTTTTTGGGAGAATACATTACAAGTCAGGTTTTACTCCGTACTACTGTTCCTATAACAATCCCTTCCTGAGCACATGATTTGAGAATTAATCCCAAGCTGCTTTTCCTGTCTTCTTAATTTCCAAGTGGTCTTCCTGTCAAGCCTCTGGATTTGGAAACACACAAGTTTTAAATCCCCTAAATCATCCTGTGTGAACCAAGAATGGGTCTTCAGCTTTTAAGGTTTCTATTTCTCATCTAGAGAACTGGCGTCAAAGTCTTTCCAGCCGAACAGAAAGTAGGAAGAAATAAATCAGCACTACGAGGTGTTCAGGCATTACACTGATGTATTTAAGATGTCCCCATTTATTTTTGGACTGTCAAAGAAACCACATAGTCTTAAGTGAAAACTGAAGTCTGACTTGCTGCAAAAAAGCATGGTGCCTCTGAAACCCATAGGCCCCTAGGTGACTAGTTTGGCTTTATTCCCTCTTGGAGGGGCCCCAATAGGCTGTTATCTCAAAGATGACAACGCATGCAAAGCAGGATTTCCTTTTTTCTTCCTTGGCATGTACATACATCACTCCCCACCTCTTCCCATCAGATTCCTATCTAAACATGCTATTGCAAAACACAGAAGCTAAGAACGCTACCAAGCAGCTTGTATTGCTCACCTACCTTCTTGCATTTTCACAAGCAATTCCCTTTTTTCATTCATGTTGCTTACTCTGCAGGTCAAGTCCTGCTCTCCAATGCTCTTAATGTTGTAGATCTCCAGTTTACTGCTGATGGACACCATCCCATTGGTGTGTCTGACCTTCTCCTGTGTAGGAGTAGAATTGAACAACTTGTTCCAGGTGATGGTGGGTTCTGGGAGGCCAACAGCATGACAGACGGCTATCAAGTGACCTTCAGAAATGTTGTAATGGACAGATGCATCGAGACCTTCCAACACACAAATGAGACAATCCATAACCACAATGAGCACCTAGTCATAAGCAGAGCAAATCCTACTGGATTCACACTGAGCCCAATGGTACAGGAATGCAAAAAGAGTTCACTGGATCAGGCTCCCCCATTATTCGATACCCCTTCCCTTGTACTGAAGTTATATAGCCCAGAAGTTTCACTCAACCTAAAATCCCAGGTTTTAAAAATAATCTAAGTAAAAGCATTTCTTGGTCCATGCTGTTCTCCTACCTGCTACTTCCCTATCAGTGGCAGCGTTTGGCACAGCAGCTCACAGCACCGGGGCTGTACCTGGTACCAAGAAGAAACAGAAAAAGGCAATACTGGTTTGCCCAAGCTCCAGCTGGGACTACTCAGGGGCTGACAAACAAAGATCCCACTCCTTGCTTTTTAACCGTTACTCAAACAAGGACAGCCCAGAGCCAAAACCACCACAGTAGGCTTGAATATGACCCCACAGAATCTTGCCCACAGCACTAATGCTCTGTGTCTATAACCGTGTTCCACCAAGGGATGCTTCTACCACTGTGGTTCCTGAATCTGCTCAAGGAAATGCTGTGGGTGAGAAAACACCCCTTTTTCCACTACAGAAATATCCCTGCAGAGAATCTTACCAAAGACACTCAGGCAGGTCCGTCCTGAGAGGGAGCCGTAAGGAAAAGTATTGAAGAGACATGTGTAACACCCCGAGTCATTCATTCTAGTGTCCCAAAAAGTGATGCTTGTCTCATTTAGTACCAGACTGGTGAAATTCAGTCGGTCTTGGTACGGCTCATGAATCTTCAATCCTTTTACTGTACTGTATGTAGCTATATTATTGTGTGATTTTTCGGAGTCCTTTTGCCACGTCACTTGCAGAACATCCTTGGGTTCGGTCAGGGTACAGCTGAGAGTCACGTTGTCGCCCACCTTCGCGTTTCTGTGTTCAGCCTGCGGAACCACTGCGATGATATGAAATGGTCAAACAGGCAGCCTTCCAGTACCTGAAGGGGCCTATAGGGATGCTAGGGAGGGACTCTTTGTCAGGGACTGTAGTGACAGGACAAGGGGTAACGGGTTAAAACTTAAACAGGGGAAATTTAAATTGGATCTAAGGAGGAAATTCTTTCCTGTGAGGGTGGTGAGACACTGGAATGGGTTGCCCAGGGAGGCTGTGAGTGCTCCATCCCTGGCAGTGTTCAAGGCCAGGTTGGATGAAGCCTTGGGTGGGATGGTTTAGTGTGAGGTGTCCCTGCCCATGGCAGGGGGGTTGGAACTGGATGATCTTGAGGTCCTTTCCAACCCTGACTATTCTATGATTCTATGATATTCAGAAGCCTAATTCTGATTCTAAGAATTACCTGGATTACCCAACAGATGCAACAATTCCAACAATTACATATTGCTTCTGCAGTTTTCTCCCCACCAAATAGCCCTTTCCCCTGCATCCTCCCAGAAATCAATGAAGTTAGGTTGATTTACATCGACATAATGATTATAAGAAAAGGCTCTGCCTTTCTTCTAAACTGTTCAAAAGAAAAGAATTTATCTGTTTCTGAGGGGAGGATCTGCTATGGGAAATTGTGAACTCAGGTGAAAAACAGTGTCCAGTGTCATTGCAGATAGGGGATGTTGCTCCAGGAGGTCTTATCTCACATCTGCCACCTCCATATCGATGCCTCAGCCACCTAAGGTACGTCAAATGGCACCAGCAATCTGCATTTCACCTATTTTTGCCTCTGACTGTTGAAGGCTCAGGAATCCAGAACCAGCTCCCCAGTCATTTTCAGGCAGATTTCATAGAATGGCTTGGATTGGAAAGGACCTTAAAATCATCTAGTTCCGACCCTCCCATCTCCCGTCCACAGGCCCAAGGATCTGTCCAACCTGGCCTTGAACACTGTGAGGGTTGGAGCATTTACCACTTCTTTGGGCAATGTGTTGCAGGGTCTCACCACCCTCACAGTAAAGAACTTCTTCCTGATATCTAACCTGAACTTCCACTGTTTGAACCCATTACCTCTTGCCCTATCACCCCCTGCTGCAGGAGGTGGGAGCTACTCACCTCGGCAAAATGACTTCAGGAAATTCAACTTACCATTTGCCTTCCCAAGGCCAGCACAAGCCAGACACAAAACCAGAGCCTGGAAAGTCATTTTGGAAGGTAAAAATCTGCTTCACCTGAAATAAAACAAGGAGAGACGGTTGACTCAATGGCAAATCATCTTCTGGAGATACCATGTCTCTGGGGGACAAACATTCACAAAAGCTTTGCTATATAAGAACAGTTCTGGGGGCAGAGAATGATAGCAAGTCTTAATACACAAACCAGAAAGTGCTCTGGTCAAGGTGGGGAAAAAATTGCATGGAACTTAGAAGGGCATTAATCCACCAAAGTATGAGATATTGGTTGTCCAGCACTAGCTATGGCACCGGGAGAGGTAAAGTGAGCTTGTGAGATCAAGGGGTAAACTGAAAGCAACTTCTCTGAGGACTTCAGAGCTTCCCATCTGTCCAAAATTATATGAATTGGGGGAGTTTGGGGCCATAGCATACCTGCTACACACAAATATATTTCCAAAGTGGGAAACAGGCAAAAACCAGGTTATGTTGCTGCTTTCCCTAGTGAACAGCTTTTGACCTGCTTCCCGTTCCCTCAATCAGTTAATACTGCCACAACTCCACTGAACTGTGGAACTGGAAGCTGGTGTCATCTTTAAGTGGTCTTGTGGTATAAACCCAGCTGGCAACTGAGTACCATGCAGGCCACCGGTTATCCCTCCTTCCACCCTTCCCAGGTGGGATAGAGAGGAGAACCCAAATAATGTAAAACACATGGGTTGAGATAAGAACATTTTAATAACTAAAGTATAATACACTACTACTACTAATAATAATAATAATGGAAATAATGAGAGATAAGAAAAGAGAGAAAGAAAAAATGAACCAGTAAGTGGCGATGTACAATACAATTGCGCACCGCCCATGGACCGATACCCAGCCCATGCCGGGATCAGTCCCTTCTGGATAAGTCCCCCCAGTTTCTATACTGGGCATGATGTGCTGTGGCATGGAATACCCCTTCGGCTGGTTTGGGTCAAGTGTCCCGTGTCTCTGCTCTCTCTCGGCTTCTCAGCCCTCCCAACACTGGCAGAGCATGAGAGATTGAAAAGTCTTTGATTGGGATAAGCGCTATGAGTAACACCTAAATCATCGGTGTGTTATCAGCACTGTTCCCAGACTTAAGCCAAAGCACAGCACTGCACCAGCTACTAGGAAGAAAATTAACTCTATCCCAGCCAAAACCAGTACAAGTGGGAACATGATTTTGCGTTAAATACCTCTGTAACATGAGTGAACTGTAAAGCATTTTCTGTTATCACACAGCTTCAAAAAGGAAGGTGGATGAAAAAAATAGATGAGTTAGGGGAAAAATAAACTGTTTAAGACAGAAACTCCCAGCAAACTTGTGCACACCCTAACCAGCAGCCTGCCTTTAAATTTTAAGCTCAGTGTACTAAACCAGCTCCTGATACAACGCCACAGTTGCCAAGCATGTAAAGACCAAGACCAAGTATGTAAAAACAGAGACATATAAAATCAGGAAGCAAAAATCCATCAGCAACAAGCCCAATAAATAATGTATTTACCAGATAACACGGTGTAGCCAGATACATGAGCACAGGTCTAATAAATGCATGTATTCCGAAAACCATGCAGAAATCGAGGGCCAGCATAGCAACTGAGATAGACATTTCAAGTTACAGAAGTGCTTATAAATCATTAAAGGTTTATGAAGAAGTAATAGAAGTTTATAAACCAGTAAAGGTTTAGAAACTGGAGGAAAGCAGTTTTCAATAACAGCCCTCTATCTCACTGCTTTAAGACCCGTTAAAGCTTCAAACGCCGCTGCTCGCAGCCTCTGCGGCTACAGGATTTCATGTAAAGAACCAGATTATGTAGCCAAACCGTTCGCAAAGCCAAGTCTCAGCCACCAAACCGTGTAAGGCGAGGGCAAGTAATGAGCAAATCATTCCTACTTCGTCAAGGCACACAGCTCACAGGTCTCCCCGATCACGGGCTGCACCCCTGCGCTGGATCCGCCTCTCCTTCGCCACTTGTATGTGCGACCCCTTCATACCTCTTGCTCCCGGCTCGCTCAACTGCGTGCGTCCCGGCTCAACCACCCTGCCCCGGGTTCAGCTCTGAGTTAAATCACGACACAGTCGCTGCACCGATTGCTGCCGGTGCACCGCTCCGGGCGGCGGGCACAACTCCCCGGCACACTTCACCGTGAGGGGCTCAGCGCCGCGGGACACAGGCCTCTCCCCCGAGCCCCGCTGTGGGGTTTCGGCAGCTTTCCCTCGCCCCGCACGACCTACATCCCCTCCTCCCCTCTCCCCCGAACCCACCTCAAACCATGGAAAGGCGTCCGGAGAGCGGCCGGAGAACCCGCAATTCCATTCATGCATATGGAAGAGGGCAGGGCGCGCCCATCCATAGGGAGAATGGAAAGAGGCGGGGGAAAAGACAAGCAGGGAAGTAAACGAGCCTCCGGTAGGTGGGAACGCCCGGTAACGCTGCAGGCGGCTGCAATGAGCTGCTGCAACAGCAGCAGCAGCGCTAGAGCAGGTAGACATCAACTCAACCCTCCGGTGCCCCTGGACCTGGCTGCAAAGGGGTTCCCCACCCTGTTTTCTCTTTCCCTCCGGGGTTCTTGATATCGACCAAGTTAGAACTGGCCTTGAAAGAACAAATAGAAGCCTGAAAAATCATGTTCTGACTTAGAGCAAGAGCACAGTCAAACCTGAAGCACGGAGGGCTTTCAGCAGTACGAGGCTGACAGCACGGAGTTACTTCCAACAGCTCTCCAGGATGGATTATTGCGCTGCTTTTGAACAGCAGCTGCAAAAACCTGAGCATCCTTCTGAGAAATGTTGGGTTGCATTCTAGCATGCAGAGTAAGTTGTTTTGATGTTTAAAGCCCTTCCTTCCCTAGTTTAAGTCCAAGGGTAGCGATAGCCACGCCAACAATTTTCATTAGAGATCTCTGTCCTACCATCAATCACTAAATTGAGAATTCAACAGCAAGAACATAACATAATAATGATGATTATTAGTAATAGTAATACTAATAATAGCAATGGCAAAGAGCTGTGGCATTCACCATCCAGATACTGGACTGCAAATACTGAGTGTTCCAGAAAGTATCTGTAGGTTTCTTGAACTTATTTGTTGTGAGGCCTCACTGGAAGTTGCGCAACAAAAGCACTGAGGTCTTGATAAACCTGGAATCATTTTCTTCTTAATTACCACAAACTGTCATGATAAGCTGCAGGTCACTAGCCTGGCAATAGTCAGCACTAACTAGGCCAAAGCTCTGCCTCTTGTCTGGATCTTCAGCCCAGATAAAAAACAGCACCTTTTTTTCCTGATGTTAAGTTGTAGGAAATTAACATTAAAAAAAGCCAAAAAAAAAAAAAAAAAAAAAAAAAACACCAAACCAAACAAAAAAAAAAAACCCAGCAAAACCCAAACAAACCCATCCCAAAAAACCCAAATACAACCAAAAAAAAAAAAATAAACCAGTGAAAGATCTTATGGAAAGGAAAGGTCATTTTATCACTTAAAATCTCTAGGCAAGCTGATTTTATGCCCATAAGCTTTAGGAGTAGTCTGGCTCCTAAAGCAGCTTCTGGATTCCTCTTTACTAGTGATGAGAAACTGATCTTGGGTTATGGCTCTCATATCACTGGGAGTGGTCTTTGCTGGTACCTTCCTGTTGGGCGCAGAGGAAAACAGCAGCAGAAGGGATACAGGGCAGTGTCGCTGCCATCTTCCTGTTGTTAAGACTACAGGATCTTCCACTCATATGTTCCCTCTGTTGTAGTTTTATCAGGTTTGTCCCAGGCTTGACAGAAACAACCCATTTCTTGATTAGATTAATCAGAAACAACATCCTTTTCAATCAGTGTGGGACATTCAGTGTTTGCTGTCTCTTTGGCTGCTTTCACACACACACCTACACATGTCCGCACATTGTTCATACCAACTGTAATACTCTCCTGCAAGGCTCTAGAAGGTCTCCTGTTCTAAAACATACTTTTTTTATGGGGAAAAACATCAAGCTTGACACAATTTCAAGCCCCAACCAAAATTGATAGGCAGAGATGCCCACACACTTACCAAGAGGCCATGTAAAACCAGGAACTTGATCTTACTAAAGACACCGATGGTGGGAATATTTGGAACACTGCTGTTAAACGGTCCTAAGGAATGGGTGGTGTTTGAGCTTTTCCTGTGTCATCCCAGGCTCACCCATGTGTTAGCCATGCCTGTTCCGCTGCTCTCACTATCTCAGCGCTCAAAGCAGTGCCTTTTGGCCTGAAAAGGAGGCAAGCCCCCATCACCACACCAGATGAGGTCTAAGCTGTTGCTGAAGGCTGGGGTCAGGGCAGTGCCTCTTCCAGCTGTTCTTGGAGACACCTTCTCCATCACCGTGCTCCATTTAGTGGAGATGATTCCCTGCTGGTGAACAAACCACAGCCCAACCTTTGCCACTACCTTGGTTTCAACGTTTTCTCCTGTCTCCTAGGACTGACAAATAGGTCTCCAAGTCACTCAAATTTCCCCCTATGAGCCCTCCCCTCTTTGTTCCAAGTAGAGAACGGGCTCCCTCAAAAGCAGGTCAGCTCTCCAGCAGCTAATGTACTACTTGTTTGAGGCTGCCATACCTATGCCCTTCACACAGGAAAAATGTGTTAGCAAGTTTACTGTGTTTACCTGCCTTCACTACAGCTGAGGGGATTTCAGAGGGAACTCTAGAGAACTACAGACTACACAGCTTAAAATGAACTTATCCAGAAGTGCCCTGTGCCATCAAGGCAACAAAACCAGGAAAGTCCCAGGGACATCTTCCTGCTCTTATTTCATGAAAATAAAGGGGACATTTGAGGGACTTGAACGATGTTTTATATTAGCTCACCCTGTAACTCGTATCTATGGAGGTGGAACAATTCTACATATACCTAAATGTTAATGCCCCTTCTGTGGGCTGGGGAAACTTAGAGATAACAAAATGAGGAAAGGGTCTGGAAAGTAAGATGCTTGTTCTCTGCTTGTATAAATTAGTATATCTCCCTTAATCATCATACTCAAGCAATGCTTCCTCGAGTCATGAATGCTGGTTGTGTGGACCCTCTCAGAAGTGCGCTGCTTATTACACAGGCTAGTAAATATACTTGCACCTCAGACAATGCAAATCCTAGGGAGAAAGTCAGGTTGATAGCCAGAAAAGGGTATTTTATAAACGCAAGGTGAGACAGTCATTGCGATATTTTATACTGATTTTTGCCATCCCAGGGAGCCTCCTTCAGCTCTTGGGACAGGGACGCTAAATAAAGCAAGCATGCTTGGGCTTGTCACCTGGGGCTTGTGAGTGAAGCTGGCTTTGGGACAGCTTTGGTTTCAACATTTTGTTTGGTTTTGCTTCTGAAACTGATAAATTTCTCCTTGTGAAAAGGAAATAACAAAATTACTAGGACCGAAAGAAACTTTTCATTCAATTCCATCAGGAAGAATCACAGAGCACCTCCAACCTCCTGCCTGAAAAGTAGTGAAAACCAGGTCATCTGCCCTGTAGACATCCAGCGCTGGACTGCTTTAACAGAATCGAGTAAGTGGGGTGCTCTGGGAAAGCCAAACCTTCTTCTGCCTATTTGTTTTCTGGGTCCCTGGTGTGCATTTCACCGTGTTTCCAGTTTTCCTTCTCAATCACCAAATCTAGCTTTTTACTCTTAAAACCTCTACACTTTGCACTGAGGATAAATCATGTGTTTGCTGCCAGAAATATGGAGGTGAGGCTATTCCTCTCCTCCTCCTTCAGCCGGCTCTGAACAACTCAGCTGGCATAACACCAGTAGCTATCTCCCGGAACTGAGCCTGCACTAATTCCACTTCTGGGGAAAAAAGTGATTTTTGAAGAGCAGTAATTAAACTCACCCGCCTTTTAGTTTGTGTCTGTCTTTATACACATACATTGACATCTTCCAGCCACAGCCGCAACTGAAGATCGCATGTGTGCCCATGGTTACCATGGAAAAACACACAGATATTTCCCTGAAAAAACATACAAATGATAGAATTAATGAGTGTTCGATCATTCAATCTCAGGAAACTCTCATTACAAGTCTCATTACATTTCAACACCAAGTTGAAGCCCCCCACTGTAACCTACGTGCACGCGGCATGACAAACGACAAGGCAAGCTGAATCAGTGTGTGGCTGTCCTTGAAATGATGACTTGAGACTGACTGCTAAAGGTCCCTTGGCCAAGATGCCAGAGTTTGTTTTCTAAAGGTCTGTTGACCAAGAAGCCCAGCTGCAGAAAATCCAGCTCTCCCAAGAGGCGACCCTGGGAAGAGCTCGTCAGTAGGACCCAGGCAGCCTAGATGCCTTCCCAAGTACTACCCAATGCCTGCCATTCCCGTTTCTCCTCTAACACACCTTTGATCCATCGCAGGCCATCCTGGCGGCTTGGAGAACAGACTTGGGAACATTTCCACTTTTCCTTCTCTGCTCCTTGCAGGAGAGCAAGGCAGGAATGAAACCAAATGCCCAGATCCTTCTGTCAGTCCCTTTCAATATCTTCTTTTCCAGCGACCCCATAAAGCCATAAGGTCGTTTCGTCATGTTGTTCCTGAACGTGTTTAGATACGGTAGTTGTAATTTCTTGATACCTACGATAAGGTTGAATGGGAGACTCACTGGAGGAGTTTTCACTCTCATTCATGGTCTCTCCCGCTAGAGGGTACTCTGCTATTATAAAAGAAAGTGCTCTGCTGAAGCTGCGCAGCGACAGAAGCCCATGGTTTGGGTGGTAGGTGGCTATGCTCTGGAGCACCCACTTCTTTTCTGCCAGTTGACTTGCAAAACATTCCTTGAGAGCGAAAAGATGAAGTAGAAATTTGCCTGTGCACCAAGGCCTGCCACAATAGCCTTAAAAAAGCCTAACATCAGAGTAAGGGGAAAAGCAATTCACTTGGAGAGGGCTATAGTGCCAGTCACAATGTTCTCCTCTTGCAGGGCACTGAAGCAAGGAACTCCATCACAAGGCTGTGTGGCACACTGGGAGACCGTGGACACCTTGCTGTCTTGGTGGGCCATCACGTTGTTAGCCTATGCTGTATATTTCCTGTGATGAGAAGAAAAGTGGCACAGGACCAGAGGGCAGACAGGCATCCTCTGTTGTAAGCACAGGAAACTCCAGCCCAAGCCTTGTCAGCCTGTTTCTTCCCAATGCAATCCTCCCAGCTTGCCTTTGTCACCGGGAGCTCAGGACCAGGCACAGCAGCCATACAGCAGCCAGCCAGTAAAAGAGCCCTTGCTCCTGAGAGCATCCCTGCTCCCCTCTCACTGGCACCTGCAGGGATGCAGTGGACGCAGAGCAGCCCAGGATGCCCCACAGCTAGAAGGCAGCACAAACGGCTGCAGAGGGTATGTCCCTGCACCAGCTTCTCCCAATGGAAGTGTGTGCCTCCCAGACATGTGCATTGGAAATACAAACCCGCTCCATCCCCTGTGCTGAGGAGCTTAGCAACACTTAACGAAGGAAGGGAACACACAGGCTGAGCATACAGCCTGAGTGCAAACACAAACTGCCCTGTGCTCTCTCTGCCCTTCGTTTCCTGACTTTGCTGCTGACTAAGTGCCAGATTGCTAGCTACCATTCCAGCTACCAATTCATCCTTTGAAGTCAGGATGGCATTTGGGTCTCCCTGCTCGCCAGGAAAGGCTGGTGCTGCTCTGGAGTTGAGCTTGTGCAGGGAAAGGGTGCTCCCCTCGCCATCGCCAGCTCCTCCAGCTGGCAGCATGGGCAAAGCAGCAGCAGGCAGATTTCAGGCCAGTAAAGCAGGGGGAAAGGCGTAGTGGGACAGAGCGATTACCTGGGAAAGCTGGGCCCTTTTCCTCGCATCCCTCAGAGGGCAGCTGGCATTCACTAGGGATGGCTGAAGGTTTTGTGCTTGTCTTCAGAAGCAACGGGCAGATTGGCGTCAGGGAGCCGCCGGCCAGGCAGGAACGTTATCCTCATTTCTCCCTGGAATCTGGTCAATCACTGATCATGGCAAACCCGCTGCAGGTTAGCAGCACGACCTTTGGCCAGCTTCACTGGTTGCCAGAACCGGAGAAAAGCAGCCCACCTGTTTTCTTACCCCAGCAGCAAAGCTTGGTGTTGCCCCTTGTTAGCTCCATTTGCTGAGCTCCCCTACGAGTGCCATCAGAAAGACTTGCACTTCACAAGGTGTAAATGTGGGATCTTCCTGGTAAGCAAAGGTAGGCATCAATACTGGGCTCCTCAGGGAGGTCTCCTCCTCTGGACCTGGCACAGAGGACTCACAAGCAAGAGCAGGAGATGCTTCTCCACCAAGAAGGCAATGGGGAAACACCTGCGGATGCCATTGCTTCGCCCCAGCTCACCAGAAAACCAAAGCTACAAATTAGATTATGAAAGGAGTCTCTGCAGAGGGCAGGTTTGGCTGAAGTCTCCTTTCTATGCTATCTTAAAGGAAAATAGGAGAATCAAGCATCTTATACATTCTCTCTGTGTCCATCTATGAATTTGACTCTTCCCTCCATCAGGAGGAGTAGCATAAGGTTTTAGGTTTCTTGCAGGTTTCCATGGGTTTATTCCTAGCCCAAACATTGTAGGTTGATCCATAAAAGGGCAAGATGGACTCCAGAACATCCTTCTTGGCACCTCTGTTACGGGAAGGGGCTCTGTCCAGCTTCTCACTGGGCCTCACAACACCAGTTTGCACTGCAGGCAAAGAGCAGGGAAGTGAAATCAGTGCACACCGCTGGGTCAGAGCCTTTCCACAGAGTCCCTTGGGAATTGTCAGCTTCTTTCCCTTTCACCGACTCTACCAACTCTCCCTTCCGATGCCAGCTCCCATCTCAGTCTCTTCTTTCCCAGACTCCTGACCTAGGCAGAAGGCATTGCCTTACCCCAAGGAGCAGTCAGGGGGTAGCATTTTGGGACCCACCTCTCTGTGATTTGAAGTGAACACTGTGGGGATTGCCAAGTGATGCTCCAGGGCAAACTCAGCAGCATGCAGTAGAGAAAGCCATGGCAACTCACTCATGTACCCTTTCCCAGGGTCAGAATTGCCAACACCACTCAGACACTTAGCTGGCAAACCAAAAACCCACAGCAAAAACAAACATCAGAGGTTCTTGCAGAAGCAACTCGAGACAACAAAGGGAGGGCAAGGACAAGAGAGGAGGATGCAGCTAGTGCCGTGGAGGTCATACAGGGACTTTCCTGGGCTAGGAGGGCCAAAGAGCAAGTGGAGGGGAATGCACTCAGTGCACTTAGGCAGTTACAGGGAGACACACACTTGCTGCCCCAGGCAAACACCCATCCCTAGTTAACGCTAAGGAAACAACATGAATATCACTACAACATGGATCTTGCACCCAAGAGTAGATGGAGCAGAGCAGATCTGCTCCTTTCATCAGTCCCTGGAGCACAGCTGGAGACGGGGAAGCAGACCCAGGTGCAGGCACCAGTAGAGGGTCACATGCATAAAGAGCTTTGTGGAGGTTTATCTTCATTTTCATATTTGAGAAGGGAGGTGGACGCAATCATCTTAGATGGTGCCCACTTCTCCCCTTCTAGAAACCTCATTATCCAGGCAGCGGTACCTTTATTACAGCAGCAACCTTTCCCCTCTGAATCATGCTGCATTTTGACACAGGCAAGGATTCTACCAGCCAGCTGCATGCTGTGGGGCGAAACATTGCCTCTACACGCTTGCATACAAAATGACAACATACGAGAAAGGCTGACCTCTACCAGGTCCTGGTAACAAGTTAGATTGTGGAAGCAGAGTATGTTCAGCATCTTACGTTGTTTCTCACATCCCTCCTCCTTGCCTTTTCCTTTATTTTATGTAGCTCCTGAGTTTTGCACACAAAAAGAAACTGGCTGGTTTTCTCGTTCCAGGCATTTATCCAAGGCACTGGAAGATGGGGTTGGCTCTTTACAAAGAGCTAGTCCAGAGGACTGCTTGTCCAAGCCAGACCTCAATGCTTTCAACTTCTCAGATAAAGCAGTGTGTTTGGACTGTAATTACTGGAGAGTCTGACCTTAACTAATGAGTTCTTATTTTATGAAGGGACAAAAATAGAACGGAAGTCTGGAGCCACTCTCTTTCTCAGGCTTTAGTTTTGCTATTCCCACTGATGCCAAAGAGGAGAACTACAAGTGAAGAGAAGGACACTTCATCATCAGTATTACAGAACTGTGTTTTCTCTGCCTTTCTGTCGGTTCATGCTTCTTGTTCTCAGTTCTGCCAGAGTCCAAAGGAACCCTGCTCCTGGTCACAGCCTGTAGCTGATAAGGTGCAGAGGAAAGGAAATGTTGGCTTGCACATAGCTGCAAGCCCAGGCACACTGGATTGCTGAGTAAGAGGGGCAGACATCATGCAGCTGATGCAGTGCAGACACACTGAGCGCAGGTTATCGCTGGCTCAAAAGGTTCACCCCCCTCATTTCCTGTTTACTTCAGTTAGGAAGTTATGGGGGTTTTATACTTTTGATCAGAAACCGACTGGGGAACGTGAAATGTGATCCCCAGTGCCACCTCCCTCCCACAGCATCAGCTCCCAGCCATGCCCGGCCCTGGCTGCATTGCCTATGGGCAGTCTCATGTCATGCAGCAGCTGGCACCAAACAAGGGGCAAAAAGAGACCGTCCATCACTTGGATTAAGTTGGCAGGCTTCACAAAACAGGGCACTCGCTCATGCACTTTAGTGGTACACTTTCCAAGCACTCCTCAAACACCTCTTTCCAAGCTCTTGGCACATCTTCTCTGTCAAACTGGCCAAACTTCTCACCCCCATTAGCCTGCTAATGCCCTGCAGAAGTGAGAGGGAGGCCACAGAGAGGTATAGATCCCAGATAGCGTTCTCATTGCAAAGCTTATCTTGTGAGAATTGTTTCTCCTGGAAGCAGCCACCTCCTAAGGACTTGTTTTCTAATAAACTGCCAGCCTGAAAGATCATTCCCACTGGAACTGGGAGTTTGGCTCCACTTAGAGTCCTTCCCCTGCCCTCAGGCTCTGTGTGTGCCCTTTTGCCCTGGTTCCTTCTCCTTTCCTCCTTCTTCCCTAACTCCCACTTCCCAGCTGAGCCCTGTGACAGTCCTGGATGGAGAAGGGCAAGGGGTGCCCAGAAGGGGAGTTGTGATCCAGGCAAGAGAACAGCATCTTCAAAGGTGTAATGAGATGGAATAACATCAGGGACAGGAAACAACTTCAAACAGGCCAGGAGAGGCAAACTATATGGCCAGGTTCAAGCAACAGCAAAGGTCGAAGTTTCTGTTGCTCACAGCAGTTTTGCACTGGTTGATAGCACAGTATCATGTCTGAATCCCATGGACCAGAAAAAAGACAGAGGGAGAAGAAATGTGCTAAGGGAACAAAGGAAGCTGTATAGAATCAAGTAGGGGGTTCCCAGACCTTCTTGCTCACCTTACAGGAAAAGAAAGTGTCACCCTAGTGATGACTGGTGCTGTTTCCTGGCAGCTTCTGGCTTCAGGTTTTCCAAGTTGGCCTCCAAATCTGTGTCTGCCACTTCCACATCAGGTTGACACAGAGTCACAAACCTGAGACTGGAGAACTTAAAACTGCACTGTGACCACAGGACACAAGAGCTCACTGGAGAGCCTGGCGCATCACATCCCTTTCAGGCTGGGATGCTATTACCCATGATCCGCAATTTGCCACCTTCTTCTTCTGCATCCTAGTCGGAAGATTTCCGCCCTTTCCTGGAGCCTGCAGGGAGCTCAGCACTTTCTGTTGGTGGTGCAGCCCGAGCTAGGCTCTGAGGGATGCTTTCTGATTGTCTTGACGCGGTCAGAAACCTTTACAATGAAGATCTTCAGAAATAAATGCTGACGTTATATACATAGCCAAATACTGAAGTATTGACTAGAGAACTGACACCTTGCTTCTACTAATAAATCCCCTATAGAAAAGAGACAGCCTACTTTTAATGCCCTTAAATTACACTGCTCTGAAGCAGATATGCAAATATCTTCAGAAAACTATACTAGGACATTCCCCTTTTTCTCCTCTTTGTGTGTAGGTTCTGGAATTTAGAGAAAAACCTGTAGCAAAGAAAGAGATTTCCTTTTACTCAGCCAATAGGCAGCTAAGACCCCAAAAATGAGCAGACTACAGCAGAATCCATCTACAAAGAGCTTGGACAGGAGTTCAGTACCCCTCTCACACACAGCTTTATGTGAACAAAGAGGAAAGCAGTGGACGTATGAGAAGGCCCATTGTATGGCTTTCAAAATAGAGCCATTTCTGGTATACCAAGAGTGAAAACAAGAATATGTTTGATTTTTATCTGCCTGGTTCAATATTCCCATTTATGAAAGAAAGAAAAATGCACTCAATTAGTGCATTCTCTTATTTCAGGTGATTTGCAGGGACTTAGTGCTGAAAACTGAATGGAAAAGAGCAGGTTATATTTCCTTCCATGTCTAAATTCATAAGAAAATCTACTGGCGTGTTATTTAGTGGATGAATTATTTCCCAAGAGTTATGAAACAAAGAAATAATGAATGATGCTTTCAATCTTCTCTCAGCAAAACAAAGTTCCTTTTCTCTGTGTGGATTTAGACCCATGCCTCTGCCAGCACTGGGTTCAGGCAGTGCCTTGTAAAACATCGAAGGGCAGCATTTCAGCTCTATTTCAAAGACACATCTTCAGCAAGAGCTCCTGGGGCAATTCCTTTACTGCTCTCTTAGAGCTGGGAACGTGGTACCCAGCAGAGGAAACCATCAACATGGTACTTGGTACATCTCTGAAACAGCCTGGCATGCAAAACCAGGAACCTGGACATATTACATAGCCTGAGGACCCTTTGTTACATACCTATATGTATACATATAATATACAGCTTAAGAGGACACCGTGTTAAGGTCCTACATGAGTTAAAACAAGCTGACTAATATCAGGTTCAAAGGATCCCAGAGCTGAGAAGTGCGGGCTAAATAATCCCATTTGGTTTGCAGAGAGAAGCAGATTTCCCAGAGCCAGTCTTACCCACACAAGAGGCAAGCAGGAGGGTGGCATTCCCATTTGCCCTTTTCTACCTGTTAGGGGAAAATTATGCTCTGCATCAACACCACTGTTGCCCTGGGCTGGAAAAGCTGCAATGACAGGAGGTGGCTTAAGACAGTGTTGACTCAGTCCAAAACCAGCCCAGACTTGAGACAGAGAATAACCCGAGATTCCTTTGTTTGGTTGTTGTTGGGTTTTTTACTCTCTGGTTGTGGCAATATTAGCTCAGAACATTCCTGTAGAGTAAACTTGGCAAATACGCTCTGTTTCCCTTTACTTACCTGCTTCATACCACTGCTATTGGAGCAGCACAATAAAGCAATCTATGCCACTTTAATTCCGTACCAGTTTCATTTTTACTTCTCAAGACCTACTCAAACCCCACAACGTTTCATAGCCTAGGTACTGTTTATTAAAGGAAGTACTAAGCATATGTATAAACCCATCTGAAATATCACCTCCACAGGATTACTGCCAAATTGTTAGCATTAATTATGGATTACTGCCAAATTGTTCACATCGATTATGTCAGTTGTTAACTGAGCCAGAGAAGCGCAAGATAATCACAAGGAAACCTCAAACAGTAGGTAGGATGTTACTCACCCACAGTAAAAACCTGTGATGCCCTCAATCATGTGCATGTTTGTTCCCTGAAAGGTGGTTTGTATCCGTTTCATACTCCATTATTTTTCCCAGCTAACAGCCAGTTAATTTTACATAGCCTGTATGCTTATATCCCTTTCATTGCTACATGAAGCCAGACTCCACAGCACTACCACATAACAATTTATGGCGTGCTTTAGTAGCTGGCTTTATACAGCATGAAGGTAAATAAATGTATTGGTTTTTAGAGTTCTGCCTTTTTATGTCATTTCCTGTTCTCATTCTGATACTGGGACAGACAAAGTGATAATGTTTAAGTTCTCTCATTAAGCCTCTGGTCCTATCGTGCTCATAAGCAGACACCTAAAAAAGCTTTCACAGTTCAACATTGACCTAAATAGCAAAGAAACCACAATCCCACCCATACATGGACCCTGAACCCTGCTTTCCCTCACTCCACGTGCTCAGAATGTACAAATTAATAGCTAACCTCTGCAGTCTTCCTGGGTTTATAAAGGTTTCTCACCAGCTTTGTGCCTTTCCCTATTCCCTCTGAAGATCCTTTTTATTAACCACATCCAGAGACCCCTGTTTCTGTAAGACTCTTCTCTTTAAAAAGATATATTAGTTTGAACATTAATGGAAGCCTTCTTTTAAAACTCAAACAGGCCTCTCCAAATGCCCCCCGAAGTGCAAGCACGGATGCTGATGAGTGGTAAGGGCTGACGTTGCACAGCCTGTTCAGGAGCATTGCCAAGGGATGAGCCTTGCCCTCTTGCCTGCGTCCTGCCCCCCACAAACCGCCAACCAAGGGGATAAAACTTGCTTCTCCCCTGGTCCCTTCCCTCCCACAGGAGGAGGAAATTAAGCTGCAATGGTGGGAAAGCTTGGACAAAGTGCAACTTCCTCCTTTGACAATTATGGGGCTCAGGAGAGAAATTCCTGATTGCGATGGCTGCAGCCAGTTCCCTTTTCCACACACTCACCAGCTGTGCTATTACTAAGCATTAGGGGGCCTAAAAAGGCATTGAATGACAAGGACTTATTCATTCTCAACTTACACAGTCACTTTCATTTAGGCTACCTGGGTTTCTGACTGCAACTCAGCCCGATTCATCCGGGATGCGCGTTTGAAATAGGCGGGTGAGGAAAATCCAGATGACACATGCTTACTCCAGGAAGCCAGGAGGAGAGGAACCAGCCTGCACCAGATGTCTTAATGCTCCCCACAAAACCTCATGCCCTGGGCAACCTCATTTCTCCTTCCTGGGTCTACAAGGAAAGATTTCATGGACATAGGGTTTCAGGGAATTACCTGAGGGTTATAAGCAATGAATCCTGGCAGTAAAGAATATTTGTTGCCCCGATACTAGTACATAGCTTCCCACATGCAACCTGCAGCCCCTTACTTCCCACTGCACTCACATTCCACCACACCGCAACACACACACAATAACCACCAGGCAACCTACTGCCCCCTCCAACTGCCCTTTTATTTCCCTACTGCCTCATGCAGGCAGGTGGGATGCCTGGGAGCACAGCTGGGATGGATTAGGGGGATTAAAAAGGGGGCTGTGGAAATCACAGGGAAAAGTAAGTGGGGAAGCATCTCTGTGGCCTTTGCTTTTACATTATTTACATTACTTTCTAGGAAAGGCTGGCGGAAGATGGAGTTGGCAATTTCCTCGTGCCTAATGAGTCCTGGCTTGGACTGTTTCTCCGGGTGCCTGGGTTGCATGTTCAGGCTGGTTGCAGTCTTGGCCTGATCTCTCATGCCCGTTGGGGAACAGGTTCATCACCCTAAAGCTCACACAGCGCAGCCATGGGGTTTTCTGCACCCTGGCTCCTCGTGGGGCTCTACTTTGGCACCTCCCAGGCCAGCACCCCTACAAGATGCTGCTCTATTTCAAGCAACCCGCCACCCAGTTTTGAGCTTGCAACGTTAAGGAAAAGAACAAACATAACATGGAAACCCTCGGAAAACACAACCCGTGAGTTTCATGACGCAGATCCAGGCAGCCACCCTGAGCCTCAAATAAATACTTTACAGCTTTTTCTTCCCCTACAAAACGGAATATTACAGTGTCACAAAATAAATAAGTATCTTTTATTAACAGTCTTTTGTATTCCTCTTGGAGCGAGTCACGGCAGGTTTGCTTGGAAGCCTGAGGTTCTGTTGGAAGAAGTTCCTCTCCCGCATGTGGAGGGCGAGCAGCTGCTCAGGCGTTCAGTGGTGTGCCGGGGCTGGGGGGACACTGATGGTGCCTCCCTGCCCGCAGCTCTGTGCTGCCCACACTTCTTGGCCTTGCTACAGGCAGGAAAGACCTAACAGAAGAGAGGTTGTTGGGGTTTTTCCTTCTTCAAAATGTATGGATATTTAAAGTTGGGGGGGGGTAAAGGTCCTGGCTGTTTGTGCTACCAAATAGGTCCTTGTGTCTCTCTGTGTGAGAGACTGAAGTTTTCCCCTCACAGCCCCTCCTCGTAGTCTCCAGCTTGGACCTAGCTGATGCCCATAGCGCGATGCCCATAGCATGAAGCATGATGCCCATTGAAGACATGTATCGCATTTCCTCCCACTGCTTTCTCTCCTCCAAACCCTCCATCAGATGCCAGGGTGCACCCTCTGGGCATAGCCCACGAGGAGGCTGAGGTGCCTTCAGCATAAAACTGGGCTGAGTTTTCTGAAACGATGCCACCTCTCTTGGCTTACCCCCACCTCCAGTTTGCATCCTTCATCCCCTGCATCGGGACAACCAGCAGCAGCTCAGCCCCTGCTGCACTGCAGCACCCTGGGCTTTCCTCAGAGAGGCATCCTCTTCCTCTAAGACCCCACTTTGTCTGAGATGTGTCCTTGAAGCTGCTTCCTTCACAAGCGGCTCTAGCCATGCAATTGGGAGGGTATTTTAGGAGATGCAAAAGAAGGGCGGGAGGGTATGGCCACTGTTTGCACAAATGTTTTGCCCATAAATGTAGTAACAGAGCAATGCTTAACTCACAGCATGCCTTGTCATTGAGAAAGTGGACAATCTGTAGCTGCCATCACCGTTGGGTACCTATGGGCCTGACTCAACACCTTCAGGTTTCCCCTTCCCAAAACGCTGCCGTCCAGCTGGCTGGCTGGGGGCTATTCCCTTTGTCCCTCTCCAATGCAGGTGCAGCCTGGGCTGTGCAGCGCGCATCCTGCCCTGGGCTGGCTGAGCAGAGCTGGGTCCTGGCCTCGAGCCCTGTCACCGGTGGAGGTGAGCCCAGCAGCACCCTGGGGAAAGGCAAACCTACCCAGCATGGCCATGCTGGGTTTCTCTCTGGGCCACGTTGGTGCCTGAGACAGCGGTGGAGGAGGCAGACAAGAAGGAGGAGGGAAGTCAGGGGGACCAGGACCCCCGCTGCAATGACAATGGCAGGTGCCACACTGCTGTCCCGGCTATCCGGACCTGTGGGGAAAGCAGCGGATACTCAATTTGTGCATGAAGATAATAAAAATCCCCAGACCCATTTCTAACATCCCTTGGCCAGTCCCTGGAGTGAGACAGGGTGGACGGGGGCACTTGGAGCCAATGCCAGCATGCGCACAAGTGGCACTGCCAGCAGGCCTGTCCTTGGGGTCTAATGCCGTGGTTGGGTGTGCATCACCCAGCCCGCTGAGCTACCCAAAGCCAGCACATGTGGATGGTGTGTCCATATCCTACATGATAAGGAAACCCTGTGAGTCCTTAGCAGAGGCAGGGAGGCTGAGGCACATAGGGGACCCGATGGGCAGTAAGCCATTGTATGCCATCACCCAGGGTACCTGCATGTTCGCTGGCACCTCTTCTATCCATCCCAAGGCTGCTCTTCCAGGTGCCTTCCCCACCTGCACCTCTGAGGAGTTCCCTGTTCTAACCCAGGAGGTATTTAGCGGTTCCCTCCCCACTCCAGGGCAGGAGCAGGATTACACACTGACCCTGCACCAGGCTGTCCATGGGCAGAACCAGGGTCACGTTTAGAGAGGGGTGCTGGATCTCGCAGGTGATGGGGTATTCCTGGAGGATTCTGGAGTAGGTGTGGGTGAAATTGCTGATGACAGCCACGGTCTGGTTGCCAAGCTGGACGTGGTACTCCCTCGGTTTCAGCTGCAGGACGCTGGGAAGGTGCCAGGTGATTTTTGGAGCTGGTTTTCCTGTTGCTGAGCAGCTCATCCCCACCACTGTCTCGGCATCCTCAGCTTTGTCTGGGCTGGGTATAAGCTTCGCCTCCACTTTGGGGTTTGAGATGGCTGTAAAACACAAAGTGACAAAATCCACTACTTTTTGCTCATATTTGAGCAAAGAGCAAATGTTTTACCATTATCTTGGTGGCCAACCTTGATATCTAATCTTACCTTCCCCTCCCCATAACTCTGGCTGTGACAAGCACGAAAGTGATCGGGCAGCGGTCTGGAAACGAATCATGGAATGATAGAATGCTTAGGGTTGGAAGCGACCTTAAGGTCATCCAGTTTCAACCCCCCTGCATGGGCAGGAACACCTCACACTAAACCATCCCACCCAAGGCTGTGTCCCACCTGGCCTTGAACACTGCCAGGGATGGAGCACTCACAACCTCCCTGGGCAGCCCATTCCAGTGCCTCACCACCCTTACAGTAAAGAACTTCTTTCTTGTATCCAATCTAAGAGCTCGGACAAAACAAAGAACAAGAGGGTAGAAGCATCTGTGCTTCAGTTCTGTTATTCAGTTAAACTGTTACGTAGTTCAACACTGCAGCATCCCACCATCCCAACTGGCAAGTGGTGATTATGGACGAGTAAAAAGCAACAGGTAGTGAAACCATAAAACAGCACATCCTCCTCCCTCTGCACGGGCTAAGCTGCTTAAATGAGCCAAAATTCTTGTCCTTTTGCTTTAAATGTACCTGCAGGGTTAGCTTTACTGCTGTTTTAGATGTAGAGGCTAGTGGGAAAAAGGACTAGATGCATCTATCTATGCAAGACAGTAACAGTGAAATTGTATGTGGTTACACCACAGGATTTCACCTGTGAAGATTTTGTGCTTGTTCAACTCTCTTCCCTCTAGTGTTGTGTTTTGGGGGCATCACGGTACCTCTTAAAACCTTCATTAAAGATCATTTCTTCTGAACTCCTTCTCACCCTGGAAGATTTGTGGATGCTGCTACATTTAGTCTTAGCAAGAAGGATGAGCTGTAGGCATCATTCATGCTTACTCACTCCCACCATGCAGCCAGCTTGCTGATTCCTATCTATACCAACTGGATTTGCAAGGACTAAAGAAAGGGAGGAGTACAGGAAGCTGTTTTCAAAATGGGTAGAACTCAAGGGGAGATCTGAACACATAAGGACACCAATCTAATCCAAGCCCCTGCTCAAAGCCATTTTCTTAGTTTGCTCTAAAAAGGCATGTAGCTCCATTTGAGAGAGCAATCCACAGGTTTCTGTATGGAAAGCTCACCAGCCTGCTTTCTACTTCAGTGCATGTGCTGACAACAGAGGGGTCCAAACCCCACTACTTCTAAGTCCCCGTTTTTGAGAGTGTTAGGGGGGTTTTACCATTTAACTGCAGTGGTGATTCTAGTTTCATTCAAGTGTGAGTTAATATGAATGCCCTCTGTATAATCGCTATACCTAGTAGTACTCCATATTACTATTTACATAGCATAAGTAACAATGGTGAATGCAAATAACCATTTTTGTTAACATATCACTATCCTGCTTTTAAACAAACAAAATAAATCTGTTTATTCTTCTTAAGGAAAAAAACGATGCTATTTTCTTTGGGGAGGTAAATTAAGATCTGCAGATGGATGAATAGACACCAAATGATCCTTTTAAAGGAAGAGAAAGCTTGCGCTGCACGCATAATGGCATCTATAACATCCTGATACAATTCCAAATGCAACCTCACAAGGTTATCTGGATCCTCCAAGCCGTAAATAGTAGAGGGTGAAAACAAGACATTGTATACCATCAATTTTGCTTCTTTTCCCCTCTTTTTTATGTATAGACCTTATTTATTTGCTATGGTTGTGCCAGCCTAAGGAAAAAAAGTAGGTATTTCTCTTCTTTTGCATCACCCATAGACAGAAACTCAGCCCCCCCCCCCCCCCCCCCCGACTTAATGAAACTCACTAGTGTTGCTCTGAGAGCAACAAGAAAAGCACGTAGGGGGATTTCAGCTGGAACTTCTCAAAATCTCCCATGTATTAAAAGACAAGTGTCACAAACACTCTATGTTTTGATTAATAAAATGACCTCTGAACTTCTTCTTTCGCTCACAAGACGCATAAAAATAACATATCCGCAGCAGTAACTTCAAAGGTTAGCTTGCAGTAGCTAAACCTGCAAAGGAAAGCTGTTGAAGAAGTTCCCAGAAGGGATGAGGAAAACTGTCTGGTGTCAGAAACAGATGCCCTCCACATCTGCTCTTCTCCTGACTAAGCAGTCCTTTCTCTTTTCACACTGGACCCCAGGGGATGATAATCATGTGAATATACATCACGTCGGGTT
Organism: Lathamus discolor; assembly: GCF_037157495.1. Classification (NCBI taxonomy): domain Eukaryota; kingdom Metazoa; phylum Chordata; class Aves; order Psittaciformes; family Psittacidae; genus Lathamus; species Lathamus discolor. Next base: position 3,113,554 of record NC_088887.1, on the reverse strand, counting down.
GAGCTTCCCCTTAGTGTCTGTAACAGATGCACAGTCAAAACCTGGAAGTGCCTGCTTTTGTGGTAATGTCTTGCTACGCTCTTGGTTAGCGTGTACCCACTGTTGGTGCTCGATGCACACGTTTCAACTAACTCCTTCTTTTGCCTTTCATCAAAATATATGCTTCCAGTGAAAAAGTACCCACAAGAGAGGTGCAAGTGCTTGCTTTAGTAGCTCATGCAGAGCAGTAATGCGGATGTTCCGAAATTCAAGCTGTGGCAGTGTTCCCAAGTATTTGGAAAAGGGACTTGCTAGTGAAGTACGTCAGCTTCGACTTTCTGTAATGACCTTATCTAATGAAAGGGGGACTGTCAGGCCATGATGTGCTTTTTACTTTAATGGCTTGACAGTGGTCTTGGAGGGACTGATAAAAAAGTGTAGGAATTACAGTACACCTTGTGATGACAGGCAGCCTTTTCCAGTTGTGGGTGTTCACCAGCAGCACTGTGCCACATCTTCCCTGTCTACGGTACAGCAATGGTATTTCTTTGCTGTGCTCAAGACTTCCAGGTGAATGGTGCATACAATGAAGGCAGAAAGTCTTTGAAGACAGCCCAGCAAATACCCTAGGGAATTTTGTCTTGTGCATTCTCATGTGGCACGTCACCCTCTCCATGCTCACTCCATCCCTGAACTGGGTTTCATTATCATTCTCTTGAGTGATGAAGGTTGGCAAAACATTTCCGAAGCAAAACGGTGGGGAAAGAGGAACAGACTGCTCAAAAGAGACCCTCCAAGCACACTTGAAACTCTTCTGTTCCAAAACCAGGTTTGTTATAGGGCAGGAGATTTCTGCTTTCCTTTCAGTCTGCTGTTTTCGGGCAGGCAGGTCTGAGGTTCCTCCACTCATACCTGTTCCTTTTCTCAGTGCTGTATCCAGTTCTTACGCTGTTTCACTTCCCCTCGTCACGCAGCGATGGTGCCCATCCTGGAACAGCCCCTCTTGCGAAGGCTGCTGTAATCGGGCAATTACCAGCTTGTAAACTCCCTGGTAGTCCCCTCTTGAGGGCAAAGACATGGCAGCATTTCATTTTCAGCTGGTGACTCTGGCTTGCTCATCTCACCCCGAATCCCTGAGTCTGGGGAGATTCCTGCTGCCTTCACACTCTGTCCCTGGGAGTCACAGAATCATAGAAAGCCTCTGCCACAAAAGTCCTCCAGGCTTGTTCAGACAAGTGATTCCCATCAATAGAAGCTGGGGAATAAGGGAGTAAGACTGTGGCTTTTAAGTAGGGTCACATAAAACAGCTACAATGAAATACACCCTATGTGAACCAAAAATCCTCTGTCACGGCACTGAAAACTGATTTTATCCATGGTCTTTCCAGGACATGTTCACTAAAGCACATTTCAGAGAGGCCTCCCTGACTCCCATGAGCCAGCCCCTGCCACTGGTCCATAGCCCATGCTGGTGAAGCAGGAGCAGTGACCCCCTCAGCCCTGCCTACAAGAGAAGTAAAACCCTTCTCAGCTGATGTGCTTTCATATGAGATGCTCATGGGAGTGTGTGTGGCAGCAGAATATCTGCTTTTAAAAGTGGTGCTCTGCTACAGCACGAATCATAGGCACAAGGCTGGTGATTTGGGCAAATATTTCTCCCACTTGGGTAAAAACACCAAACTACACACAACAAATTAACTCTATGTTTAGATTTACAGGACAAACAAGCATGGGATCCCTCTGCAAGGCACTTCCATGTTTTCTTGTCATTTATAACCAGTGTTTACCCTCTGAGTGACTCGATTCAGAGCTGGTTGTCTTTAGGAACACCTTCTTATTCATATCTGAAATATTGAGCTACTATTTCTCCTAATTTCTCTTTTCTGCTCTAGGAGCTTTCCCAATAGGAAGGAAAAAGAACTTTTGTTCCAAGCTTAGTTTTCCCTTGTATTGCCCTCCACTTTCTTTCCTTATTGCTTAAGGCATCTTTTGCCTATAAGCCAGGGGCATCTCTTTTCCCACACAGGACTCCTGGCACGTGGGTATGTGTGTGGACATATATGTCTGTGTCTTTGTCAGCAGAAGGAACTAGGGACAAACAGAATACTCTACAGCGGTCATACCACCAGCAGCAGGTCCCAGGCACTATTTCCCACATGGGAACTGATCTTTGGCCAGCATCCCCACAGCAGATTGACAGATGAGAAAGTCAGGAGCCAGCAGGGTGCCCTCAGGGCATGGTCAGTGTCTCAGCTTTCTCACTGGCAGAAAACCTAGACCCTTCCTCAAGAGATAAAAAGCTTTTCAGTCTTGTTCCATTTGAGTTCATCTATTCGTTTCTATTTCAGCTGGTACTTCCTAGTTGACAGCACCGTGTGCAGGTGTCAAATATTGCCACCTTGACTCATGAGTTGTTTTATCTCCCTTCTTGAAGGTAACAGATGTTGACCTGCACAAGATATTCATGTAGCAAAGCCCATGAGCTGCACTGCGTTTCTGTATTTCAGCCTTTTTGGTTTTTTGCCTGCCTTTCCTGAGCCCAGCCTGACTACTGTCATTTTTACTATAGTTTTGAAGCTAATACCCTGCAAATGCCTCTCTGCCTTTTGAATACGTCGAATTATTTTAAGACCCAAGGCAGAGTAAGAAAAGAAAGTGCCTGATTTCCAGGCTTAGGAGGTGAGGGCAACAGAGAAAGGAAGTAGAGGAGCACGGGGTTCATGGTTGTGGCAGGCCAGCTGCCAGCGCAGCACACAGCCAGGGAAACTTGGAGGAAGTCGTGGGTTACACGTCAGCTTTTGGATCTCACTGTTGTTGGTTTAAAGGGGAAGAAAACGAAAGAACTGCTTGAGCAGTTGGTTTCCCCAAGGAGGTAAAACCAGGCAGGAAGCTGAGCCACCTTTCTGACAGCAATTTAGCAATGACTAGCAGTCAGGGAAAGCTTTTTGGTGAGGGAAAACAACTTGCCCATCAGATGACAGCCCATAAGCAATTGCGACGCCTTACCGTAAACCTTGAGACACATCCTGCCGGTGAGAGCCCCGGACGGGAACGTGTTGAAGATGCACTTGTAGCATCCTTCATCTTGGAGGGTAACTCCATGCAGTGAGATGGCTGAGGCTCGTAACTCTCTGTGGGCAAAGCTCACGTGGCCGACGTAGCCCTTCGCTATCTTTTGGCCGTTCATCATACTGTAAGTGGCTATGTTGTCGTCAGCCCCGTCCGCCTCCTTCTGCCAGGTCACCTGTAGCACATCTTCTTTCGTGACTGACTGGCATGCAAATGTAACGTTCCCTCCTGCCCGAACGGATTGGACCTTTCTGTGCATCACCTGCACAGAGCCTGGGGGAGAAGCAGGGGCTGCGCTCAGCGTTTCTGACCACCATTCTGCAACCCACATCAGCAGGGGCCCCCCGCAACCCCTTACCCTCACTCCTGAACAGAGCAGCTCTGGGCAGTCTCTCTGCCCCTCCATCCAGGGAATAAAATGAAAAAACAGCTCAAAATAGGTGCCCTGAGAGCTTTGCTGGACCTGACACCTCTCGCACAAAGCACCTCTCCAGCCTGATACTTGTGCTGCAGAGAGCACTACGAGAAAGGCAGCACTGCCGTTGGAAGGAGCTGATTTCTATCTGCTAGGATTGTTATCCCACTGGCACGTGTGGAGATGTTCCCTAAACATTCAGCTGCGCCTATGACCAAACAGACATCAGTGCATTACTGCTCCCTGAGCACTCCTGTGGCCCAGAGAGAAGCAGTAAAGCTGCTAAAAATCACTGTGTGCATCACTATACATTGTGCATCCCCTCTTGTCAGAGCCTGACGAGAGAACAGAAAACCAGCAGGAAAAAGCAAGGCAGGGAGGACCACAGGCAAACTGCCTGTTACAGACTTCAGGTGGTACAGCTGGGAAGCAGCTGAGACCTTGTTAAAGGCCCACAGTCAGTATTCACAGCAGGAACACCATGATATTAAAGATCTCCAGGGAAGAAAAGAAACCATCAGTCTCCTCTGACAATTCACAGACACACGTGCAAAAACTGGTAAGGGGACAAGCAAACAAAACGGATGCTCCCAGGTTTGACAGTTCAGCTGTGCCCATGGGTAGGCAGAGCTCTGCTAGGGACCAAGAAGCCAGCTCTGAAGCTGTGCCGGTTATATTACTTGTCAGAGCTCAGTAGTGCCATAGGCAGAGCACAATCCATGACCATAGAAGCTAGTCTGAAACAAACTCAGGCTTTTCTACATGATTTTTAATTACAGAAAAAACAGAGTAACACACATAGGCTTTTAGTGACCTGAGCAGATGCCTATAAGCACTATGTTCACCACAAGTAGTCCTGTCCAGACTAAAGCAAATCAGTGCCATAATCTGACCCAAATCGCAGCAACAACAGGAGATGAAATCAAACTCCAGTCATATGGGTCATTAGGGACATTTGGACAATTGCTTCACTTATGATTTGCTAATTGCAATAAATTCATAAATTTGCCTGCAGTTTATAAGCGCAGTGGTGGTATATTAATTAGAGGATGCCACTATGGGCAACCGGCAGTGACATGTCTGAAGCTCCATGCAAGCAGCGCAGTCCCACAAGTGCCCTGTTACCACTGAGCTTGCTTCAGGGGATGCGAGGTGGGGACTGCAGCGCTTGGATGCAGCAGGCTGGCAGGGCCACCGAGGTCCCTAATGCTGTTACAGTAAAAAGACAGACAGACAGACAAGGAGTTACCTGACGCAAAGGCGCAGATGCAGGAGAAAAGCAGAGAAGTGACAATCATCTTAGCTGTGCGCTCAGCGAGACGAGAGAGCGACTGATCCATTGAGCACAGCTTCCTCTTTTTTATACACTTTGCTCTTACTCTTGGGACATTCCCCCTCCCCGCACGTACGGTAAAAGGCACCTCAAAAAACCTCCTGCCCCTCCAGCACTCAGCTGAATAATAAAACTTTCAGAGGACATGACAACAAATGACAGAGCCAGAAACCAAAGATTTCCCAGCTGGGCTGCACACAGGCAGGGGTAATGGGTTACAAAGCTGGGTTTTTCACAAACGCCTTTTCCATAAGGTTATCTTTCTGCAAGTGCCTAAATACAAGCTCAGGTTTCTAAGCTGGCTGAGTACCCAGCATGTGTGGGGTAGGTGGAAAGGCCACCTTGACCTGAGCTCAGGGAAAGGAGCTGTGGTCAAGAGTCACGTTGATATGAGTGGTACAAATGTCCCCATCAGAGGGCCCAGTGAAGGATCTGCACCCCATCTGTAGATCTGGAGCTGCTGATGCTGCTGTAGCACAGCTCTCTTTCCAGGTAAGGAGATCAGCACAAGCCAAGCGCCCAACCCAGGACCTAGGTCATATGTTGTTCCAGGGAAGAATCAGAGCCTCTCCGTCTCCTCCACTGAGGTTTTCCCCGTCTCTGCAGGTCCCAGGGGAAGACAGGGCTGCCATCCCAGAAGCACGCCCTTTCCTCTCCACGCTCACCTGAGATGACAGAAAAATAGCTCACACAGCAATTCTGAATCACTGGCTTTGTGCCTTTTTGCCTTGTCATTTTTACATCAGGGTTCCTCTTCTCCTGCCGGCTGTGATCACATTGCTGAAACCAACAAAACCCTCATCCCGTGGGTTGCTGACGCATCGCACAGTGGGGCAAGTAGCCTGCGAGACCTCATTTGCTAATCAAACCTATACTGGTAAAGAATGTTTCATGTTCCTGATTTATGGCTAGGATTTCCTTACACATATTTTCTTGTAGTCTAATTGCCGCAAAGATTGATCCTGACTCATGCAAATTGGTTGGGGGAAGCCAACGGGCCCAAATCATGACATAACAAAAAGAATCTCAGTGAGGCTTACACACACACAGTTAATTTTCTCCCCTTAAGCGGCAATTGATTAATTAATCTGAAAAAAAGAAACACCTTAAGTATCAGTATTCCCTTAAAGAAACAATTTGGGTGTGCTTTCGAGTAGGTTCAAGTCATTTCTTTACACTACTGTCTTTTCCCTTTGCGGTATCACATCTCATTTCCCTTTCCTTGTGTTATTTTCATAGTTGTCTTTCCCTGCAAGATTTCCAGAAGGACGTTTTGACCCAAATGTGAAATCAATGTGGGGTTTGCCAGACTGTTTTAAAGCTATTGAGCAATGTAAGTATCTCCGACAGGCTCTGGACCAAATCAGAAGGAAAAATGCCAGCCTTGAAATGGAAATTCACAGGCAAACATTTGATTTCTGATTATCAGCCTCTCAGAACTTCCAAACCTGAAAACAGATAAACAAGAATATTGACAGGAGGTCTTTCCACAAGCTTGTAGATGAAATCCTCATGGCTAAACTTCACCACTTAGTGATCGCAAAAGGAACTGCACTCGATTAAAAATGCCATGCAAGCCCAGTTGATGTCTTTGTCTGTTCAAGGAAAATGTTCTTGTCAGCTTTAAACATTTCATTTTCTGCCAGAAACACTCTGATCTTCCAAAAGTCCTTGCAAACAACCTGGGTTGGAAACCTGGGTGCTGCTACGACAAACACCTTTTAATAGAGAGCAAACCTTCAGTCTTAGCAGCATCCAAACAAAGGACAGAGATGGCTAATGCAGATGTAAAACCATCTTGACTTTACATTGTTTACAGCATCCCCACCTGGTGATAGAGAGCCACGTATGCTGCCTGCTCCTTCCAGGCTCTGCCTCTCCCCTGGCAGCTCCTGATGCCACAGGGAACCTGGGCATGCAAGGACCTCCCTCTGAGCCCTTGCGCTTGGGTAGTTTGCATGCGCGTCTGACTGCTGCAGCATCTCTTTCTGGCATCCCCCTTCCTCTAGGGACTAGCCAACATCAGCATTTGATTCATTGCTTGAAATGTGAGGCAGGCAGGAACGTGAGGTGCACCCGTTAACCCCACCACTTATTTCAACTTTGTGAGTGTATCTTTAAGGGCATTTATTCAGACAGTTCCCGATCTGCTTATTTTCGCATAGACTTTGGGCGGATTAAAGCTCTCCTCCTTGCTTCTCAGTCAGATCTCACGCTCTCCCACTTCAGTTGCACAGCAGCTTCATTTATGAGCATGGCACACCATGACTAAGCTTCAGGCGCTTTCCAAAGCCAGTGAAGGCTTTGGAATAAATTAGGCACAAGATAGTTATGAAACCACTGCTTGAAAAACCCAGCGATTCACATTGTCCCCTTCCCTTCTGCTGCGCTAGGATGGTGTCTCTAGTTCCCAGTAAATCAGAAAAGGACATACAAGAATTAGTTGCGCAGTCACTAAATGACAACATTTCCACACAGCCCCAGTGACTAATGATATCAATAAATCACAGAGTAGAACTGGAAAACACTGGTGATCAATAGAAACCACTAAGGCCCAATTGTAGTATAAAACATTGTTTTATCAACCACCAGTCTAAACCATTCTCTTTTCAACTATCCAAACCAAGATGAACAACTGGGTAGCTGCCTACCTTGTCAGCAGGGTTCAGCGCCACCTCTCAAGGCACTGCCTGTAAAGAGAATGAAGCAGAGCAAAATGGTTTCATCCACTGCTAAATTGTAGTGACTTTCGGAGTTAGATCCATCAGTACCAGTAGTAGGTACCACTATAGGGAAGCAGTTTGTCAAAAGCAATTGAACAGGCCTGGCACTTTATAACATAATCATAAATAATGCCTGCGTATTGCTAATCCCTCTGCATCTTGGCTGGATTTGGAGAGCTGCCATACGCTGAGGTAAAGATGGCACACATGTCTACTGACATATGCTCCAGCCCGTGTTGCTTCAATCAGTAGCAGAGGGATGCTGCAGGACCAGGCGATGCTCATTTGGGCAGGATTACAGACCAAGTGTCACATTTGTGCATAAGTTTGAGAGCAGAGGGCACAAGGGTAGTTTGCACGCGGCCATGGCTGTTTATCCTTGGTCACGCTTCACTTGGAGGTGTTTGATGTGTGATCTCTTCCTAAGCTGGACTCACTCCCTCCGTTACCATACTGCTGTCAGCTGCAGTAAGACACTGCAAATGACAGCTACCAAGGCTAAAATCTGGTGCAGGGCTTCCTAGCCAAGTGCGAAAGAGAAATAAAGGAAGGGGGACAAGATGTAACTTGTGGTCATGCCCATCTATCTGCAAAACAAGGTACCAGGGGCCAGCACATGTTGCAAAACTCTGATCAACCACCTGACCCCTCTTATCTCTGTGTGATGATGAAATTGCTGCAGGCAGCTCAAATCTTACAGAGATGCTTTTTTCTTCTTTTTCAGCAATATTGCAATGTGTGCATTAGAACATTTATTCCCTGAACCATCAGCCCTGAAGATTTTGGGTCCTTGTATTTTAATTCTTCTTTTTAGCTCAGAAGAAATAAAAAGTGATTGAAAAACAAGACAAAAAAGAGAGGAGGAAGCCAAACCAGCTTACATTGGAAAGCTTCACTAGCAAAGGCTGTGCTCTGCTGGGGTTTCGAGTGCTTGTTTTTTACCACTGGGTTTGTCACACCATTTCTCAGAACACCGAGATGGATAGGCATGTGGTTTCCTCTTGCTGAGAGCACCCTGAGCTGCTGCTTGAGTCAAGGGATCCTAGAGGGAGTCTATGCTGCAACCCACTAGTCACTTGGTGGAGGCCACCAGCACGCCCTTGCTGGCCTTGGCACCCCAGGAAGCCACGTCACTCACCCATAGCTCCCCTCTTCCTTTCCCAGCCCCACTTGTCAGTGCTTGTCTGTGGTGGAGGATTTGGGGTGGGTTTTTCGGTGCACAGTATCTGGGTGCCACATACGCTTTCGGTGTGACAGATGATGAGCCGCTTTGGTCACTGAGTTTTGTTCTGTGACACAGCCAGTGCAGAAAACAACACAGCCAAGCAGGGAAACCGTGCCAAACTGGCTATCTAAGGGTGCAGAGACCCAGTGGAAGGATGGGAAACTGTCTACCAGAAATGAGGTAGGTTCAATACCATTTTGTATTTAATTACTAAACAAGAGAGCTAAGATTTTATTAAAAATAGGAAAAAATGATACCTCCAAGGAATCAGCCTTAAGGGACTATGCAAGGTGCCAAGAGGAGTCTTTTGATTAAACAAAGGTACTTGAGCACGCAAATTAAGGTGAACAATGTAATTCTTAGTACATCATCAGAGTACTGCCTCAGGGTGACTTTTAGGGAGAGAGCCTAACAGAAGGATGTTATGGCTGAGGAATGCAAGGATGTTATGGCTGAGGAATGCAAGGATACTTGCCATCTCCTCTGAGTTCCCAGGCAGGAAAACTACACTTGGAGGTTCACTTGGCCATCCTTTGTCTGTTGGCACCTTGTCTCATAAAGACGAGCTTTTATATACGCTATATAGAAATAGATTAAATTGTACAATAGATGCTGTATATGGGATGTGTAAGTATGCTGTAGTATGTACAACAGTGGCTAGGAATAGGTTGTCTCCTAAGGAGCTGTGAAGACAGAGGAGGATGCTTGTCAGAAGCCACCTGGGACAGGCAGGTTGCCTTCAGCACTGCATGTGCCAGAGGTGCTCAGTGCATGGACTGTGAGGCACTGGCCAGGTTGCCCCTTTGCTGTGGCCAGCAGGCTGCCATCACTGCCCTCCATGGGGCAAGGGTTTCCAGCAGGATTCACTATTGCTCAGCACAGCACTCCTTACGGGACTGTAACCCTGAGTGCTTACTTGTACCTGTTAAAGACTCTTGTATCCTGACTGCTCTTAAAGAGCTCAGATGCATTTCTTGGCCAAAATTAAATGTTCTGCTTGTTTCCGAAGAGAGCGCATCCCTCACCTTCCTGCAGGTCTGTGGCATCTAAGGTGTGACAGCTTCACCTGGCCTTAATGAAAAGGCAAAAGTCTCCAAAGCCTTCAGCCTTGTCCTCAGAAACAGTTTCAGCCTAGGCCAACAACAGCAATGTGAAGCTTGTGGGTCCTCACCTGTGGTAACAAGGAGCAGCAATGAGTTTGAGTGCCTGTAGGGTCTCATCCACAGGCTCTTAGCTCTCAAGCTGGCCAAATCCCTTTTGCTTTGGGAGGGATTGATGGCACTTCTCCTGCTTTGGAAAACATTCCTGACTTAGCAGGAGCAGGAGTCAGAACACTGTGAGCAAGGTTTTCATACAGCAGATTTTTCCTGCTGGCTGTTGATGGGGCTGGGAAGCCCGTATCCCCCATCAGAGGGGAAGGGAGGAAGGTTCACTGCCTTAAAAGACGGCTCTGGCACGGTGAGTCACAGCCGGTGCTCGTGCAGCTCTGCACCCTGTTTTTCTCCCTTTCAAAACCTTTTGTCGAACAAACCACTGCCAGAAGAGGTAACACAGGGAAAGCTTTAACTGGCTGCCCTTGCAGGACAGAGGGCAATTGCAACCCATCTCACTCCAGCTTCCATCCATTAGCTGTGTCAGCTTGAGTAACGTTCCTCAGTCATAGCCACCTGATTGCTGATAAAGCCAGGTCTTTATGAAAAATTATAGACTTTGCAGCAGAAGCGATGGAGAAATGATGAGGATTTGGGGGTTTTGTTCTTGGGGATTTGGTTCTTCCCTCCCAATCCCCCCTCCAAAATGTGTCATTCCTGTGCAGTGCCTCAGCATCCTTGCAAAGCTCGGATGCTGCAGAGGTCCAGCCTCAGCTGCCACTGCTCACCAGGCAGCACAAGAGGCAGAGTCTGATGCTGGCTAGGAAGGGCTCCTCTGCTCCACAGCACAGGGCAGACTCATAGGGAGGTTAAAGGAAAAGCTCAGGTTACAACAAAAGTCCAAGTGTATCTCATAGCAGTCAAGCCATGCACACCAACCTGATCCTCCATTCCTGAAGGTGCTTAGTACTGCTGCAGGATCAAACCATAGTGATTGCGCTAAGGTTGCCCAAAGCACCCTGTTTGTTGTCTTAAACACTAGGCACGTACCCACCTCCAAAAATCCCCCCCAAAGCATTTTGTTCTGCATTCAGAGCTTACATTGTTACAAACACAAATTGCTAAGGAATGAGGCTTATGCAGTCACACCATCCAGCTGTCAGCATCTCTTCTGAATAGTTCCAAACACATCTGGGAAAGTCTAAGTATTCAGACCCCACCATTTATCCATAGACTCTGCTGCCTCCTCTTCGTTTAGTGTCCTGTCCTTTCCTTCTTCCTCTCTGTCCCCAAATCTGCCACTACATCCCTTGTGCTTGCAGACCTTACTTTTTAGTGGCACTTCTATATTTGGCCTGACCACTTGCATGACAGCCTCAGAGGCTGTACAACAGCTCATACAGTTGCTCTGCAAACTGCAAAGTGAAACTGTAGAAAGAGCCTTTGCTTTTATTTTAATAGGGCACATTTCCCTTCTTCCCCTCTTCTGAGACTGCTGGGCAGAATCATTTCCCAGCATTTATATATATATACACACGTATATATATGTATATATTTCCCATACATATATATATCTGTATTTCCCAATGTGTATATATATATACACTGATATATATATGTATCTATTTTCCATACATACATATATCTGTATTTCCCAATGTGTATATATATACACTGATATATATATGTATCTATTTTCCATACATACATATATCTATATTTCCCAGTATATATCTATATATATACACTGCTATATATATATATATATATATACACACTCATAATTGTCCCTTTAAAATCCCAGAAGTTTAAGGCAAGTCTAAGGCTGTCCTCTAACCTCTGGTTACCTGCCTCAAAGGAGCCAGCATGTCTGTAGTATGGACGCAGATACTGAGAGATGCTTTCAGTTCTCAAACCATATAACGCATTTTCCCAGAGGATTACCAATTAAATAAGAAGAATTTATCTAGGGGCTGTGCAGTCACTGGTCCGATTTGCTACGGGAGGATGTGCTTTTTACCTTTCAGCAGTCCAGGGGAAGAACTATCCAAGCCCTTACATCAGAGCAAAGGCCTAAAAATCCAGAAGCCAATGGAATATAAACAGGAAAAGGTGGAATAAATAGATGATCAGAAAACACAAATACTTATATCAAACTCATGATATCTGACAGTTACAATATGCTCTTAATATGAATTTTGTGTATTATAAATATACATAAGATATATATACATACATATTTTATCTTAAACGTATTTCATAGGACTTCTGTGGCCAAACTGCATGAAACATTCACAGTAGTGTCTCCAACTAAGCTAGAGAAGTTTATTCTCAGTATAGGCAAACCACTATATACAATTCAAAGAAAACCAGGTCAGACACCTGGAATGAAATAGGATTTGCTTTACCTTTATACCCAGCTGTAACAAAAGCTATCTAGCATCTCGCAATAAACAGGAAGTCGAAGTTAACTGATAGTTGTGAAACTTTCTGTTGTCCCGATAAATACACAGGGGCACGTGCCAGCAGAAATTGCTTCACGTGAATTGTTAAACTTAGGTCGTATATAAAAGAAATAGGACCTAAGAGCCCACCTTTAGCAAGGAAACTATCAACAGGAACAAAGAACAGTGACTTTACCTATTTACCGCCCATCCTGGGAAACAAAAAGCGTATGCACATTTGCAATTAGAGACTGACTCATAATACACCTCCACTGGCAAGTTGGGCACATTTCCCTGCTTCATATGACTTGGAAGCTTCTCTGTCCCTTAGTACCCTTCTATGTATGCAAATCTAACATACATATATCGATACTCCATTGTAAAGTGTTTGTAAATTACTCTACAGGCATTTTACAAGCAGAACATTTTAAACTATAAGCAATAGCACACGCTCCGGTGAGATCAGCTCTTATTACTGAAAAGCTTGCTAATATCAACCCAGGTGTAATTTAAAGGATTTAAGTTTGTCATATAATTTCAGTACTAAAACCAGGAAGTAAAGTCTGTTTGAAACAGCAAAAGTCATTTCAGCTGCTGGGGATGAGATGCATCAGGGCCTGGCCTGCCTGCTATAGCCTTGCACTTGCCAGCAGCTTTGCAGTTAATGTTACGCAGTCGCTGTTTCTCTTCCTTTTGATTTTCACCGAGTCACACCACAGGGTAGATGGATGTGAAGGATTTGGGGGGCAATGGAGGCTGTTTGTCTCCTCTCTCTTCCCAGTATTTACCGCTCGCTCACCCATCTCGAGGTATTTAATACGGACAAGCCCAGAAATGTGGACTGCTCCTCAAACCCATACAGTTTGTGGAGCTACTGCCAGGCTCCTCAGTGGCACAGAGGCTGTGCTTTGCAGGAACAACTGATTGCCATAATGCCTGCCATCAGCTGATGCCTTGTCCCTGCCATCCCTCCATCTACAGACCTGTGATCAATGCCTCTCTTCCCCTAGGGCAGCTCCTGCTCTTGCAGGTCCCAGGGCAGGTTTCAGTGCTTGCTTGGGGCTGCATCTCTGGGAGAAGAGGGAAAAAGCTGAGAGGACAGAAGCAGAGAAGCTGCATAAAGTGACTTGTCAAATAGAAGCTGGTGGAGGGATCTTCCTGCATAGAACCATAGAATAGTCAGGGTTGGAAAGGACCTGGAGATCATCCAGTTCCAACCCCCCTGCCATGGGCAGGGACACCTCACACTAAACCATCCCACCCAAGGCTTCGTGCAACCTGGCCTTGAACACTGCCAGGGATGGAGCACTCACAACCTCCCTGGGCAACCCATTCCAGTGCCTCACCACCATGGGTGCGGATGCCTCGGGGTTGGCAACAGGGAGCAAGAGCTATCCAGTGCCAGACCTAACCTGCCTACCCTCATTTCCATGCCCTAGGTGGAAAGTGTACCACCCCGCCAGGAGAAAAAGATACTCCCACAAGGAAAGTAAGTAAAGAGGGTCCTTAAACACCCAGGGGTGGTGTGGCATGGTGTGGGAGGGACAGCCCTCTGCCAGCACCCAGCATTGCTATGGAGGCAGCCGGTGGGCAGGAGCACGGCTGTGGGCAGCAGCCATGGCAAAGCACTTTGCATTCCAGCCAGGGGACACTGCCTTGTATCCAGTGGGGGGTATCTGTACTTTTGCTGCCCCACCACCCTGGATAATCTGGGGCCTCTTTGGGGTTTTTATGTTTCTGGAGAAGGGAGAGGAAAGGGGTGTCTGTCCGCTCCAGCCTCCTAAACTCTGTGTGCCGCAGCAACTGCTTTACAGCTGCCTCCTGCAACGGCCAACTCAGATGTCACATTAAGGCCCAGAGGCTTGCAAGCACACACTCCACAGGACACCTCTGCAACGTCCCTTACTTTGTCCCCTGCGAAGGAGGTAGAGGGCTGCTGGAGGAAGGATGCTGCCAGCACAGCGCAGCCTGCATTTGTTCACATGCCAGCCCGTGCTCCCCACATAAAAACACAGTTTAGGGCTTTTTCTAAACACACATCAGTATGAGGTATTCTAAATGAGTTTCTGCATGTTAAATATGCAAGTAGGGAAGACTCACATAGCAGCCAGGATCACATGTGTCCACGTGAATCACAAGGGCTTGGTTTCAATTCAAACTGTTAGCTTTTCCACCACTGAGTAAAGCCACTAACGTGTGTTATAAAATACCACTTTCACAAGCTGCAGTATTTGCTTAGAGGGGAACAGCTTCTTGTTCGTTATGTACATCAGCAATTTCATGGCAATGTCAAGGCAGTACAGACATGTTGAAAACATTGCAAGTTCTCTAAGACGGTAGCTTTAACATAGCATTGAGACTCAAATCTTCCCTTCAACCAGGTTGCAAAACAATTGTGCTAAAAAGCCCCATTATATTAATCCAGACTGAGAGCTCAGCTCTGAAATTTTACAGGACCAACCAATAGTTCCATTAACTTCACAGCAAGCGCCAGTTAGGCAGATCAAAATAAAGCTGTGTGAAAAGATGATGCAAACAACCCTCTGCTATTTAGATGCTTAAGGACAGAGAGACAAATGCCCAGGAAAGCTCAAGCCTGCTGAGCCTGCACACACAGGCACCCCAGCATCCAGCCAGTGATCCCAGGCAGAATTAAGGCTACACTGTCCATGAAGCTGAAATAGAGCCAGAGAACAAGCAAGCAAGAACAGCCATTTCCAAAAGAGCCACGTAAAACCGATTCCAGTTAAAAACAAACAGAAAGGTTGCACATCTAGGTATTACTAAGGTTGATGAGCAGCGCTGCATGGCGCAATTGTGTGTTAAACTAGAGAATAGGCAAACCTTGAGAAGATGCGATTTATCTGGCTCTCAGAGATCCAACCCTTTCCCAGCTAACGTCACATGAGCTCATGCTTTTGCACAGTCTGTGCTCAGTCACTATATGACTGAGTAAAACCTGCGCTGCAGAAAGTCCGTGTGTCCCATCGCTGCACCAAAGACTAAGTCACATGTGTCTTCTTCCTCTTCCCTCAGCACAGACCGACAGAGATCCAACAAGTACCACCAAGGTAATGACTAAATGTGAATGCTTTTGCTGTTTTCTGGGGCAGTTGAATCCGAAACACACATGTGTCAGAAAGACAAGCTGTCCATCATGTTCCCATTGAAGAGACAAAAGACAGTGATCAAAGTATTTGCTTGGGATGAAGAAAAACATCACGCTAAGCCTATGTGTGAAATAAATGTATGCATATTAACTATAATGATGATATGCGACTGATATGTGTGGCCAAACAGACTGAGCACTCAGAATTTCAGAGGCTGAGTATAATGCTGCCTGGCCTGACAATGCAGGAGACTGAACCTCATGATTATGCCTGATACACGGGTTCTCAGTCACAGGGCAGCTTATGGCTGTGGGGATACTTTTTCTTTCCTCCTCCTTCCCTTCTCCCTTCAGCTTTCTGATAGCCAGCATAACCCCTCTTGCCTATAGTTTCACCCAAACTGGTGTGTTTCCACAAACATTTCGGTTTCAGTCGTGATATCTTCTAATAAAAACCCATTTAACTGGGCTGTTACCAACCAGCTTTAGTAATAAAATAAGTTTTTAGTTGAAAGACAACGGGAGATTTAATATTTGGAGGCTTTAAAGGTTTTATTTAACTTTCCCATTGTGGAAAAAATAACAGATCTCTCAATGGATGACTAAGTCTCTACTGAACAGGATAAGGTTTCCCTTTCCAATATGCCACTGCCTCTAGAAGGAAGAAAAAAAAAATAACAAGAAAATCAATAAACCAAAACCCAAAACCATGCACTGTTAGGTTGAACATTTAGTTTTTTGACCATTTAGTTTCCTATAAAACAGAATGGATCAAATAGCTGTACCGCAGAAGAGGACGCTCAGGGAAGACTGGCATGACAACCACTTTGCCCAGTCCATTTTACTTCCCTGATTTGGGGTTAGATTCAGGAGCTCTGAATACCCCTCCAAGGTTATTGAAGAGGTAACTACATAACTTGGTGTGTGCCCTGCTCCTCTGCCCATGCTCAATGTCCTGGAAGCAAGGTTTGGGGAGCAACCACTTCTCAACTAATGCAATTCACAGCCTTGTGGACTTGTGTGTCTGTTAATACACCAGGCTCCCAGAGGCAGCAGCTGAGCACCTGTGGTTTGCTACCTCTCCTTAGTTAATAAATAGCTAATTTTAGCAGAGGGCAACTGAAGCTGTTTCTTGAGTCACCCAGTGGCAAACGATCATCAGAAGCCCTACGTACCACAGAACAAAGCGCTGCCATTTAGCAGCCTAACCTGGCTCTTGGGGGTTTTATAAAGATGACATCAGTAAAACTAAAGTTGGTGCCTGGTGGATATGTGGGTGTTTAGCAGAAAGTTCTTAAGAAAGTGGGCAAGATGACAGAAAAGGGTGTGATTAAATGAGCTCATCCTTTGCACATGTGAGTGTGGGGTGGACTGCGGGGGAAGAGAAAGCAAGGGGGTGGAACTGTAAGGGGGAATCTGCCAACTAGCTGTCTGGCTTTGAGTTTCTGGTGTCCCAAGTAAAAGCCCCAGTGTGTGGTTTGAAGGCAGCCCTGTGAGGGCTGTTAATGTGATAGGAGAGATGCCACATCCAAGTATTAAACTTGGCCCATGAGTAACAGGAGACTCAAATGAAATCTCAAGTCCTCATGCTCTTTTCTTTGTGCACTATCAGTGTGCGGAACAAATCACTCCCCCTCTGCACTTCAGACTCCCCTCTGAAGACAGGGTCAATGACAACAGGCTCCCAAAACCTTTAGACTGGAAGGATTCTGGAAAGTGTGGCTATGAACAAGTTTTGAGTAGACCTGTACGCTGGAAGGGACAAGAGGTGCTCCAGACTTCGCACAGTGGATTTGGAGCCAGGCACTCATGAAAATTAAGAGCCTACCTGTCCTCATTTTACAGGCACATTAGGACAAGTACTGCTACCCTCCCAATTCATTGCAACAATGACCAGGGGAAGAGAGAACCATGCCCCTACAGATAGGCTGCGAATTCCTTTCCTGTCCACTCTGATTGCTCTGCTCCATAAAACTGTAATTCCTAAATCAGTAAATTTTATGAAGCCTCAAATCAAAACTCGGGAATTATTTTCAGTGCCGTGTTCTCAAAATCAGGAAATCTTTCACACCAAGCAGAATCTGAACAGACAAAATTATTTATATAGGCTGGGAAGACCTGAGACAGACTCCGCAGGAATTACATTCAAACGAGTCTTTCTCACTTCTAGGTTTGAAAAATAAAAGCAAACCCTTTGGGTTTATCAACCCATGGAGCAGAGACCTCTGTTCCACTTACAGAGTGCCAAAGGTAGCCACCAATGTCAGCATGAACTCAGCAACACCCACTTAAAATACTACTACTACTGCAGACAATAGAGAAGACTACTAAAAAGCCTGTACTTATTCACTAGCTTTATTACCCAGTGGGTTCAAATCAAGAGCAAACAAACTTTTAACTTCTGGTTCCAAGTACTTCTTCAGTTCATGTCAGTCCTTTAGGCTGAATGAGTCATCCTAACTGTTTAGATGCACAATCACCCACAACCCATTAGCAAACACTTTCAAGAGGCAAAAGGAGGGACAAGTCTAAACAGAGCTAGGAAGGCATTTACCCACACAGTCTTACCTCCTCCTTCATTAATGGCTCTTCCCTCTCATCCCTCTCTTTTTAAGGGGAGTATTACAAGATGGTCACTAGGGAAGGAGGTGGCCATTGCTGCATCTACCTCCATCCACACCAGGTGTGCATGCGTTGTTCAGTGCTCCTGGTGCTCAGGAGCCACAACCTGTATGGCAGGGGAATGGCTGCAGATTCACGAACTGTTCTCAGTAATAATGAGTACTGGTCGACACCACTGCATGAGCACAAAGGCCATACCAGAGTTGTTCACATTGCAAACTTCTTCATAGTACAATTATGTTGAAGCTTCTCTCTCTCTCCCTCCCCTACATCCAGGAACATTTTGATCCCCCAAAATCTATGAATTCCAAGGAACTGTGGTACTCTACTGTCAACCACGACGTAAAACATGAAGCCTCTGTGATTAACAGCAATAATCAAACCGAATATGCACTTGTCAACATACCCAAGAGGAAGGAAAACATCACCGGTGCTGAAGAGCTAAGTGATTATGATTATGTCCTGATAACTTAGAAAGGGACATTTTCTGCTCTTTTATTTGGATGTGTGCAGCCTTGATAATCACTCTACCTCTGCTGTCAGGTCTTCAAACAAAGGACTCGCTCTCCTTGGCAAGCTTACTCTTGCTTAGAACACATCTGCCAGTCATTTCCAATAAGACAAACCTGTTTCATTGAAAAGGTGATCACAGAAGAAACATGAACAGGGCAGAGGACTTTATGGTTAAACCAGGAGGAAGAGTAGGAACTGTCATTGCAAGATGATGTTTCTCTATAGAAAATAAGGCGCTTCCTTAGTAGAAGCAACTGAGGTTGCCTGCACCACACTCTGACTGCCTCGCCACACCTTGTCACTCCGTGCCCTGACTGCCCTCTCCATGCCTTGTGTGCCCAAGAACCGCACACATTACTCAAGGTGGGGGTTTCAGGAGAGCAGAGGGGCAGGTTCACCTCCTTCCACCTGCTGGTCACGCTCCTTTTGATGCGGCCCACAATACAGTTGGTTTCTGGGCTGCGAGCACACCCTGAAGCCGGTTCATGTTCACTTTCTCATTGACCAACACTCCAAAGTTGTTCTCATCGACCAACACCCTCCGCAGGGTGCTCTGCAAAGCCAGAATATACCCTCCTCATAGCCCACCATCCTTCTGCAAGCAGCATTTCTTGACATGCACATGGGACTGAAACCAGATATTCAACTATTAACCAGAGCTCATACAGTGATTGTACATATAGCCTTCTGTTCTTGCTTCAGCATGATTTTTTTGCTGCCTTCCATATTTATAATAAAACACTTGGAAAGAAAATGTTGATCAGGTTTCCTGATTCTAAATCTTGTATGTAAGTGATTGCTGGCTGCAGCCCTGGCTTTATGGTGTAGCACCTTTGTGATTCCCACCTGCAGTGCCTGTTCTGTGGGGTAGTCCCACAGGTGAATGGCATCATGCAGCAGTGGTAAGACACACTGCTAGCATGGTATGTTCACCACTCAGCAACTACTGCTGGCTGTCTTAAGGGGCAGATGAATCTGCCCCACACCGGTATTGCCTGCTGTGACCACACAGACGACTACCTGCCACGGGACACTAAAGGGCTGATTGTAAGCTCCACAAGCTGGGTTACCAAAACTATCTTTTCTCTTTCTTTTCAACAGTGTCTCTGTTGCCTGAAGCGTTACCCACACTCCTTCTAATGAAATTAACATTAAGCATCCACACAAAACACGTATCTTGATGAAATGATTTGTTTTCACATAGCTTTGTCCCTAATGGATGAAGACTCAATTCACTTAGTTATTTTCTGTTACATGAGTAATTTACCTCAACCATATAAAAGAGAAACCATGTTTTGTCACTTTTTGACATTTCCTTCAATAAGAGTTAAAAGCTTGACTGGGGGTAGACTGTGAAGTTGGACATATTCTGCTGAATATCACAACATTCTGCTCCAACTCCACCTCCTTCTTTCCTGTGAATTGCTGTGGTACTTAGGTAAAGGAGGATGGCTGGAAAGAAAAAAGAATTCTTGGCTTCTCCTTTTGTCTGTAAACTCTTAATCCACATAAGGGTGTCACCATAAAGAAGAAAAATCATTATATTATTTTAAAGCTCTTAGAAGCAGAATCAAGATAAAGATGCATCCAAGGGCAGGTTCAGCAATGAGATCAAGCAGCATCACAAAGGCAAATTACTTAGTCACTGCTGGTATTTTCATAACCTGATGCTTTTGGGACAAATCATACAAACCATGAATTTCAACCTTCCCCAATGTAAAAATCATAAGGAGCATCTCCTCTAGTTGTATACTGCATATAATATTGCATCAAGAGAAATTATGGCTCTCTCAACCAACACTACATCTTATATATCAACACGGATCAGAATTAGCCACAAATATGAGAGCTGTGTGAACTACTGATTTGATCCAGGCTGCTTCCTCAACTCAGTTAAAACTCAATCAATAACAAACACAGGTTTGAGTATATAGCTCTTTCAGACAGATGCTTCATACAGCTAGCAGCATTTGGAATTCCACTGGTTGTTTTCCAACTCAAACAGCTGAAAGACTAGAGCTACGGAATAATGAAAACAATCATGTTAAGAGTAAAAATAAATAGTTTAATGCATGGTAAAATTGTCAGGTTGCTTCTTAAATAAACTGGTAATACTAGAAAAAAAGACATACAATTTTCCATATTTCTTACTATACAAAAGGCTTCTTAAAACAAATTTGTCTCTCCAATAGTACTAGCATTGATAACGGCTATAAACAAATGATAAGAAACCATACTTCACTAACATGGTAGTGAATCCATTCCACATAAAGTTAATGCTTTAATATTATTTAACATGTTAGATAAAACTAACCATTCCTGGCTGTAACTCTCATACCACGATGGCCTACATGGTCTGTTTCAGCACCTTCCTCTTAGCATTCATTGGTCTGTCTCATGTGATCTGTTGTCAACAAGAAAAACTATTTGCTGCCTTATGAAGGCAAATATCTTGCATCTGTTCATTTTTATCCCCGCTGCTGGAACAGGGCCTATAACTAATAATATTGACTAGTTTCTCTTTGAACTTACAAATAGGGCTCAAATAGTTGTCTATTCTCCACTACCGCTAGCTAATTATTAAAACAATCTGACCCTTGAAAGATTCCTATAGCACTCAAATGCATTAGTGAGCAAGATGTATGTCTTATCAATGTTTGTTCTTTCATTTCTATTTCACATTACAGAAGAGAAAAATAGAACAGATACCACCTTATCCAGTAAGACTGAAGGATGAACAAGGAGATGATGGGAATTGAAGGTCACTTAAAAAGATAGTGCAAAGGTCTTGCGTGTAATTAAAGAAAATAGAAAGTATATTTAACTTTTCTGCTTGTTTTATGAGGAAAGAACAATGGGGAAACACAGCATATGTAGTTAGCAGAGAAAAAAAGTAACAGACATGAGCATGGGTGGAAGTGATCATTAAGGATGAAGGTGTGCACATAATTTTGGATAAGACAAGTGAAGAAGCAATGAACCATATGCAAGACTGCTTTTTAAAGGTCATACAGGGAATCCAGATTTAATTTCAAGGTAAGACAAAGCAGAGGTTTCGTAGTCAACAGACCATACATGATTTTCGTGAGTGAAATGAGTTATTGAGATATCAGGACAACAATAAAGGAGGAGGTAGTGGTGTTATAGGAGTACAACACTGTTACAAATGGACTACATTTTCCATTTACAATACTGCATCACAGACAGTATTTGCAGGACAACGTCTTTAGAAGTCTTTCTACTAATGAACAGCTCTCTATCCTGGGATTACTAACAGATAGGAGAAAGCTCCTCTTGAGGTGGTGAGGAAGATGAAGAGTCTTTCCATCTTTTCTCTGAAAAGTTAAAACAGTACAACATTAACATTAAAATGAAACTTCAGTTAGATATTTCCCCATATTCTTTCCTGTCTCTTTTACACTGCGTTTTCTATGAGTCCTGTCAATTATAGAAGAAACAAAATGATACTGAGAATTGGAACTCATTGCTTCTTTTTCTTACTTATATACAGTGTATGGTGATGTGCTAGCCTAGAACTGGTATAAAAGCACATTGGTCTGGCTCAGTAAAAGTTGAGGACGGATGGAAGCAGCTCCATGAATCGCTTTCTGTAAAATTGCAAAGAACATAGGGCTTTTATACTGATATTTCATTCAAGACAACTGTAAAAGCACAGGGATCACTAGCTAGTTACTGGTAGTCATTGGAATCACTACCTAGAAAACCTGGCAGAATGAACATTTGGTTCCTTTGAAAGGTATCTCTGTACATAATAATTAAAAAAAACCCGAAATATTGAAAAGACAAATCAGGAAGCTTTTTCATGCTTGAAAAAAATAATCCTAAATTTACTTCCAAATTACTTATTCTGTCTTACTTGGGTTAAAAATTTGTCCTATAAATGTTCAAATATAAATATAGAATCACAGAACCATAGAATAGTTAGGGTTAGAAAGGACCTTAAGATTATCAAGTTCCAACCCCCCTGCCATGGGCAGCGACACCTCACACTAAACCATGTCAATATACAATAAGGAGAAACATTTGTAATTAGGCTTTCTGTTCTGGTACACACATAGGAGAGTTTCTGCTGTTAATTATTTTTATGCATAAAATGCAAAAGGAGATCTAAAAAGTCTGGTTGGAGTCTGTAGCCGATCAGTCTCACTATCACTCCCTTTCTCATCAGAGGACCAAACAGTCAATTCAAGATCATAAGCTGTGCATAACAAGACTTCCTTGAAACTTGACTATTCTCAATTTTCTTAGCACTGTTGTGCCAAATGTATTTACAAACAGATCCCAGCACCTTCCAGAAGAATTTTCTTTCAAGTAAATACTTCTACTCTTTGTAAGGAAACGGTCTCTTTAATGTACTCACATGTCAGCGTGAGAGAAGTTGGGTCAAACTTCAACTTGTTACATTCAGATGTGCCAGGATTAGAAACATCCTCTTCATCATAGATATTTTGACGTAAAATGTTCTTTATAAAGTCTGGATTCATTGTGTTTTCCATAAACCCCTCTGTTGGTGGTGGTACAGAGAACTCTAGCTGATAAAATACAGTGGAGTTTTCATTACTGAAAAACAAAGCCAAGTATAAATGCCTTCAAGTCCCCACTGGAACTTTCCTTTTTTTGACAAGACTGACTTTTTATATCAATGTTGGGGTGGATTTTTTCTGTTTTATCGTATTCTAAAGAAAAGCATTATAAAAGAAAACTCCCAAAGATACGTTTCCTCCTCCCTCTCCCTTCTCAGAACAGCTCTTGACATTAACAGAAACTGGGAACATACTTGAAGCTAACCTTTCAAATAGAGGTCAATTGGATGTGCCTTCTAACAGGGTGAGGCTTGCAAAGCTCATGATTTACAAGTACATAATGATAAGAGATGTTGTGATATCTCAAGCATAGGTTAGCTAACAACCTGCAGTAAGATTTGATTTCCCCCTAGCAGGACCTGGGACCACTCAGTTGTGCTCCTAACTCAGCTCTGGAGCGTGTTGTGAGAACAACCGAACTATAGATTCCACCTTTGGAAGCTGCATTGTTTGCGGTCTACCAAATCCACTGACTACAATTAGACAGTTACATTTTGTACTCACTGAATTTAAAACATAAAGAAGTATTTGGCTGAGGGGGGGGGGAAGAAAAGGAGACACACAGGGAGACAAGCGGGGAATGGAGGGGAGGAGAGACAGGGAGAGGTAAGCTAGTTGATATGTATGCAGAACTATAGCTTTGCACTTCATGGTCTAAATCATACTTTTTACCCCTAAGGCTAAGGAGCTATATCTCACTCAGTGAGCAAGGCTGGCATGCCCGAGGCTGGCAGTGCAGGTGAGCACATTCCCCAAAGCACCCTCAGGACTACCCCTTGCAGCATCCCAAGGGGACTCTTCCCCTGTCCTTGCTCTCTTAAGGGCTTTGGGCCTTTGTAAATCTACTTCCCTTAATTTCCTATTGTCTTTTTAATTCCTTTTTTAACAGTGCTTTTCCAGTAGTCCTAGGGGAATCTTTCCAACTGCCTTCCCTTGCCTTTCTTCTGTCTCTCCACAGCAGGACCATGCTGTAGCTGATCTTTCCAACTGCACTATTCCCTTTGCTGCTCAGCCTCCCTCCTGTTGTAAATTTATGGCATCTCCATAGATAAAAACTTCAGTCTCAAGCACAGAAAACTTCTTAGCCTTCCTTCAGTGACAGTTTTTGCAGAGAGTAAGATCCACCCTCTGTTCCAGCTTGAAGCTTTCTGCTACCTATGCAAGGCAGGCTTGGATGCTTTTCCCCTTCTTACCACTGCTATTCCTCTGGCTCTATTAGGCTTTTGGTGCCTCAGGTTATTCTTCATATGTAAGCATCTCCCACCCAAGCTAGCCCAGACTATACTCTGCCACCTGCTCTGCCTCTCACTCCTCTTCCCCAGCCTCTCCAACATGCTCCTGCTTTTCGATTTGCTCCTCTGGTCCAAAATAAAGCGAGGGGGGAAGTGATACAAGCAAACCAGTAATGCAGTATTACTGTTTGGGCTCTCACAACTTGTATGCCCCTGTTGCATTTAGCTCTTTAGGGAACAAAACTAGTTCAGCCCTCATCCCTCCCCATGAGCCCTGTTTTATTTACTTATATGTCAATCCCAAATAATTCCAGCAGCTCATCCGCCTTGGAATAAATATCCTTAAATATTATTAAGGGCTGCCCTTTGAACCAAAGACAATAGAGATGATACTTAAAAGCAAGAAAATGTTACTGTCATCATATATTATTAACAGCACTTGCCGTTTAAACCAGAGGATCCTTCGACTGTTTTTCACTACCTATATATGTATCTTTTCCCCAGTCTATTTTTTACAGATTTAAATGTTGTGCATATCCACATAAGCACATGTATGTCTCATCAGAAGCCTGGAATTTTCAGATACCTTTGGTGACAAGAAATCGCTTACCTGAAAGAAACCACCTGAGCTGACCTAAAGTAGCGTCCTAGAGCTGGAGATGAACTGTAGACATCTGTTAACTTGTAGGGAAAAAGGAAAAGAAAAAGAAGTTTCGTCCATTCGCTGCCTTTTTTCCTCCATAAAAGAGAGTACAGAAAATCATTCTTACAGGGTGCTTGAAGGGGCAGAAGTACAGGTGCTGAAGGGTCAATAACAGCAAACCTCTGCCCTAGAAAAGGTACACCAGCCCTTTAAACTTGACAGACAAGTTAATCTGTGTATTTGAGTGATTACTACATTACCTTAACACAATGGAGGCACTCAGGGTGAACTAATAGTATGTGCTCATGTTGCCTGTGCAATTTAGGTTGTTTGGCTTGGGTTTGTACTAGTACCAAAAGCCCTTCTACTATTACTTGACAGAGGGAAGGGTCTTTCTACTGAGACTCCCTTTCCACAGTGAATCTAAATAAGCACTGCCGTGACTGCTGAGCTTAAATCAGAGCTGCGATGGCTCAATGGAAATAGCAGCTATAAACCCAGGCTGTCATCATTTACTTATGGGAGGACAGGAGGATGCAAACCACAGTATTTTTAGCCACCATTTGGTTTAGATGACCTTCACAGGCCTCTCTTAAGCTAAATTATTTGATGATTGTATGAAGAAGGTGAAGACTGTGTCCCAGCCATTAACCAAATTTGGGGGAAAAACTAGGCATCTTTCCTTAAAAAAAGCCCAACAAACCCAAACCAAAACAGAACAAAAACCGCTGTAAACTGCTTGTGTGCTTCAAAGCAAACAGGTCTGTTTTCTAGACAAAGGCTTAAATTATGCTAGGAAAAGTACATCTTGTAACTCCTTGCGCACTTGCAAACAGCTGAATTGCTACACAGAGAACAGAAACTTTTCGAAAGGGAAAAACGCTGAATCTATGTTGCAAGCAGAATCAGCTCTGCCAAGAAACGCATCAACACAAACCTTCTTAGTAATGTCTTCAGAGAAAAGGCGTGGGAGACCACACATTAATTCCAGCGTTCCCGAAAAACTG
This sequence comes from Lathamus discolor, assembly GCF_037157495.1. Lineage (NCBI taxonomy): Eukaryota > Metazoa > Chordata > Aves > Psittaciformes > Psittacidae > Lathamus > Lathamus discolor. Next base: position 3,087,545 of record NC_088887.1, on the reverse strand, counting down.
TGACAATTTCCACTGTTTAGGAGTGCATCGGCATCCCAATAGTCATCCTCATCTGTGTAAACATCTAATATCCAAAAGGAGAAAGTGGAGGAAAACATGCCAGTTAGAAGACATACCAGAGAGAATAACTAACTCAATCAATAAATCTCTTCTCGGCTTTCTCCAAGGTGGCTTCCTCACAGATTTCCTAGGTAATGACTGATAGGGAATGACAGAAAGAAAGTGCAAGTCACCTAAAGGAAAACGATAGCACACGGAGCTCAACCACCAGCTGCCATTAGCAAAAGTCCCATTAGGCTGGGAGTCATTAGGCGCTGACACCAGATAAGGGGACCAGAGTGCTCTAATGCACTTGTTGCAATGTTACAAGCATCATTTCCATCCTCATCCTGGACTCTGTTCCTGTAATATTTTCTCACTTAGCTACAAACTGGAATTGCCGTCTGATCGGCATACAATTTGATTGCCGCCTGCTAAATGGAAGTGTTTAGATCCACTTCTCAACACACCACACTCTGCAGTCAGCATCCCAGGCCCTTCAGCAGTTGACCGAAGTTTAAAGGATGCTACCATTCAATTTGTCTCGGATTGTGCATATTGTACATTTGTATTAGAGGATGAACCAAAAGTGAGATACTTACTAGAATAAAGGATTAGGCTGATGAGAATGACCAGGAAGAATACTACAAAAATTGTAGTTATAACCATCCATAGTTTGCACTTCCAGAAAACTACATTCCGACATGATCTCCAGTGACTTCTCTCCTAGTACAAAAGGAAAGGGCATCTTGATTAATGAAATAAAGCAGGGAGAAAATATTGAAGCATGTATCTACTGCCGCATTTAGAAACAAACAAAACAAAACCCCAGACCCCACATAGATGGGACAGGCTCACTGGTAAGCAATGCCAGGGGTTTCCACCCTTAACTACTACTGCAGGTGGCAATGTAGACCTGCAGAAGACAAAGAACATTCACAGGCATGAAGTTACTTCATAGATGTAAAGTCTCCAACTCCTGAATTGCCCATAAGGCTGAGGTCCTATGAAGGTGCTGTCACATCTTCCAAATGTCTTTTTAGACTACTGTTGCTGTTTAATCCCAGCTGGCAACTAAATACCAACAGCTGCTTGCTCAATTGTCTCCCTTCCCACTTTCCCTGGTGGGGTGGGGAGGGAAATCAGAATAAGGTAGAACTGATGGGTTGAGATAAGAATTAAAGAATTAAATAAAGTAACATATAATAATAATGAAAACTGACAGAAGGAGGAATGAAACTCAATAAAATCAAGTGATGCACAGTGCAATTGGTTGCCACCTGCTGACAAATGCACAACTCATCCCCCAGCCTGGAGGCTTCTGGCATAGTTTATATCCTGAGCAGGACATTTTATGGTACGGAACATCCCTTTGGCTGTTTCAGGTCAGCTGCCCTGGCTGTGCTCCCTCCTGGCTTCTTGTGCCCCTCCTCACTGGTGGAGAATGAGAGGCTGCAAAGTCCTTCACCAGGGTAAGTGCTGCTGAGCAGCAACTAAACCAGTGTTACCAGCATTGTTTTCAGACTAAAGCCAAAACACAGCATTGCAGCAGCTACTGGCAAGAAAAATAACTATCCCAGCTGAAACCAGGACAACTGCATCAATTTGACTTGCATGTTCTAGGAGATGAACCTTGCAATTTTTTGCCATCTCTGACAACCAAAAAGATGCTTGTGGAGAAATTTCCAGAATCATTCCCTCTGCGGTGTAGATACCTATCTGCATAGCTCCTGGATGCAAGCACCCAAAGCTATTCATTAGATACTCTTGCATTAAAAACCACTGTTGAGACCTTCACAGTTGACTTGGCTTTCGTTCAGAAGATTGGAAACTTAAGGCTATTGAGTGAGTTTATTACAAATCTCACCTGTTCTAGGAGATCACAGGTAAACTGTCTTCAAAACAGTTGCACGTTCATGCACATTCATACGGGAAAGGACAGTATTTGCCTTTCATTTACTTTTTAGTAAGACCATAGAAGAAATTAGTCTTTTACTTCGTTACCCCTAATTGGTAAGTACTGATTAATTAATCAGTACTTATATTAAAAATTAATAAATAAAAATTAAAAAGCTTAAATGAGTATCTGAAGGGAAGCTGTAGGGATGCTGGGGAAGGACTCTTCATTAGGGACTGTAGTGACAGGACAAGGGGTAATGGGTTAAAACTTAAACAGGGGAAGTTTAGATTGGATATAAGGAGGAAGTTCTTTACTGTAAGGGTGGTGAGGCACTGGAATGGGTTGCCCAGGGAAGCTGTGAATGCTCCATCCCTGGCAGTGTTCAAGGCCAGGTTGGACAGAGCCTTGGGTGGCATGGTTTAGTGTGAGGTGTCCCTGCCCATGGCAGGGATTTGGAACTGGATGATCTTAAGATCTTTTCCACCCTAAACTATTCTATGATTCTATGACATAGGAAATAAAAACCAACTCCAACTGTTTTGTTCCACAGCCAGAAGACTGAAGGAAGAGCATTGAACTCACAAGTAGACCATGCTGCTTCTTTGTTTCCTCCTCCTCCCCATCCACCACAAACCCAGCAGTAAACTGTGTCCTTTTGGACACCAGTACCAGGCAAGGAAAAGCACATGGCGTAGGTTGTCAGTGCCACACACGTGCAGGTTGGCAGGAACCAGCTGCTGGCGAGAGGCACTAACCAAGGTTACCTTCCTTTGCTTTTTCAGCTTCCTAAGAACACAGTATAACAGATACCCCTTCACTGAATTCAACTACAGCCCACCAGCTGGCCTAAAGCTTATTTGGGGGTGGCATATGAACAGGGAGAGAAAACAGACACCCACAGAAAGATCTTAGAGAATCATTGCTCCAGGAGCACAGGAAAAGAAATGGAAAGCACTTTGTGCAGACACCCCTGCATGCAGAACTTTCCTATAGTGGAGAATGAAGGGCAAAGGCAGAATACAGTTTCGCTTACAGCATCCTTTCAGGTGCAATAGTGATTATATATTGGTTTTAATATGATTTTTAAAATGCATTAGAAAAATAAACCCTCAATTTATGTCAAATACCTGAAAAATTAAGAAGCCAGTAACTACTGCCTAGGGTACAAGTACGGAATCAGCCACGGCAATATCATTTGAAACAGACAGCTATCAGACCCAGGTTTGGGTTAAGTCACACATTTGGGCCACCAGAAAATAATAACAATAGAATTCCTAAACACACATAGCAAACTGGTTTGATCTCAAGCAAACATTCAGTTCCCTGTCTCAACACCCTCAGACACTGTCTGTATATATGGCAGGACTGCTGGGAAGGAGCAGCAGCAGAGAAAATCTCTCCCCAGTGGGCAGACTAGTTCGGATTAGCCTGCATATGAGCAGGAAGCAGAGCACGATCAACTTCCAGCAGTCCCTATAAGATAGGAAACCAATGGCCAGAATTAGCAGAAACAGAGTCCAAACGAAAACTCAGTGCTGGGAAGGGGAAGGCTTAACAGAAACCTAAGGGTAAAGTTTCCCAAGATAGCTAAGTGGATCTGGCTCACCTCTGCTTTCCTCTCCACCCTCTCCCATTCCTCTTTGCACCTCCCTAGAATTAATTTGACCCTGAATTCATTCAGCTTACTAGACCAGAGGAGAAGTGACCAGCCCCAAATATAATAGAGTAAATGAGGTCTTTGCCTAGCTGGCAAAGTAAATCAGCCTACAGAGATGATCAGTGGGGCCCACGCAAGGAAGCAGTTGTGGTTGCTCGGCTGGGAGCAGGAAGGGAGGGGTGGCATGACTAATACAAATGAGCTGGCTTGGAGGGTTCAGCCATCCCTACAGAAGAGTGGGAAACTTAGCTCTGCCATAGACATGCTCTCTGCTGTAAGTGATGAAAAGCATTGTACAACAGTCACCTGCAAGTGTAACCTGCCATCATTAGGCTGTTCCATAGTTGCAAGCTGAGCACTGTGAGTAACCTCCGTGAGGGCTCACGTGCTGGTCTTTATAGAGCGCCTCAAAGCCTCAGCTCATACAAATTCATTATTGTTAGCAATTGCAAATGACTCAAAGATAGAGAGAATCCCAGCACGATCTGTTGAAGGACATCCTAGTCTTATTTAGGTAGTACTCTTCTCCCAGCTGATTTGATCTGAGAGAAACCTTCTTTATAATACAGCTTTCAGTTCTTGTCCTCTCTGGCTTTGAGCTCAATGCCACCAACAGCACGTGAAAAGAGAAAGCAAAACTCAGAGTACCAATTACAACTCCATTTCCTAATTTAAAGCTCACAACCAACCAACCACAAAAATTAAGAGGGGTTCAAATCCCATTCCAATATCAGAACACTGAATTGAGAAGAAGAAATAAGTCAAACAGGTTTTCAGCCTTTGCATTCGAGTGAATAACCTTTCCCCCTCCCACAGACAACAAATTAAACCACCCCTACAAGATGTTCCTGCAAAGTGTCATTTCTCTTGCTGTGTGGTATTTTCCCAAGAGTAAGGACAAAAGGAGCAAGCGAAGTTCCTACCTTTCTGGTTTGAGCGTTTGGAGGTTTGTCGTGACCAGCCTCACTTTCCTCCGCGTTATCTTCTCGTAATTCAATGGTCTCATGCTCCTGAACACAGCTTTGCCTTTTCATAGCTTCTGCCTTTGCACGAGGACCTCTGTCTCTGAAGCAAGCAAGAAGGCAGCTCATTTCCTTCTGGTTTCAGCTGCAGTTATGGGCAGTAACAGTTTTTGTGCAAGCCTGGAGACAGTAACAGGGAGAGTCTGGATAGTTTTCATGGGAGTGATCTGAAAACACTGGTAAATAAGGGGAATTCCTTGGAAATGACGTTGTCTGACACAGAGAAACGGGACATGGAGGAAGTATCAATTTGCCTAGCCCTCAGAACTAGGGCTCTCAACTATGCAATACCAGGTTTTCCAGTTAGTCTACCTTATCACACCAGCCCTTGGCAAGCAGGTGACTCAGCCTTCAGCTATGTTGTCACTTGCTGAAGTTTTGAATGGAACCAGATTGCTTTCCCTGCTGCTGTCAGCCACAATGGTGAAATCCTATTGCTGTTATCCACACAGCCAAACAAACAGATAGGATTCTGAACAGCACAAGCTGAGTAAAGGTTCACACAGCTTGTAGTTTGGTTAGGCTGTGAAGGGCACGTACAACATCCATCAGCACTTCTAATTTTAGTCTCTTTATAGTCGATGACCAAATGAACGCTACTGACCTTTGTGCTGTGAATTGTCCACTCTTTAGCTGTTACGCAGGCTAAAATAACCTTGGTGTAAAGAAATCATTAATGCCTACTCACATACTATCCAACCTAAACCAGAGAAGCTGCTTCCATGTGAAAGCCAAAAGGGCAAACCTGAAGGCAAGAGGAAGATGACCTTCAATTGCAGCCTATGGTCTACAAGGCAAGCTTTTACGAAGCAAGTCATGGTGTGAGTTGAGATCTGCTTTGCACTATGATGAGCTCTCCTATGCTACTTAGAATCACAGCTTGCTTCAGCCAGGGGCTGATTTCTCCCTTCCTTCCCCCACCCCCCGGGACCTTCCCAACCCCCCCCCCCCCCCCCCCCCAAGTATCCTTCATCCCACCTCTTCTCACTTTTCCTGTTCTGACTCCATCCTCATGTTTCTTCTTCCCATCCTGCCCCTCCACCTTCCTCCCTCCCCCTTCCCCAAGCACCTCTCTCCCCCTCTGGATAAAAACGGTTGGGCAGGCAGCTGCAACTGCACTCGTGTTCGCTTTCTTGTCCCAGCAGAGAGGCTAAGGCATTAAGAGGGAAAAAAAGCCTCTGTCTCCAACTCCCTCCGCTGCCGGCTGAGTACCCATTCATAGCATTGCTCCTTTTTCCTGCCAAATGCTGAGGATGCTTACTTCATCCCCAGTGCTTCATATCCGCCCCCCGCCCCCCCCCCCACCCCCCCCGCCTTCCTAAGCCAGATTTTCTCTTTGTGCAACTCATCTGGCGACTGACGCCTGAAGCATTCCAAGGGGTTCAGATTCCTGATGTCACATCACAGCCATCCAGGCAAAAGCACTCCACAAAGCTGAGTAGCAGGCTTGGCTTCACTCACCAAACAAAACCAAATGCAAATTGCGTATCTCACCTTTTTGTTCTGGAGAATCCTTAATACTCCAGAGGATGGAGGCTGAAGCTGAGCAGCCATCAAGATCAAAACATGTCTTCATCCACAAGCTTTTACTTGGAACATCTTCACTGGAAAAGCTTATACCTGCTCTTCTCAGTACTCCTGCTAGATGATGAGCTTCATTTATTTCATTTCCACTCACAGCAAAAGACCTTACCTTCCTACTGAATTGTCTGTAATCAAACCAGTTTTTCTAAGTCAAATGAGTTAATGATTATGGGTCTCAGTCTGCAAAAGCCAAAGTCCTTTTGTTTGCATCTGTGAAGGAGGTCCTTGAGTTTCTTTCATCTGGGTGATCCAGCTTCCACACTTGGTGCACTTCTTGTGTGTGAAGTACTGACTGTTCTGGCACACAGAGCTGAGAAACTCATAGAGAAAATAGGGAGTCAAGAACTGATCTGAACCTTCTGACCTAGGCTTTTATCTAGAACAGAACAGCAGGAAAACTGTTTTCTTCCATAGTGGAGACATCTCTAGTTTCAATGTAATGAAAAGGAACTTATGCCCTTAAATGTGCACTTTAGTAAACAGGCAAGTTAGTCTCAGCATTACAAAAAGAGAAACCTCCAAGAATGAAATGTAGTTCTGATTTCCCTTGGGGATTAGAGTTTCAGAGGCACAATCAAATGAATAAATCGCAGCCGCTTGCATTTTTAGCATGTGTTTATTAAAAAGAGGTGAATGACTGGCTAGTCATTAGAGATACTAAACCCCCTATAGTATAGGCTTTGAGTGTAGTTTACAGAGCAAGTTTGACACAACCATAGTGGGCAGGGAGTGGGAATGCCCAATACTAGGGCAAGGAAAGAAGGAAAAGCAGTGTGAGTGTTAGACATGGAAATCTCACTGCATGCAGATTACAGTGCTACCTCATTGTAGTGTTCTCCCCACAAGATGCTGTGGTGGGTCTAAAACTCAACAAGGATCACATATTTATGTACAGTAGAAGTGTGTCATGTGGACAGCAATGATTGGTATTGAAATAGCCAAATTCTTTGTTTTTTAATATGTTCAAGGTTAATACTCAGCACTTCCAAATATTGAGCACAATTTAAAGACCATCAACACAGAACTTTCATTTAACTCAATACCAGCATTCCTAAGTCCCATAAACAGCTTTGGTAACCTTAAATAATCTTGATTTGGGATGATCTGCTAATCAGGAGATTATGATTATCAAAGCTAGATTTACTGCTAGGGTTAAAGAATGTGGCTGTCATTTCCTCTTCCACTATCTTTGATTCCAAGGCTGCATAAAGACACATAAATCCCCTTTCCTTTTACGTCCCTTTCAATGTAGTGTGACCATGAGGGCACAGCCCAGGAAGAGATATAAAACAAAAGCCCTGACACTGAAATTCTGCTTGCTGCAGACCAAGGACGTCAGGAGAACCAGTGTGAACCTATCAGAACCATTCTAAACATTCACAAAGCATGCAGGAGACAGCGCAGCAGAAATACACTTGCAACATACTGCAAACATCAGACCCTACAAGTATGTTCAAAATATAAAGATAATGTCAAAAAGAACTGAAGTTAGCTTTTGTTTAATGAATTAAAACTGAGTATTTCTCTCCTCTTATTTAAACATCATCACAAAAAAAAAACCCTGAATAGAATCATAGTATAGTCAGGGTTGGAAAGGACCTTAAGATCATCCAGTTCCAACTCCCCTGCCATGGGCAGGGACACCTCCCTCTAAACCATGCCACCCAAGATGCACCCAAATGATGCTCTTCCAGTTCTTCAATGAAGATTTCTTACATCATAACATTTGTGATATATATATTTGGTGCTTTAGGGAAAACACTGGAGAAAGCACAACAGTTACAGCCCAGAAGGTAGAGTCATGCAGGGGTAGCATAATTAGAGAATTAGTTAATCTCAGCTTAGCACACTAAACCGATTATAGCATTTGTATTTTCAAGAAATATGAAATAATAATTTATGTTTAGAATCCTGTTACACTACTAAGGCAATATATGAGTTAAGTATATATGGGATGTGGCCATGAATATCTACATATGTGTATGTGGAAGCATAGGGATATATAGACAGCAAGGGAGGTGGAAAAAGGGGAGAAGACTCACAAAAGAGAGATTTGGCTGTATTTTGTGACAGATTCTAGTACATTTTATGTTGGTTTTACCATAGTGCTGTTTCTGCTGCTGGGGATAAAAAGGAAGAGTCCATAAGGAATCTGAAGTTGCTCTGGATCTGAGCAGTTACTGGTAGGTGAACAACACATAGTTTCTTCATTGAGAAAGTGCACATTATTTCATAAAGAAACAGTCAGTGGCATTTCATGTTATATCATCAGTGTGACAGACTACTTTAGCAGCAGCTTTCATATGGGAGATGATGTACATTTTCTCCTTGGCACATCAGTTTGCATTCTGACGAATCCAGTCATAAAGTGCTGTCACCTTAGTGTATACACCAGGACGATTGCGTCGAGCACATCCTTCTCCCCAGCTCACAATACCAGCAAGGTACCATCTATTCCCCTTTCCTGTGCAGGCCAAGGGACCTCCAGAATCTCCCTGAAATGAAGGGAGTCCAGCCATTAATGCTTGCACACATATACACACACAAGGAACTGTAACAAAGGTTAGGCTATTCCAAGACAGTAAATTCCTGCCCCTCTTTCTCAAATTAGAATTCAATATTAGAAGCTTATTTCTGGATAGAGCGTACCCAGCTAGATGTCTAATTCCTTTCCTTTGTTTTAACTTATGGAAGTAGCATACTAATGGATATAAAACAATGGCAAGAAGTAGTTCTTACAAATACTCATTGCTAATGCCTCATTACAGGATTCATAATGTGCCTGATGACAGGTTGAATGGGGAGAGAAGACAACAGGGATGGAACCATAAATTGTTCACAGGTTGAAGACAGAACTCATACTCTGTGTTAAATAGGAACAGAAAGATACCACACACACTCAACCAAATGAAATAAAACAAACCCAGGCACAATTAAGTATTCTCAGCAGTTTCATAATCAAGACTGTGTCTATATGCACAGATAAGAGGAAGGAACAAAGACCAAGGAATGTGCAAATAAAAACTGGCTTCTCAAAGGGAGCACGCAGCCCTGTAAAGCAATGTAGTAAAGTAAAAAAGGCCATTTAGTTCAGTTCACAGGATCAAGCTGCATTTGGGCTCACAAACGCTTTGTGCCCTTCGCTGTATTAACCTTGTATGCTTTCTGTAAACACACCACTCCACAGAACTCTGAGCACTTATGAACACACAGCTCATCTCTGCAGCTGTTTATGATGCATACAAGGCAGTTTGCAGCCTCCAAGTTGACCCTGGGGTGTTGCTTGGGGTTTGCTTGGAGCTAAACTGTGGAAGGGGTCAGAAGAAAGCCGTGTACCGTGAAAAAGAGTAACATTAGAAAGCCTTCATCGCCAAACCAAACAAAATTATCAAGAAGTAAGAAAAGAGCCACAACAGTTCTTCCCCTCCCTCAGGCTGCTGTCATACTGCCAGTTCTGATAATCCAAGAGGCTGATCTCAGAGTGGCTGGAGACAGGAGGCTATGTAGTCTGGCCAATTACACAGCTAGTTCTGAAGGACTGAAGGGGCTGTATGCTGGTGGAGAGGGAAGATCCTAAAAAGAGGAGCCGAGATCAAAGAACATCCTAGAGTGATAAGAAAGCAGAGTCTGAAAGAGTAAATGTTTTATTTCTCACTCTAAGTATTGCATCCTCTAAAGATGAAAGGTATTTGACATAAATGTCAAATTTCCTTCCTTATTTTGGATACCCTTCAACTGCCATGTTCAGTTAACCACACACACTCGAGACATCTCACTTTACTACTAACGAATAATACCCCTGAACAACAAACTGCCAACAACCCACAGTTTTGAACAGTTTTCCAATGAAAGCAAATATTCTTTTGTGGGTTTTCCACAAGTTCTGGATTACCTGGCATGCATCAACTCCACCATTAAGATTTCCAGCGCACAGCATACGTGATGTGATAGGATTATCATACAGCTTGTTGCAAACACTTTGGTTGATTATTCTCACTCGAGCTTCTTGCAGGGTTTTGGCAAGATGACCTATTAAAAAAATACAAATAGTATTGAGGAGGTTATGGACATAGAGATTGCTAACAGAGATATCACCTCAAACAAAAGAGAGTATCTCCAAACTCAAAGTCTACCCAGCTGATGAGAGAAGAGTAATTCCCCTCCACCCTTCAATTGCTGCCTGCCCTCAGCTTTTGAAAGCTGTTGTCTCTACCACCCTCTAGACAGAAGTTCTCCATTCACCACCTTTCCATTTCCTTAGTCCTTATTCTTATGAGCTTGTTCTGCCAGAAAGCAATAAAAAACCATGCAAGTTATAAGACTCCACACAATACGACTGATTTTGAATGCCATTTCAAACTATGCCCAGAGCTTTTTGTTGTAATTTACACCATGGTTGTATTCCGAACATTGTCCAAGTCCTACTAAATGACATTCCTACATTCTTCTCTATCCTCTCACTTCCATGGAAGGAGCTGAGGAATGAAGCTGAGACATGGAGTTTGTAACTCACAAGTGATTTTAAGAGCTTAATTCTGATAGTCTTGGCCTAAGGTGTCATTGTTAATTGAATATCCTCAGTAATGTTTTGGCCAACAGTGAACATAGCCTTTCAACATCTGAATGGTCAGAGGAAGCACTGGGTTTTGGTTTGTTTGCTCATTCAGCTCTGAGGATGGGTTGGGAATGAAACAGATAAGACAGAAAAATATGTGGGTTTTTTCACATGCCATTATATTGACCTTTAAGTATTACTTACATTTGTTAAAAAGGAAGTAATTGTAAGAAGACATCAGTTGTAAAACCATTTGTATTTCAGTAAGCTATTACTTTATCATCTATATTTAAACATTATCGTTTTAAAAAGACATTAAGAAAGCCAGAATTACCATAGCAAATGGCTTCTTTTCAAAGACAAGGACCTAGGTCTCAGCACAATTGTGGGGACCACTGCAATTCTGAGAAGCTAAGCCTGAATTCCACAGCTGGCTCCTGTTAAATGCTGAAACAGAGCCAAGATCCTGTGGGATCCCCCACTTCCTCTCTCCAACTGTTTGCTTTTTTCCTGCCTCTCCACTGCAGCATGCTGCACAGAGGTAAAACTCTTCATGGGGCATATGTTAAATTGCCTTTGGCTAAGACAAAAAGCTCTTACACAATACTTCTGCAATTATTGCTGTTCATGGCCTCATATCGTCAAACACAGCCTCAGAGGCAATTTCTTTCTCTATAATAATTGCAAATCACTGTTTTCTTTACCTGTAAGGTTGCTTATGAACCATTCACTAGATAAAATGAGCCACGAGCATCAAAACCAGGCATAGTTTTGCAGACCTATGGTCATTTGGTTTTCAATGGTTTGTGACACCCGAGTACTTAAAATAGTCATCTATCACCTGCCACCCAAGCAAACATTTAGAACTGACAGACTGTAGCTAAGGGGCCATTTTCTAGTTTTTTTATAGACCTACTAAGTAAACCAAAGGTATTTTTTTACAACTTGAAGTATTTCATTGTTAGAGCTTAACACGAAGCCAAACTTGCAAGAAGTAAATCCAGGAAAAGAACATACTATTTTCTTTTATGGCTCCCCAGCCAGTTACATAGCAGACAGTTCCATAAACAAATACTCTAGAGGTGCTGGGTAAACAAATGGGCTGTACCAGCTCACTGAAGAATACAGGAGTCTCCATTTCCAACAAGGCAATGTCATAGTCTGAGATAGAGTGGTCATACTGTGGGTGGACAACAATCCTTTTGATTGATCTCATAGCCACACGATTGCTCTTTTCAGTAATAGTACGTAAGCCCATATATGCTCTCCATCCCGAAGGAATGGAGTATCTGTAAAGAGAATGTTTTTAGAATGTCCCATTACAAAGTAATGTGGCGTCAGTTCACTCCCTTTTATCTGCTTTTCAGTATTTAATGGAACTCAACAAAAGAAAAGTGGATGGAGTAGGTGGAGTAGAAAGATAGATATACTATAGTGTTCATCTCCTAAAATATTAAGTAATGTTTTTACTTATTATTTTGAAAATACTATTTTCCTGGAGCTATAAGACCGATTCCTTGCAATGCACTGTGCTTTGGAAGTCAGACAAGCTGACTCATTGCCACAATGAGAAGGTAAGTCTTCAATTTACACTACCTAAACAGAACACAGGCAAGTTTAACACTCCACTTATCAATAAATAGTTCTTTTCTTGGGGGAAAGACCATAGCTTTTACTGAGATCCCTGCCTTATGGTGTTCATCCGAAAACCTAACTCTTTGGCAATGTAACTTCCTCATACCTCACAGAATCAGAATCCAGGAAGCAATGGGCAGCAGATAGGAGCCACCTATTGGAAATAAGAGATGCACCACACACATGGCCGTGTGCTCCCATGTGCAAACTTGCTTGCCAAGGCCACTTTCCAGATCTTGCATCTTCACCTCCAACAATTCTGGTTTTCTTCAGCTGGTGTCTTCCGCAAGCTGATAGAGATAATTTAATAAAATCATCACAAAAAACACAAGGTCATTTCACTTTATTATGCTTAATACATGAACTTCTACCCACACTCCTCAAAGCTGTTAGGAAATAAAAAGTATTTTCTTGCTGTGCAATCAGTTAAAAGGTAAGTGTGCTTGCACATTTTCATTGACTAGGCAGGTCACTGATAAACCCATCATTACCTGTCTTCCCTTACAGCTTTTTGATGAGTTTAGTAACTCAAAAAGATATTTAAGCACAGTTCTAAGCTGGGTTGTTCCAAAACCTGACTTGAATAAAATCTCCTATCTTCTCCTTCCTTACATAGGAGTATGTACAAGGAGTACAGCTCCTTGACTGCATTTCATTCAGCAAAACCCAAGCACTAAGACCTACCAGCTTACCCTGGAAGAGTGCACTGCTTGAAATAAGTCATCATAGACAGACTGGATCAGTGGATTTAAAATGAAAGAATGCAAAGTTCAAGACAGACATTTTCATACCGATGTTAACAGAAGATGAATTTCTTTAATTCACATTTGATTTAATCGAGTCTTAATCCAATAATGCTTGACCACAGCACACATTCCTGACTCAGTTTCCCAAAGTCATTCATTTTTAAACAAATGTTACCACACCACAGTTCATTTCATCAGATCCATCTGCACAATCTCTTTTCCCATCACACTCAGGATTTGGCTTCAGCAAGCATTTTCCATCGAGGCATTTGTATGCGTAAGGGGAGCAACTTTCATCGGCTGAAATAATTTAGAGAAGACAGTGTCATGTTTGGAGCCACGGTTTCAAATGACTAAAACAAACTTGTATTTTCAACCTATGTGATAAAAATTGTTCAAATCTACATATTCCAGTCTGCTTGAAGTCATAGACTGTACTGGTATAAACTGGTCCCTCTATAGATGGCGGAGAGGGGGAATGTTCCACTTTCATTAACAGTCAAGCTAATTTTAGTCTCCACTGTTCATAGGGAAAAAGAGGAGCTTCCTGCTGTTCTCACCCCCATGTTACTTAACTCTAAACTGACCAAGCAAGGCTTGTTTTAGCTTCACCAGCCCTATTGTCATTACGAATCATAAATCTTCACAGCGGATGCCATCTGGAAGTCAACCTTATTATTATTAAGTAAAAGCTGAGAAAATTGTGGATGAGCTTTATACCTGCTTCCATAAGTTTTTTGGCTAAGGATTATCACAGTTTCATGGGATTCACAGGGAATCCTGACAGATCTCAGCAATAGGCTTCTGTTACTATCATTCTCATTGTCAGTTGCTTACAGTGATCCATAAACAGTGGATTTATTTACTTTTCCAACAAACAAGGACATGCCCCTGGCTAACTGAAGGATTCGAGTCAAGGCGAGAATTACAAAGGCAAAATGCAACAAGTCACTAGGGAGACATTAGTAGTACCAGCAATGCCTGTAACCACTGTGGATCTACACTGAAAGAGACCATACATGCATCAAAGGGCAGAAGTCCCAAAGCTATGATGTCTCTCTCCGTCCCATTATTTGGTACTGATCTGGCTGTTGCTCAGAGAAAGTGCTCTTCTAACAGAATCATCAGCACACTGTAGTTATTTCATCTAACTAAAAGCACTGTTAGCTTGGGTTTTGCTTCATTAATTTCTTGTCTAGACTTTCCTAAGAACAAGTTATACTCTGCTTGGGGTTTTATTTTTCCACTATTATGAAACTTGTACTTTGTGATGTGAAAAAGACACATAGAAATACTACATTAATCCATTAAAATAAACATATTCCTGCTTCTGCTTTCCACCATCTTTTGGAAAATAGCTAAAAATGTATACTTACAGCAGTTGTTTTCATCGCTGTCCTCCCCGCAGCTGCCATCATCTTTACAAGTCTTATACTGGTGCTTACACTTCCCATCACCACAGTTCAACCGTTCTGGATTACAACCTGAAGAAGAAAGGTCTATAAATGCTTTATAATCCCAATAGCTGGCTAGCAGCCATATGCTACACACCCTACCAGAGGTCACCTTGATGTTACTGTGCCATCTCTGCCAGACACCAGCTGGCAGAGTCTGGTAGCTTCCAGTGACAGAGAGACTTACTGCATTACTTGACTTATGCTGCTCTCTCTGGCCATGGATTACTTTCCGGTCAATCTTTCTGGCTGCTCTTCGTTGTTCCCTATCTTTGGTGTTCAGGGCCCAGTCTGGATACAATACTCTAGCTGAAGCCTTCCCACTGGTGACTGGCAAGATCAAGTGTGGCACTTAAAACCCCAACAAACCCAAGCAACAAAACACCAAACAAACACAACACACAGAAAGTTGTGTAACTCTGACTTTCAAATCTACTTTTGAGCCACTGTCACCTCCAGACATTTTTCAGCTGAAAAAAGCAACTTAGTGAATCCACATGTGTATTTGATCACCTAAGCTCAGTTCTTGTTTTTACTGAGTGGAATATAGTTTTCTCCATATACATTCTCCAGCTTGTCAGGATCAGCCGTTAAATACATCCCTCTCACATACATCCCTCTTTCTGTGATGTGGCGGTTCTCCTATTTCACAAGAATCTTCTCCAATCTATCACTTAGATCACTAACGAAAAACACACAGAACAGACACTGGCAGAATGACAACAGTAATATCCTTCCACTTTGGTGGAGTCAATGGCAATCACACTCTGGAAACAGCTTTGTATGTTTTTGCCTCACAATGCTTCCTTTACTTACTGAGAAGTTTGTCACACAAAACAGCGCCAAAGTACAACTTCTGCTCTATTCATCTTGTCACAGCAGAGAACTAAAACGAAGTAAAAACCTTCATGCTGGTTTTTAACTCTTATTTCACTGTTTACAGATAGTTTACTTTGACTACTTGTTGCTTTATTTGGTTTTGGAAGCTTCACTTGTGAAGATCGGTGTGAAAACCCCTGCCTGTTTTATTCTGTTCTCCCATTCTTTAAACACGTTACTCAGCCTCTTCTGCAGCCTTTTAGATCTTCGCCACATCCTTCATGTGATCTTAAAGATAGCTGCTGATATTTTAGAGATCATTTCAGCAGTCTCCAAGCTTCCTGGAGGAAACTGTTTACAGGAGAACACAAACAAGAAATAGTTGCCCTACCACAGTCTAATCCACCACTACCATCTGAGCAGCCTTTCCAGCTTAAAGACTGGATTCCTAAAGATACAATTACCTGGCTTTGTGTCACCTCCTTGGTGGCTCAGTTCTAGAAACAGAGCAGAGCGTACAGAAAGTCAAGGCTTGTACATGCAACAAAGATTGGGGATTCTCTCTGTTGAAAAAGCCCCCCAAAACCAAAGCAAACCACAAAAAGCCAAAACAAGGTATTTTCAGGCTTTCACTCATCTCTGAGCTGGTTTTGAGGCAGTAAGCACAGTAACAATAGAACACAGCACAGTTTTTACCTTTTTCCATTAGAAAGAGACATACGTTGCTAGAAAAGGAAATCCCTGAAAATATGAATCCTATAGAATGACTGACTACAGAATCTGCCACTTATTTCTGGTGAAAGACATGAAGCAAGAATCTATTCCAGAGATCTTAACACATAAATATTTCTAAGTCGGCAACAATACTCAGAACTCAGTCAGTTAAGCTGAGGATCTGAAGAAGTTTCACAAAACGAACTGATCTCTTGAAAGCACAGAGAACTTTACCTACCTAGATGTCAACTAGGGTAAACAACAATGGATGTCAACCAGGTAAAGGAAAGAGAAGGTTATCTGTAAGTAATACATTGCAGATGCATCTTTTCTAAGATATGTAACAAATAAATATGAGTATGAAAGTCCCTCTTCCACCTTCTAGAAGCATCCAAAAAAACCTAACACTTACCCAAAAGTGCGTAGACTGGGGAGTCAGGAAAGGGGTGTAAGAAACGCAATCGTATTCCTGCGATACCTGCTAGCGAGGGGTCCTCATCTACTCTCAGAGGAAACTTAATTTGTCTAAACCTAGAAGCTCATTCAAAGCATGCTGAGTTGTGACTTTAAAGCAAAGATGAACTATTCATTGTTAACTCCTGTCGGCACAAAAGTCATGCTCAGAGACTCTCTGCTGTGCTGTTTTCATGGTGCAGCTTGGCTATTTTAACACATGGGCAAAATGACAAATAATTAGATCCAGAGAAACTGGGAAATTTTACTTCCCGTTTTACAGAAGTGGTGTGAAAAGTTAGAAAATGAGTACTAACGTCTAAAAGCATCTTTTACCTAATTTTGTACATTTACTTATTCCATTAGATACATAGTAACATTTTAAACATTGATCTCTTGCACTTAGGTTAAGGATAAAAGGCAGGTTGATTTGCATGTGGTTGGTCTGATGAGGTTTCTCAAAGGTTTCTCCTTAAAAAAAATGAAGTACATGCTTATTCACTTACGGTCTGTGTGACTGAAGGCTTTATATTCAATGTAAAACCCTCTGTGGGTGACTAGCTCGTCAGAATGGAAGTTGATTGCGACAGAGTAACCGTATTCTCTGTTTCTGTGGCTTTCAGGAAGAGCTTTGCAGTATCTAGCAAGGCAAAAGTGAGAATAATCAATTTCTAACCAAACTGACTGTTGCCATCCAGCTACCTCTCCTTTCAATGAAAGGTATCAATGCCAAAAGCTTTAAAATAAGAAAGATCAGCTATCTTTTAGTGTTAAAACATCACAACAGAAGTATTAGAAAGCCTACTTACAAGTGTCTTCCACTCCACAACTTTTCTGGGACTAGTAGACTTTGATACAGATACAACAAGATGACCCATATCAGAGTCCACCTTAGAAATACAAACCACTTTGAAGCACTCTTGATCTCAGATTTCCCCTTTAGGTTTGCAAACCAAATGGCTACAAATCCAGTAACAGAATATGGAATCATACAGCCCAATCCAAGTACTGATGCTGGCTTCACTATACTCTGGATACTGGTTTTTTGAGGTTTGCTGTTTGCTGTTTGTTTGGTGTTTCGGGAGGCCCGGGGCTTTTTTTGTTCTAAGCACACACATTGCAATTCATCTTATTTACGGAAAAGAATATGATCACTGAAGAGTAAGCAGCATAGAAAATGAAACTTCAGATGCCACAAGCTCTTCCCCAACATCAAGACCACTGCCAGGAATTTACAGTTCAACTGCAACTGCATAAAATCCCAGTTTTCTACGTCATTGCTCTTAAAGGGGATCAACAAAGTGAGTGCCTAACACTGTAGAAAAAGCAGGATGCTTAAGTGAACATAATGACAAATTATCAGTGTTAGGGCAGGATTAAGAACATTCTTCTGCTGAAATTCAGTGGAAGCACCCAATTTTTATTGACATTTATTTTCCTGCGCTGGATGTGGCAAGACACCTTTTGCTTAAGTACGGTACGTTGCTCAACATTGAAGGGCAAATTAATACGTCAGAAAACAGCGTATTTACTCACCTAACCCCATCAATTTCTAACCAGTCTTTATCACATTTACTGGACCCTGGAGACTTCTCTTGAATTTGTATGATGAGGATTTTTAAGGAGAGCTTGTAGCCAGGCAATGGTGCCTAAAAATCAAAGGATGAATATCCTGACACAAGCATCCAAAATTTAAAAGACCTGTGCTTCTAAGATGGCAAATACTGTTTTGCTTATTATCAGATTAAAAATACTGCATTTTATTATGCAAGTCATCACCTTCGGAGAACCAAAACTTCACTATTTTGAACACACATAGAAATCCTTTTAGACCCAAATTCTTTGGCCAGACTGTGCCAGAGAGAAGCATGTAAGTCTTCCTGCAATCAGCACAACGCACAGTATTTGAGGTTCGTGCTGTGTTTGTACTGCTGTGTGCTCCAGTAGCTTCAATAAGAGATTAAAGGTATCTATGGCAGCTGGTCATTCAATGGCATTAGCTATGACCTCTTTGCTTTAGAAAGCCTTCTTCTTCCCTTTCTTGCATATAGGTGAGAGTTTTATGCTACAAACTGCTAGCAGTTTTCATTGAGCAGGTGAAAGGTAGAGACTTTAATCAACTTGTAGACATGGAGAGCATCCTTTGTTAGGGGAAGTCAAAAAAAGCAGTTAAACGCTTAATGGAGCAACAGATCAACACACCAGGAAGTTGGTGGAAATCATGAGTAGTTTTTAAGTCCAGCCAAAGGGCTTTCTGGAAAGCCAGAGCTGAATATATGAGCAAAGAAGTCCTGTTTCTGCAGACTTCAAGGAAATACAGTGTGGTATCCATCATATGAGGCATGATTTAAATGACCTTCTTCTTCTTCCTGACATAGAAGCAAAGCCCTGATTATGAGTGATTTTCTCTGGCTGCTATCAGTTGTCATCTTACCCATCACTTCACTTCTGTTATGAAAACTCAAACTTTTGGAAGCTGGCAATGACTCCTTCCCATAGCTGGCACTTATAGGTCAGACAGGTTAAAAAATGGGTCCCTAAGAAGTCAGGTGCAGTAGTCTTGGTATCTTTTCCCTCCATTTCACGCACAACAAAAGCCGTTTCTCCCAATTTTATATCACATAAAGCAAAGTCATCACTAGAAGATTTCTCAGCACTTACTCTGATGATCCAGCTGCAGTCAATATTTGGTGGGTAGTAACTTGGGTAATAAGGGGAACTCAGTGTCCCATTCCAGGAAATATAATGACCACCACACACTGGGAGAGAAATACATCAGCAAGAAACACAGTTATCTCAACTGGACTAAAGTGCAGAGCCTACTTCACTTGCTAGGACCTCCTCTTGTACAGAAAGAGAAGCAGCAGTTGTGACAGTGTTACAGTATTAATATCGTATTTTGCCTGTGTTGACAGAAAATCACGTAACTTCACTTCCCCGTCATACTGAATTTCTTCTATTTTTGGATCAAATTACAACAAAAGCAAAATACAAAACAACCCTGACTGAAAGTCTTGTTTTTTTGGTTTCTTTTCTAAATCCTTCTTCTTTCATTATAGGTGGGAGCAGCAATGAAATGTGGACACAACAGACCTCCCCCTTCCAATTTACTTCTGACCTTTCTGTTGACTTTTTCAAGCATTAAAAAGCAATCGGCCCAAAGTGGAACCTCTGATTTATTCCTTATGAACCAGGGCGTTGTGTGTGGCAGTTCTCAGTCTGAAAATTCATGCCGCATGTGAACCATGCCTCTAAGGTTTTGTTTTCTATCAGGATCTCTGTTACATAACCAGTCTTTGGTGCCTTTAATTCTCCTTAGGTAACAGAGTAAATGCAAACATGAATATAACAGAAAATAAGATGGCTTTGGAAACAGCCAAGTTTTGTGGCAAATCCTGAGCTACACATCCTTTGGAATGCCCATCCTCAGAAGAGTGAAACCACTTCAATTTGTAACGTGCATGGGATAAGTATTTGCCTAAGCAGAGACAGAAGCCAAAATGCGTAAGCTTTGGATAAGTTTATCCGCTATAATTTGTTCCATAAGCTAAAACATAGTTGATTAATTGACAAAACTCTTTCACTTGGACCTCGCTAAGTAACCGTGGCTAAGCTTTCCCTTAAAAAGCTCCTATATCTCCTGTAACATTAACAATTATTAACGATTATTTTTTATCCTGTAAATTAACAATTTAAATTTAAGCAATTTAAAATAACAATTTTTAAAAAATTAAATTCACCATTTAAAAATGTTTTTCTTATAAAGTAACAATTTATTGTTACTCAAAACACTTCACTAATCACCACGATCTCCTGCAAAATTCATAGTACTCCATAGGCTTGGAATATACTGCTGGGGTCTTGAATACACTTTTCTTAACTGCATATATACACTGTACCTATACACTTAGCTACACTGAAGAGGGCTTTCAGGAAAGGATCAAAGACATATTAGAGACACTTGCTCTTGTTTTCTGTTTTCATTAAAAACACATCCCTAAGCTGGGGATGGATTGCCTAAACTGATGCAAGTGCTGCTCTGTCACAGCGGCTATCTAGCTCTGCCTAGATATATAATGCCTGTAGTGCTATGCGGCTGGCTGCTCTGCTGCCATTGCTCAGGGGTACCGTATACTAAGAGTAATGCCTGACATTGTTTTGGTGGATGGGAGTGATAATTCCATGACTTACATGCCATCAATCCATCTCCCCAGATACACTCAGGCAATATCAACTTACTTTTGATTTTAGAGGTAACAAAAGGGACAAACATTCTTGCATCAGATGCTTGTTTCCATTAATTACTTACTGATTTTAGGAACAGCTTGAAAGTGAGCTTTTAAAATGCTGCTTTCTTCTTTTCGGTCCAGTGAAAAGGTAAGCAACATTACATTACTTGACGAAGTTAAACGCACAATAGGAGGAGTCCAGGCCCCAGGCCCACACCATCTGAAATACCCCAAAAATGGCATCAAAAACCCCGACCAAGAAAACCAAAAGAAAACATTTCCCACATTCCAGTCATCTTTGCTGAGAAAGGGGGCAGAAGTAACACTCATCTGGTCATCTGTTCTTTCAGGAGCATTCCACTGGCTGCCACTTCCCTATTAGTATTG
The DNA here is from genome assembly GCF_037157495.1 of Lathamus discolor. Lineage (NCBI taxonomy): Eukaryota > Metazoa > Chordata > Aves > Psittaciformes > Psittacidae > Lathamus > Lathamus discolor. The sequence continues at coordinate 3,066,351 of NC_088887.1, read as the reverse complement.
CACCCAAGTGATAGTACACAAGACACTAGTTTCCCAGCACTGAGCCTTAGTCACTCTGGATGAACATCACAAACACTCTTGCCTAACAGGTGCCCTGGAATTTTCCGACCTGCAGAAGCACCAGAAAGGCAGTGCCAGATTATGTTACTTCAGCAGTGATAGAGACACTGAGAAGCAGCTGGTAGCACTGAAAAGGCACACAGTGCCAGTGCAGCAGTGCTGAGCACTATTTATGCAACAGATAACAAGCCCAAAGCATTTCCTTTCATTTTAATTACTTTCCATTAACTTTCAGCTTGGTTTCACATCACAAGAGCTGTCAGGCAAGATGTGAAGCTCCATGCATGGCAACTACTTCTTATTATCCTTCTTTTGTTTAAATAATGATGAGTTAATTTATCTCACCAACCTGGAAAACTAACTGCCATTTCTAAATTGAGATGCTATTTCTTGCATCTCTAAATTCACCTGTATATCTACTCCAGTTTGAAATCCGCAGTATTTTTTGATTCCCTTCAATAAATTTACATATCTGTATGGAAAAAAAAATAAATCCAAGTTTTCTCTTTTTCTATGTGTAACAGAGGAAAGTAATTAAGTTTAGATCTCACAATAGCAGAGTATTTCCATCACAACCTTATTATTCGCCACCACCAAGATCCAGAGTGCCAGCAGTAAAAAAACTGAAAGTAATCATTTTTGGCTTTAGCTGGCTATTCCCTGCTCCTATTTCATGTGAGGCAGTAGACAATGGATCTATGATTTGCCTCTTT